>NW_027397076.1:16498525-16662122 GCF_003265705.2 Callorhinus ursinus | reverse complement strand
TATATATATATATATATATATATATATAGTGAGCTAGTCTTGGATAAATTCTAAAGAGAATTTTCACTTGAGAAGATGTGAAACCACTTTAGACCATTCATACTGCGAAATTTGCCATTCACTATTCTCAGCAATCATCCATAGATATAGATGAATATTATAGTCTATTGTTGAGCAAGAGGAAGTTGACTATTAAATTTAAGACAATTTTAAAACTATTAAGAAGACGGAAACTTCCACACTGAAATCTTGAGCTAATGTTCATTGTTCATGCTCTACTATTTCTCCTTTTTAGGTCTGTTACTATTTTCTTCACAATATTTAGATGTGTGTATGTTGGGGCATCTGGGTGGCTCAGTTGGTTAAGTATCTGCCTTCAGCTCAGGTCATGATCTCAGAGTCCTGGGATGAGCCATGAGTAGGGCTCCCTGCTCAGAGGGGAGTCTGCTTCTCCCTCTCCCTCTGCCCTTCCTCCCCCCACTTTTGCTCTCTCTCTTTCTCAAATAAATAAAACAAAATCTTTAAAAAAATAGATGCTTCTACATTGAGTGCATAAATATTGACAAACGTTATATTCTTTCGTTTGACTGACCCCATTATCATTATGTAATGCCCTTCTTTGTCTCTTATTATAGAAACAAAGGACCTCTGTAATACAACAGATTAATACAAAAGCTCATAAAAGACTACTACAAATAATTATATGCCTACAAATTGGACAAACTAGAATGGATACATTCTTAAAAAAATACAACCGACCAAGACTGAATTATGATGAAATAGAAAATCTGAACAGGACAACTTCTAGGAATGACAGTGAACCAGTAATCAAAAACCTTCCAACAAATAAAAGTCTAGGGCCAGACAGCTTACACTTATGAATCCTACTAAATATCCAAAGAAAAATTAATACCAATCCTTCTCAAACTCTTCCAAAAATAGAAGAGAGGGGAATTCTTGAAAACACATTTTAGAGGCTAGCATTATCTTGATACCAAAACAAAATAAGGGTGCCACAAAAAAGAAAATTACAGGCCAATATCTCCGATGAACATAAATGTAAAAACTCTCAACAAAATGTTAGCAAACTGAATTCAACAATACATTAAAAGTATCTTACACCATGATCAAGTCGGATTTATTCTAGGGATATGAGGATGGTTCAATATCCACAAATCAGTCAATGTGATACACTACATTAACAAAATGAAGAATAAGAAATCATGTCATCATCTCAATAGATGCAGAAAAAGAGCATTTAACAAAATTCAACATCCATTTAAGATAAAACTCTCAACAAAGTGGTTATAGAAACATACTTCAACATAATAAAGGCTATTTATGACAATGCCACAGCTAACATCATACTCAATGCTGAAAAGCTGAAAGCCTTTCCTCTAGGATCAGAAACAATACAAGGATGTCCACTCTCACCTACTCTCACCTATTCAAAATAGTATCAGAAGTCCTAGCCAGAGCAATTAGGCAAGAAAAAGAAATAAAAGACATCCAAATCGGAAAGGAAAAAGTAAAATTGATTACTATTAGCAGATGACATGATAGTATACATAGAAAATCCAAAAGACTCCACACACACACACAAAAAAAACTGTTAGAACTAATATACGAATTCAGTAAAGTTGTAGGATATAAAATCAACACAAAAATCTGTTGTGTTTCCATACATTAATAACAAACTATCAGAAAGAGAAATTAAGAAAAAAAATCCTGTCTACAATTGCATTACAAAAATAAAATATCTAGTAATAAATTTAACCCAGAAGGTGATAGGCCAGTATACTGAAAACTATAAGACATTAGTGAAAGAAATTGAAGAAGACACAAATAAATGAAAAGACATTCCATGCTTATAGATTAGAAGAATTAATACTGTGAGATGTGAAAATGTCTCTAGTATCCAAAGCAATCTACAGATTCAATGCAATCCCTATCAACACTCTACTGGTACTTTTCACAGAAATAGAATAAACAATCTTACAATTTGCATAGAACCACAATAGATCCTGAATAGCTGAAGCAATCTTGAGAAAGAAGAACAAAGCGGGAAGCATCATGCTTCCTGATTTCAAATTATATTTCGAAGTTGTAGTACTTAAAACAGTATGATATTAACATAAAAACAGACACATAGATCAATGGAACAGAATACACAGCCCAGAAATAAACACTTGCATATATGATTAATTAATCTATGACAAAGGAACCAAGAACATACAATGGGGAAAGGACAGTGTCTTCAATTGGAAAATTGGAGAGCCACATGCAAAAGAAAGAATCTGGACCATATTCTTACACCATGCACAAAAATTAACTCAAAATGGATTAAAGACTTGAACATAAGACCTGAAACCATAAAACTCCTAGAAAAAAAAAAAAACATAATCAGTAATATCCTCGACACAGGTCTTGGTGAGGATTTTTTGAACCTGACACCAAAAGCAAAAGCAACAAAAGCAAAACTAAACAAGTGGGACTACATCAAACTGAAAAGCTTCTGAGCTGCAAAGGAAACCATTAACAAAATGAAAAGGCAATCTACTGATGCAAGAAAAATATGCAAATTGTGTATCTCACAGGGGTTAATATCCAAAAGAGACAAAGAACTCAGAGCAATAGCAATGAACATTCTGATTAAAAAATGGGCAAAAGATCTGAATAGACATTTTTCTAAAGAGGACATATAAATGGCCAACAAACACATGAAAAAATGCTTAACATTATTAATCATCAGGGAAATGCAACTCAGAACCACAATGAGATATTAACTCACACCTGTTAGAATGGCTATTATCAAACAAAACAAAACAAGAAATAACAAGAGTTGCTGAGGATGTGGAGGAAAGGGAACCCTTGTACACTGTTGGTGAGAATGTAAATTGTTGCAGCCACTAAGGAAAACAGTATGGAGGTTTCTCAAAAAATTAAAACTAGAACTACCATATGATCCAGCAATTCCACTTATGGGTATTTATCCAAAGAAAATGAAAACTCTAATTCAAAAAAATATATGTACCCCCATGTTCATTGCAGCATCATTTACAATAGCCAAGATATGGAAACAATCTAAGGGTCCAATGACAGATGAATGGATAAAGAAATTGTCGTGTGTGTACACACATACACACACATATAAATATATATATACATACATACACACACATATATATACACACATATCATACATATGACAAGATTTTATTCATTTTTATGGCTGAATAATATATAATGTACACACATATATACACACACACACAAATTATATTATTCAGCCATAAAAGTGAATAAAATGTTGCCATTTGCAACAACATGGATAGATCTTGAGGGCATTATGTTAAATGAAATAAGTCAGAAAAAGACAAATACCATATGATCTCTGTTATATGTGGAATTAAAAAAACAAAACAAAATACATAGATACAGGGAAGGATTGGTAGTTGCAGGAGGCAGGAGTGGGGGCTGGGAAAAATGAGTGAAATGTTTTTCTCTTTTTTTTAATAAATTGAATAATATTTTTTAAAAAAAGAAAAAAAAGAAATGCTTTTGAAAGTAATAAAAGTAAATCAAATGAGATATAGTCCTTGTTCTAGATCAAAGGCACAATATTATTAAGATGTCAATTCTTCTTAAATTGATTTAAAGATCCAGTGAAATTCCAATAAAAATCTCAGCAAGCTATTTTGTAGATACTAGCAAATTTGTTTTAAACACTGAGTAGTCTAGACAGTGCTGATGAAGAGCAAGTCAATGAACTCACACTTCCAAATTTCAGGATTTATTTTAAAGCTATAATAATCAAGAGAGCATGATATTTAAAAAAAAAATAGACACATAGATAAATGGTACACGATAGAGAGTCCATGAACAGACCAATGCAAATACAGACAGCTTGACCTTGGTCAAAGGAATAAAGGCATATCAATAGAAAAAGGATTGTCTTTTAGTCCTTAGTAATCATCAACAAATGATAAGGGTACAAATGGATAATTCAAGGAAATAAATGAACAGACACACAAACTTTGCACCCTAGGCATAAATTCACTCAAAATCATTAATCTCCCTAAATATGAAATGCAAACTATAAAAAATTATAATGGGAAACAGGAGAAAATTTACAAGTTACTTCAATGACTAATTTTCATATGCAATAACAAGTACAATCCGTCAAAGGGAACAACTGACAATGTGGACTTCATTAAATATAGAATGTCCACTCTGAAAGATAATGTTGGAAGAATGGAAAGACAACCCCCTGACTAGGACAATATATTTTCAAAAAAAAAAAATGTATACACACACACACACACACACACACACACACACACACACACGAAGATTTGCATGCAATATATTTATATTTAAAGAACTAGTAAAAAAAAATTTCACAATAAGAAACAAAATCCCTGAGTTAAATAGGGCAATATGAATAGATCCTGTACCAAATAATATATACAAATGGGCAAAAGCATGAAGAATGCTCAGCATTGGGGAATTACTGGAAAACAATATGCATTGTGCATTACGGAAAAGCAAATTAAAATACCAGTGAGTTACCCCACCCATCTATTAGAGTGGCTAATTACTAAAAACTGATAATACCAATTGCTGGTGAGGATGTGGGACAATATGAAATCTCATTCACTGCTGATGGGAATACAAATGGTACCACCTCTTGAGAAGGCATCTTGTCAGACTCTTGGGAAGCTAAGCCTAGTGTCACCATATGGTGCAGCAATTGTGCCCAGTAAATTCACCCAAGTGGAGTGAAAACATATATCCACAGAAAAACTACTAAGAACATATATAAAGCAGAGTTATTAACAATGGCCAAAACCTGGAAGGAACCAAGATGTCTTTAATAGGTGAACAACAACCCAGCGAGATACACTAGGTGGAGACACTTGAGGCATACATGCACCAAAGGCACAGGGTAAGGAAATACATGAGTTCAGACGCAACCTAGAGGAACAATATATGAAGTCTAGGTGGACTGAGGCACCCAGAATGTGGACAAACACGAGCTGGTAGAGCCTGAAGCACAGGGACAGATGCGCTTGAGGAAGGCATGCAGATACAGGGAGTGTGAGGTCTCATCTCAGATGCAGGCACAGGAGAGAGACACTCAAGGAAAGACATGTGCTGCAGGCACAGAAGAGAGTGACACCAGTTGCCTGACACTGGTTTTAGGAACAGGAGGAGATGAAGACTCATGTGGGTTGAAAACAAGCCCACAACAACACTGTACTGCTGCATCCCAAGAGGGTGGGCAGATCTGCCTGGGAATGCAGTCTCCACCTTCCTCCCGGCACCAGGTTGATGAACTGGGAACCTGCTGCGTCTACGAGACACGAGTTCTCCCAAGATCTGCTGTTCTCCCTCCTTTCTGGCTGTAGGGACCCTGACCTATCCTAATAGCACCAGACTGAATGACTGGCGCTGCGCTTTGTGTAATGCATGTTCTGTACACTAACAAAGGCTTGAATGGATAAGTGAATGTACCAAGGGGCCGGGGGGAGCTTTCCTGATGTCCAGGAAAAGGAGGCCATTTGCTGCCTGCTTGCCTCAGAGGCATAGAAGGCATCGGTATTTGCCCACAACAGATGTGACCGTGACTTTTTAGGATTAGTGGCTGCAAAGGACTGAGGGAACTGAGGTCAACCTCCACGTCTAATCCTTCCATTCCCCATTTTGAAAATTCCATTATTAGAAAGGCACAATAGACAAACAGTTCTTCAGGTAAACTTGAGTCACGGTAGGAAGACTAACTGGGGCAGCCGTACAAGGTAAATCTTAGCTCTGGGGGGAAAGCTCCTCCTCCCCTCTGTTTGCCGATGGGGGCTGGATGCCCTGCCTCTGAGGCAAGCAGGCGGCAGGCATCCAAGCAAGGGTGTTGATACAACAACACTGGTGCAGCAAAACCACCGTTTATTATACACGTTACAGGTTCTGTACACTCAGCGTGACGCAAAATAAAACCAGTTAACTGGTCCATGTAATGGCCTCCTAAGAAATACAAGTAAAAATCCCACTCCATCCGTACATGATATAGAACTCACAAAATAGATGAGCTCAAGGGAACTACCAGTTAGGATTCAACACCCCTGCCCTGGCCCCACATTCTCAGGTGAGCCTACGCTTCCTTTATGTCTCATTTAGGTTTTAGTACCCGCAAACTCTATTTCCATTTCTATAAACGCATGCTTTGCAACAGGATGTTATAGCAGTCTCCAAGGTTCCATTCACCATTATCTGAAATAGCTTTATTCCCCTTTAATGACTTCTGTCGGGGGGGGAAAAAAGTGAGGATGTTCTTTTTCCTTCATAAAGCAAGAGCCACTTTGGAGTGGATGCAGCCAAGTTATTCCCCACTATATAAATTACATGTATTTAGCCCTTTTTGAAAGCCCAGAAGGGGAAAGTGTTTGATGTGTCAGTGCAAATCTTTTGGTGCCAGGGGCCCTTTCATGTGATTTCATTTATTCCCACTGAACTCCATGATATGGTCACATGTTTAAATCATCGGTCCCATTTGAATAATATTTACTAATGAACAAGTGAAAGCACAGAGAACTGAAGTGGTATTACTGCCCAGTAAATGTACCTGAGGTTTAAACCCTACTGATACGAAAGCCAGTGTTTCTTTCATGATACCACCCTGTTTTCTTCCATTAGAACACCTGTATTTATTTATGCTTCTCTCATTCCCCCAAATATCCCACATCAAATATAAGGGCAAGCAGATGATGGAGGCAGTATTTTAAAAGGGCAAGGAGATGGGACGCCTGGGTGGCTCAGTCCGTTAAGCACCTGCCTCCAGCTCAGGTCATGATCCCAGGGCCCTGGGATCGAGTCCCGCATCGGGCTCCTTGCTCCGTGGGGAGCCTGCTTCTCCCTCTGTCTGCTGCTCCCCCTGCTTGTGTTAATCTCTCTCTCTGACAAATAAGTAAATCTTAAAAAAAAAAAAAAAAGGAAGAAGGACAAGGAAATCAAGGAGTGCTGAATAAGAAGCAAGGCTCCCATATTTATGGAAAAAAAAATGTATTGTTAGCTGGGAACCTTGTGACACAGGAACAAGAATGATAGTGGGGAGAGAAGAGATGAAAGGGAAGTAAAGGATGTTGCTAGAAGCACTGAGGGCTGGTACTTATTCATTCTGAAAGGAAGGTCAATGAAAAATAATACCATTTCTCTTCAGATTTTTTGTAAGCTCCCACTGGTTATGTTTTGTTGTTGCTAATCTTGTAGCTACTTGAAGAGTATGTGGGGGTGGGGATCTTCTCAAAGACTAAAGAGTTTTTCCTTGGTACCGCTGAGCTGAGGAGCAACTGGAAGTTGAATCTGGTGTATAACGTGCCTGGCATCTGGAGGAGGCACCTACATGGAAGAGCAGGTAGTGGCAACGGAAATGGGCAAATGTAATGATCCCTGAGACTTTGGGATAAGAAGAAGAAAGGATTTAATTTCTCCTTCGATAATATAATACACAGCTGAGATTTTTGAGTACTTTCCATGTTCCCAAAACTGTTTTGGGATGAGATCTGTTAATCTGTCAGATTCTCACAAAATCTTAGGGAATATGTACTATTGCTACCCCACTTTATAAGGGAAGAAACTGAGGCCCAGAGAAATAACTTGCCCACTGTTATATAAGCCACCCCCCCCTTTTTGTTTCCTTCTCTCTTCCACTTCTTAAACCGTTTCACGAAGGAGAGACCTGAATTTACTTACCTCCCATTTACTCTTTGACCCAACAAAATTTGGCTTACAGTCTGTCCTCCCACCTCCAACAATACACACAAACAGAAGCATGGCCAATGACCTCAACTTCCAGTTCCAGTGATTGTCGTTTATTCTTCATCCTACTTCAGTTCTCTGAAGCTTTTCATAATGCTGACACACCCCTTCCTTTTCAAAGCGTAGGAGCCTCCTACTCCTGGCTTTGCTCCTATTTTGCTAGCCACTTGCCCTCAACCTTCTCAGGTGTCAGCTACTTTTTACCTTTCTGGACAGCTCTAGGCTCCAGCCTTCACCCTCTTCTCTCCTGATTCTAACAAGTGAGTCTCACTGAAATACAGGAGGTGTGGACAGGAGAACACCAGAATCACCTGGGAGATTTTTTTAAACTATTCATGCCCTTTTCCAAACTCCTGGTTTTTCTGATACATGTCCACACCTTGTTGGGGAGTAGAGGCAGGGAGAGTTATGTTACCCCCAACCTTCATACTTAGTGAATTTAACCAGATATATTTGAGAAGGAAGAGCTAATTCTTCTTCTTCTTTTTTTAAAGGTTATATCTCCTTCACTCTTGCCTCCAAAAAATTCATTTTGCCCGCCTTTCCTCAAATTTTAAAAATCTTTTAAATGGTATATATTGAAATTAGTAAAAAGGGGGAACTGGAGGTGGGAAAGAGAAAGAGAGAAGTGGGTGGCCCAGACATTGTGTACTTCTGCAGAGCAGTAAGGGGGAAGGATATAAAGGAAGCTGCAGCCTTGGAATCCACGTCTGTTCATTATGGGAAGGAAAGGCCTGTGATGTGTAGCCAAGTGCAAGCAGTCCAGGACGCTCAGGGATGCTGTGGCAGGAAATCATCAAGGGCAGGGAGAGGCTTGCTTATGCCGTTTGTAGAGGTGAGAAAGGAGAGTTTGGGACTGTGGCCTTTGTGTGCACAAGAGACTCCCCCCACACTGAAACCCCCTCCATTTAAACATGGCTATAGGTACAATATGAAGAACACAGACTCATTGCTTCTGTCATGTTCTGAACAAAAATACACAACCTGGGTTTAGTCATAAGGAAACATTAGAAAAACCCAAATTGAACAGTATTTTACAAAATGCCTGGCTTCCGATCATTAAAATATAGATATCATGAAAGTCAGGGGAAGACTGAGGTACTATTCAGATTCAAACAGACCAGAGAGACATGATCATTAAAAGCATAGATGATTCAGACCTTTTGCTACCAAAAATGTTACTGGGGCAACTGGTAAATCTTGAATAGAGTCTCTAGATGAAGGATACATGGGAATTCCTTGTACTATTTTTGCAACTTCTCTGTAAGTTTAAAATAATCTCAAAATTTTTTAAAGATTTTTTATTAAAATAAAGAACAATATATCACCTATTTGACAACTTGTGTATCAATAAGTATATCTCATTAAATATTCTTCATGAATAGTAAAACTACTCTTTATTGTGCCATGAACTCTGTGAAGAGCTTTATATGTATTTCCTCAGTTAATCTTCACAACTCCATGATGAAGATACTAATATTCCTTTTGCAAAGAAGTCAAGCATCTTGCCTGGCAAGAAGCAGAGCAAGGATTTGAACCAGGGTCAGTCTGACACTAAAACCCATGTTCTTAAGCAATGTTATTCATCTAAATGTGATGACCCAATATCATTAGTCATCAGGGAAATACAAATTAAACCACGAGACACTAGTATACACCCATCAAAAGGACTGAAATTAAGGTTGGCAACACCAAGCATTGGAGAGGATGTAGAGCAACCATAATTCGCAAACACTACTGATGGGAGCATAAAAATGCCATAAGTACTTTGGAAGAAAGTTTGCCAGTTTCTAATAAATTTAAATATGTGCCTGCCTTTGACTTAGCCATCTTACTCCTATATATTTATCCAAGAAAAATGAAAATATATGTCCACATACAGATGGACACTATAAGAATGTACATAGCCACTTTATTTGTAACAGCCCCAAATTGGGAACAGCCCAGATATATGAGAAAATGAAAAAAAAAATGTGATATGTTCTTTCAACAAGGTCCTGAGGCTGAGTCCTGATTTGGGCTCTGTGCTCAGCAGGGAGTCTGCTTGAGATTCTCTCATGCTGCCTCTGTCCCTCCCTCCCTCCATCTCTCTCCCAAATTTTTTTTTAAAAGAAAAAAAACAAGAAACAAAAAACAAAAACCTACCAGACACAAAAGCATACAGGCTGTGTGATTCCATTTGCACTGAGTTCTAAAACTGGCAAAACTAACTCATGGGTAAAAAATGGAGCAGCGGCTGTCTCTGAGATAGTTGAGAGGGTTTGACTTGAAAGAGGCATGAGAGAACTTTCTGAGGTGACAAAAACATTTTATATCTTGATAGGGGTGTGGGTTACCTTGGTATATCACTTAGTCAAAATTATCCAGTTAAGATTAGTGCATTTTAACATATGTAAAGCTGGAAGAGATGGGAAGAGGGGCAAGATATAAATGAAACAAGCAGGGCAGAATGTCGATGCTATTAAAGCTTAATGATAAATACACGGGCAAATGTTGTACTATTCTATTTACTTTGTATATGCTTGAAATTTTCCATAATAAAAAAACTTGCACAAATGACTGACAAATTCTCACTATTTGTTAGGAGCACTAAAGTACAAATGAGCAGTTGGTTTGAAGCCAGATTACCGAACATCAGGGCCCAGTACAAAAAAGCAAATCTGATCATGTTTTTACCCTTCCGAGAGACTTTGATGAGTTTTCCACCCCCTGCCCTAAAGAATAGAGTGTGAGCTCCCCAACATGACTTTCAAGATCCTTTATGCCAAACATAGAAACCCAGAGCAGTGTGCAGAGTTTTCTGTAATATTTTATCCTATTTACTATTTAGACCGTCTCTGTGAAGGTTATTATCCCATTTTATAGGTAAAATAATTTATATCAACGAAGGGACCTAAAAAAGGTAAATAATAAGTGGCAGGGCCTAGAGAAAATTCAAGTTTTAGACTCCTCCTTCAGTTTTTCTCTGTACCATTCATGCTACTTCCTCTGTGGTAGGAAGAATTATAAGATGACTGGCAGGATTCCAATCCCCTGCATTTTGCCCTGTTATAATACCCTTCTCTTGAGTGTGGGCAGGGCCATGAATATGATGGGATGTCTCTGGTTACTAATCACTTGACTTTGAGTTAATCAAAAGGCAGAATGTCCTGAGTGGGCCTGATCTAATGAGGTGAGTGTCTTAAGAGAAGTTGAAGTGTCAGATAGAAGCTCTCTTCTTGGTCTCAAAGATGAAGTAAACTGATATGTTGTCTGTCACAGGGCCTATGGAGGGGCCATGTGGCAAGGGCCTGAAGGTGATCTCTAATTGCTTAGAATGGCCTCAAATCAACTACAAGCAATATAAAGGTTCCTGAACACACAACCCCAAAGAATGAATTCTGCCAACAACTTTGTGAGCTTGGAAGAGACCCTCAAGCCTCAGGTGAGATAGAGCCCCAACCACCTCCACAACATCAGCCTGGTGAGACCCTGAGCAGAGGACTCAGTTAACCCACAGAAACTTCTAAATAAATGTATTGTTTGAAGCAACTAAGTTTGTGGTCATGTTATGCAGCAAGAGAAAACAAATACACCCTTCTTTCTTCCTTCTCCACCCATTTCTCTCAATGCTCCAGTCACCTTCAACTTTTCTTCATTTCCTACTTAAACTATTACTTGCAATGAGTGTGGTTTTTCAAAGAACGTTCACTCTGCCCAAAATGCCTTTTTTCTCTTTTCTGCCTACTGAATACTACACATCCTTCAGGATCCAGATGAACACATCCTCTCCTGGAAGCCCTGACTTCTCCAAACAAAATTCATTCCCCCCTGCTCTGTACTCCTACCACATCCCATTCTCTCTCTCTCTTTCTCTCATACACACACACACACACACACACACACACACACACACACACACAACTTCATCGACAGCAAAAACTTATATTATCCACTTAGAACTAGGGTAGTGCTTAGAACCTAGTAGCCACTCAGTAAATAGTTAAAGGGTTAACACACTTACTGTTTTTCTTTCAAATGCTTCTGATATTTAATCAATCTAATAAATATTGCTTTTCAGGTCCTCTTATAGCTGCTGTGAAAAATAAAAAGATTAGTAGGTCATGTTTCTTGTTTCAAACAGGAGGCGTAAGGTTTGCACACCAACAATAATTATGAGAGGCAGAACATGATGTGTGTCACGTAAGACACTGGTCTATGGGAGGTCTCAGGGAGGGAGAGAGAGGCTCCAAAGACTGGAGAAGAGCATACATAGGTCTCCAGCTACATCTATGTATTTTAGGGAACAACATTTTGCCATCATTATCAAGGCAGGAACAAGAATGGAAGAAAAAAATGGCTGCTCTCATCTTTCAGGTGGCTGGCTGAGGAGCATGCCTCTCCTGGATTTGGCAATCCGCAGTCCTCTGTGAGCTGACTGGAGCACGCACACAGCTGTGAAAACAGCCAGAGGCAAAGTCAGGTCACAGAGAGGGAGAGGGTTGTTGAGCAACGTCAACTTCCCTCTAAGACCCTGTGGACAGCAGGGCCATGAGAGATGCTGAGCCACAAAGTCTTGCTTGATGTTATGTGTGGTGCTACTCAGAGCAGCAGGTTCAACTGCTGTTGGTGTGAAACCCAAGGAAAATGTCCCCGCAGCTGCTGATGTCAACATGCGCAGCATCAGACACCCACATCCTGTTGCCTTACAATTGCACTAGTTGTCCTTTTATATCCTATATCAAAGAGGGTATGTCTTTTTTTTTTCCCCCAACAGACATCTTTCATTTTTCAGCAGAAAAGAGATATGTGTTTGAGTCTTGCTAAAGTCCACTAAATGTGAGCCAGGCTTATTTCCTCTCTAATGCTTAATAGCTTGTGCCACACATCAAATGATAACTCAACATACTTAGTCTTTTGGTATCAATTAAATACTCTCTTCTCTTCCTTCAAAAATTCTCATCTACTTAGTTTGCATCAAATAAACTTGCAGAGAATTACATAGAGTGTCTAAAATATTAAAATCCACTTAAATTATAAACCAGTTAAACATTTTGATCCAGTTGCTTCTCTGAGCTTCAAAATGTTGTAGATACAAAGTTATGATTATGCTTAACTTGGTTCCATGTTTTTGAGCCTTATCCACTTAATTAACCATGCTGAAATAATCATCAGATCATTGGATCAACATAAGTACTCATGTTGAGCTCTTTATTTTAAACTGAACATTTTTAGCTTTGGAGAGGAGGGTAGGAAGGAAAAAGAGTTCAAGATTTACTGGAAATAAACGGACAGTGGAGAAACTTATGTTTTTGTTTTTGTTTTTCCTAGCTGGAATATTCCCTCTGTTCATACTTCTTTGAATCATTTATGGGCTAAATTTGATAGTACCCTCGTTACCTCACTAAGGGTCACAGAGAAGCACCTCCCTTGGCAGCCACCTCACTGTGGGACTTTCCAACACTTTTCCTGGTCTCTAATGCACTCATTGTAGTGATGATGACACATGTCTTGGCAAAATATCTCCTGCGTTCAGAAGTAGAAGAGCTCCAATGTTCTTGATTCTATTTTAGACTTGTACTAAAGTTCTCTGCCCACCACAGTCTGACTTCTTTAAACCTCATCTAATTTTGTCCAGATTTAGTTTGGTCAAGCATATTAATTTGCTAGGATAAAGAGATAATATTGCCCTCTAGAGTTGAAGCTAAATATTAGAGATAATATTGTGTTAAGCCACACATTTCCAAACCTGGTGGTCTCCATTTAAGTTGGTAAATCCTTATGAGGCTACCATTAGCTTTCTCACAAAATGTCACGTGCAACATGAGTTTTAAAAATATGCTCATAACTTGGAAGGTATCAAGGAGTGCTTGCTAAATGTTCTGCATTTTATTTCTGTTGATTAACTGGTTTTAGCTTTTCTTATTAGGCTTTTGTATTGAACCTTGGGCTAGCCAAACTAGATTCCAAATGTCTGAAGATAATTTGTGATGGGAACAGGACAAATGATAAAAGACATATTATGAAAAATATAACAAGTTTCACAAGTTAATCTCTCTCTGAAAAAATGCCAACATACTTGCATTCACCATACGTTAACATTCCTTTTGCCAAGTATATATACCAGCTGATAAATAAGTATTTTGAATTCTCCAATGGTAGTACTTGTTCACTTGTCAACAGTTCAGGTTTAGAAATGCTTATTTTTGCCTTTATAGCTGAGTTCATCACATTCTGTTCTTATTATTTTATTAAATGAATGAAAGTGAATAAATGAAAAGAATAATATTATGAATTATGAATGTAAGTCCAATATGATTGAAACAGATAAAAGTATGATGATAAAATAGCATTGAGTAGTTATTGTACTAAATCAGGCCAACTGTTCATTCCACTGTTAAAGTACAGAATTAAAGAATAGCAGAACATACTGGAGGTAGATCACCAAAGATTAAAGATTATTCTAATAGCAGATATATACTTAAGAATATCATAACATTTGGGGTGCCTACTTGTTTGAAAGATGGTGTCAGAAGTCAGATAGAGCTGGGTCGACTTGCCTAATGAGTCTTAGTTTCCTCATCTGAAAAAGTTTGGTGTTTAAGTTGTTTATGTTTAGAATTGTTTAGGAGGAGCAAAAGATAACATATCTTTTTGGATATGGAAAGGACCTGTCATGATACCTGATATGTAACAGGCTTTCATGAGATGCTAATTTTATATAAAAGGCTGTATATCACATATGTACTAAATGTGTGCTAATTTCTGAATATATTGCCAAGAAAATTTGGAATGTATCTACTATATACAAAATAATGTGGCCCATCTTATGCTGGTAGGGTAAGAAATAAAGAGTACAGTCAATGCATTGGAGAAAAGGAGCTTCAGTTGCTCTTACTGCCATGCCAGACCCTTGAGAAAGCTCATGGAGGCCCTTCATGCCCATCTGGGCATGACCTACAGAGCTGCACCAGGCAAACATGCTCTGGCTCATCACTCAGCCAGCTCACCTGAATGAAGAGGAAGTATCCTGTATTAGGGGTCTCCAGAGAAGATGTGTATATATAAAAAAAGAGATGCATTTTAAGGAATTGGCTCTTACGATTATGGAGGCTGGCAAATCTCAAACCTGCAGAGCAGGCCAGCAAGCTGGAGACACGGGGAAGGGTCAATGCTACAGTTCAAGTCAGAAGGCCATCTGCTGGCAGAAGTGCTTCTTCCAGGATTCCAGGTTTTGTTCTGTTAAGGCCGTCAACTGATTGGATGGACCCCACCTACATTATGGAGGGTAATCTGCTTTACTCAATGTCCACTGATCTAAATATTAATCTTGTCAAAAAATAACTTCACAACAACATCTAGAAAAAATGTTTGACCAAATATCTGGGTACTGTGTCCTAGTCAAGTTGACACATAAAATTAACTATCCCACATTTCATGAACATCATCCTCAATGGATGTTGACAAGTTCAGTGCCTAAGATTACAAGTTTCAGAGCCCAGCAGAAATGTCTTCCAACTCTGACTCTTCAATTTATCAGCTCTATAAAAACCGTTAATTTTCTAAGCCTTATCTGTAAAACAAGAATCAAGAGACTTACAGCAGAGGTTTGTTAGGATTGTTGTAAGAAGAAAATGAAATGATGAAGTTGACGTGTTTAGAATTGTATCTGTCATATACTATGAATTCAATAACCAATTAGTATCTTTTCCTGGTGAAAACTAAACAAGAAGTCTGGTTAAAAGGAAACAAGCCCACAAGATTTGTTGATGATTCTGCCTTGGTTAACGCCTGACCCATCTCAAATTATATTTCTTCTAAGTAATGCTTTTTTGTTGTTGTTAAAATAAAATAAATAAAACACTCCATTTACTACTTTGTAAAATGTACTTCCCATCCAGTTTATCTTCTTGTACCTTTTAGTTCTTGTCTGTCTGCTCACTGCTATTCTCTTCTGCAGATTTTTTTCACAGGTAATTTCCAGGTATAGGTCAGTAGATGTTACAGGGATAACAAAGGAAAGGAAAAGCTTCCTGCACTTCTATCCTTGTAGGCACAAAATTAATCACACATTCTCAGTAAAGAGGCCAAGTAAGTCAGCCCTGCATTTGAACTTGTTCTCCCCAAATAATAGTTGAGATAGGAATATTGATTAATGTATTTGACCAGAAATGTATTAGTGCTTTCAAAAGAGGACTATTTTCTCCATTTCCATGGAATTAGACCCACAAATACACACACATACACACACCCACAGTCCACACTACTGCTGCAGAATATCCCAGGAGTGGCACATTTCCACACAGGGAAAGCAGTGGCTTTCATTTGCAATGCCAGTCCTCAAGTTAACTCTGCAACAATCCATTCCCTATCCTAACCTACAGCCTCAGAAAATTATGAGTGACAGAGTAAAAAGATATTTTAACTCTAGACTTTACCCAAGTTTACTGTAATAGACATTGCTCTTAGATTAGGTTATTTAGATAACAGATCATGATTGTTCATAGTAACCATGTAGTGTATTATTTATTTATTTATTTATTTATTTATTTATTTATTTATTTATTTTAGTAACCATGTAGTTTAAAATAACAACACTGACTACATCAACAATAGAGTCTCCTAGAAAACTTTATAAAGACCACAAGATCTGGGTGTGAGCCATTAGAGACTTACTGTGTTGTAAATGTATTATTTTGGTTATGTAGTTTAAAGAACCCTGAGATAGGAGACTGACACCCAGGTTCCAGTCCTGGATCTACGTCAACTGTTGATTTTAAATAAGTCAATATTCTTTTACGGGCCTCAGTATTCGTCCTGGTATTGGGATCCTTGCTAAGGTTAATTGAAATATTGTAACTGAAAGCATTTTATAAACTTATACGCTAGTAGAAGTAGCTAGTAATAGGAGCTAATATTTATTGAGCACTTGGTATGTGCCAGATTCTTTTTTAGTAGAGTGTGTGTGTGTGTGTTTCTCATTTAATTTTCATAATGATAATCAGAAAGAGAAATTATTATTAGGCCCATACCACAGATGAGGAAACGGAGACTAATAAACATAAAGCAACTAGACAAGGTCACAGCAATAGTAGGTGCTAGAAACAGGCTTCACATCCAGGCATTCGGGTTACAGGAGTCCGGGCACTAATTTCTCCCATCTTTTAAGGTTAGGACATGAAGGACTGTTAACACTGAAGAACCGACACTGGTTCATTTTGCAGAAGACGACACTGAGGCAAAGTGAATGTGAAGTTCACATCATAAAATACTAGACACATAAAGATGTTTCTCCTACTGTTGAAGTCCATATTTTTTCTCTGAAGGGAGATGATAGCTAGGAGAATACTTAGGAAATTGTTAACCTGAATGGGATGTCAGACACAGATAGGAAGATTAAAAGCCTCGAAGCGGGAATGTTACAGAAACAGATTGTGGGGCTGATGGAGAAAAGAACATGAGGGATATTGATAGAGGATACAGATAAGAAAAGGATATAGAACCTTACAGAGGTAAAGACTTTATTTCTTGGTTTGCTTTTTTCCCTGTATTATTCTAGAAGGAATAGCCAAAGCTGGAAAGTTCAGTGTAAGCTTTGGAATCAGAGCTGAGCTCAAATCCTTGCTTTATGTGGACCATGAAGCAAGACATAATCAACTTGGAGAATTTCCACTCCATGCTGAGATTAATAAATGGGTCTTTTTTTTTAATGAATATACTATCTTGAGGCCTTTTCATACTGATCTGCCACCACAGATACAATGAGAAATAATATGAAAATTAATGAGACAATGCTTTTAGGATTTCCCTGACAAGTTTCAAAAGCACATCTAACTGTAGATGCTTATCTGTGATGAACTACTGAACAATGGCAAGTGTGACTGGTTGAACCTTGTATATTGTGAACAACAGCTATAATAACCCAATAGTTGATGACTTCCAAGGAAGTATTAGCCTTCATCTCTAATAATCTATCTTATGTTTTGGCCAATTCATTTTGGAAATTTCTGTATTCTACATGTAGATCAATAAAACACAGCTCTCAAAAATTTACTGAAATAAAGATTGGTTTCACTTTAAAACCTCAGAGGATAGGGATTTGACTAATGTAATGTATTGAGCATAGAGAAAAAAATAGGAGAAATCATCTAATCATTTATAATATTAAAAATTTACCTTTTTCAACTTTGTTCTAAATATCACAATCCAGGAAAAGATTAATCATTTGTTTTGGGTTATTTATTTCTTTAATTTTTAAAAATAATGCCTTTCTTAATACTATCCCCATGCATAAGTATAAAAAAAAAGGAAGAAAACATTAATCAAATTGCATAATAGTCAATACTGTTACAATTTTATGACTTAAAATAGTACATGAAAATAGCTTATTAAAATTTCCCTTCTTTTGCAGAATTCCAATTTTTAAAAGGTAGCTTACATTGGACTCAAATGACCAGAAACTGGGTTTAAGTCAAACTGACCCCGGGCTATAATCTTAACTTCTTCTGACAAAGAAAAATAAGAGTGTGGTAATCACTGGGGCTATTTCACCAAGAACAGCAGAGCTGAATTTATTACCATCCTCATGGAGAGTCATTTCATGAGTGGTTTTGTTTATTTCTTTGAAGGCTGGATCCACTCCCTGCAGAAAGAGTCCCACTTGATCACATCTGTACCTTTCTTGAAGTAGCAAATATCCTATGCAATGTAAAGGCATAACTGAGTAGAATACTGTTTATTGAGCACCTACTATGGAACTATAATTACATGCATTTTCTCATTTAATCCTCGTAACAATATTTAGGAGGGCATTATTATCTTCATTATACAGATGGGAAACCAGACTTCAAGAACACACATAACTTGTTTAATGGTGGCATCTATTCCATAACTATTACAGTAATCACGCCTATAGTCATTATTATTAAAAATAAATTGCTTGACCCTAGAATTTTGTTGTAGCATGAAAGCTAGAAGCTCATTATTTCATACAATGGAACATCTCATTCATTGAAACATTAACAGTTGTGGTAAACCAAGCAGGAATCTTGACATTTAGCCTTTCAAACACATACTTTGATATGCTTCCCGAGAACAGTAAACCTCGAAACTGTGCTTTAAAGAAAAAAGTCCATCCATGATATCAATAAATGATTGCCCTCAAATAGGAAGCTGTGCATTCATAAACGATCATTGTTCACTGTTTTTAAAAGGGAAATCTCCTTACTGAACATGTTTTTCAATTAGAACTGAACAACTGAGCAGGCAGTATGGTGGTAAGAACTGACTTTCCACACAAAGCTTGATGAAGAGTTGCCACTGAATAATGGAATCTGTGCCTACGACATAATTTGCCTGTTTATAGATTTCTCTTGCCTCAAACCTCCATGCCTTTCCCAGGAGGTCTGTAAAGAGATGGGATATTTTCCCCTTTGAGAAGACTAAAAGATAAATTAACCTAATTTGAGCATAAGAATAGAAGTAAAGTGATTGCCCATGAACCAGATGCCATTTTAAAATAATGGCTCTGACCAACCTGACACGAAATACATGGCATGTCATGTAAGCGTCTTTCCTAATGACAAGTGCAGCACCACCCGCCATGTCTCTGGACCCATTCCTTCCTTCTTTCTTTTCCAAGCATGTATCTCCTCTGTGTCAAACCCCTCACTGAATACACTGTTAGTCTCACTAAAGTCACTGGGCACTTGTCTTTTTTTTACCATTTTAAAAAAAACCTTATGAAGGGAAAAGATATGTTTCAAAAAAACTAAGATCATTGATATTCACACACGCACACACACATAGACAAAACAAATCAAAAAGAATTTAATCAAAGCCTTGCTCTTTGCTGCTAAGTGTTAGATTAGCTGATGAGACTATTTTGTAATTTTATCTAATTCTTTTACAGAAGATTTTTAAAAGTCCATTATTTTCTAAATCTTAAGAATGAGCAATTATACTTCTTTTAGAAAAGCATAACTTACATGAATCTGTTCAAAAGGAGAAACTATAGAAACATTTAAGTCCTGCTTCTAAAAAAAAAAAAAAATCCTGCTTCTAGAATATATTTAAAACTTAATAATGTTCTATTTAGGATTATATTTGAATGTATGTTTTAATACCTCAATTTTTGAAAAGGGAATATAATGTTTAAATCTTGGCCAATAGCTGAGAAATTATTCAGAAACACACTAAGTCCTAGAAGTGCCTGCCACATTACAATCCAGTCCTAACAAATTGCTTCATGGAGGTTAGCAAGATATTTGCTGGAGTGAGGCCTTGTCTCATTGAGCCTCTCTAAATTCTAAGATTCCCATGCTATTTTCATTTTAATCAAAACAAAATTTACCCTGGTACAGCACAGACCTCAGGCACCACTCCATTGTTCCATGGAGCAGATGTTTTGGAATTCACATAATGACAGACAGACTTCCTTTATGAAAGGTTTCTAGAATGAGGGCTTTGGTCAAACTGGTCATGCCTGTATTAAAACATTTCACTAATCAGGACAATATTTGCATTTCTGCACTTATCTCATGGCAATCTTATCTTGATAGAAAGTCAAGTTTCTTTGAACTTAATTGCATACCCCACTGCTTTTGGGTTTTGTTTTTGTTTTCTTCAAATTACATTCCTAACATTTGGAACATTGAATCATGAAGACTGCACTTAAGGCTTAACTTTTTTTTTTTTTTTTTGAGCTATCATCTCAAATAATAGGTAAATGGGGAACTAATATCAATAGAAATCCATTATAAAACTAAGAACTTTAAATAACTGACACCCCAGCCTCTAAACAAGCAAGAGACACAAACGGGTAACCTTTCCTAGGTTAAATTCTAGATGACCCCCAGAGGGCATCCATGGCATAAAAGGAATATGTCTATTGGGTGCCCTTAAGAAAGTAAGACAAGTCGTTCCCTCAGTGTCTAGGATTGATACCCATGTACTTCCTCGAGAACGAGGCAAACCAGTGAGCCAATCCCTCCCAGAATTCTTGGCCAGGATTGTTGATGATTGTTGGGAATTTGGATATTTTTTGTAATCATCTGATATTGCTAATGTTTACTTAGCCTGGCCCATCCAGTCCCAGGGTGTGAGATATTTTCAGGGGCATGCTGACCAGATGCAAACACTAAAGTCCCATTTAAATCCACTAAATGCCACCTAGATTTGTGCTTTCAAAGTAAACATCCGTCTTTGATTTCATTGACCCTAGGGAGGGGCAACACATGGCCTTTACAATAAAAAGTTCTGTATTCAGTCTTTTTTGAGTGTTGGAATTCAAAATTTTCCAAATATTCCTACCTAAATTTAATTCCCATTACCCCAGTGGACTCAATAGACATTACCCTGATTTTACTCAATTCCAAGAGCAAATGTATGGGGCTATGTTCCTGGAGCTGAGTATGTATATAGAAGGAACTAGAAATGCCAAAGGTAATTTGCTATTTTTAACTCTTCTCTGGTCATAAAATAGTTATCTTTAAAACTTGCTTGAACAGGACTGGTATCCCCGAAATTCTGTCATTTCAGTCCAGAGAATGGGCTTTCATTTGACTGCTGGCTTCTAGAGTTTTCTCCCAACAAATTTCTACAAATATGCATACTGTCATGTTTGCATAATATCTGAGTTACAGGAAATTAACACAAAAAGGACACAGTCCCTGTTTCTTCAGGAGGTGACAATTTAATCAGAGGCAATTTAACCCCACGTGACAGCTATTATCAGGGTGCCGCTTGAGTCCAAAGGTGGCATTTTATGCAATCTCAAGGGATTTCAAGTGGGAGGGATTTTTAGGGGAATATTTCCTGGCTGGTAAAATGATGCTTAAGATAACTTTTACTGTCTACAGCATGACGACAAGAAAAAGAGTTATTTACATCACTCCAGTTAATTACTCAGATACTTGCCTCAGGCTTCATATGGAATTTCCACTTAGGTAAGCATTCCCTGGCAGCATATTTCCTATCAGAACCAACTTTAACCTTCATAAGAAAATGGAAATCTTTATAAATAATAAAAATAAATCTTGGCTTTCTAATGTATATGCATAAAACACAGTTATAGAGAACATAGTAATGAGTAAAAGATGGGAATTCTGGGTTCTAACCTGCCATGAATTATGACCCTGGGCAAGTTATTGGACTTCCCTGTTATCAGTTTTCAAGGGAAAAATACAGAAAGCAGAAAAGTCTAAACTTGAATCTCACCTCTGTCCTGGATTAGCTGGGCAAACTTAAACAAGTTCAAAGTGTATCTGTTTGCTTTCTAATTTTTACCATGGAGGTGTAACAGGGACTACCTGAAAGAGTTGTTTTGAGAATAAATGAGATAACATATAAGGTTCCTAACACCATTACCATTCTAAATATATGTTAATATATTCATATTGTTGAGAAAATTTAGATGAAACCATTTTGAAGAATTTATAAGCTCTATTCAAATGTAAGAGATTATTATTTATAGTCTATGCTTAGTATCTAAAAATTAATAGCAACAGAGAAGAATGTTCTTAGCTGAGAAGTATTAATAATGTTAAGGCTGGGAATATAGTTTCAATATCTATTACCAATGTTATTCACCTTTTTCTTTTAAATGAGATGTTCTACATTGATTAGAACAGCCATGAGTAATTCCATATCAGTCTACATTTCAGAAAACGTCAAAACTCTACACCTTGCAATTCTGGACAAGAAATCAGCCTCAGACAATATAAATGGCAGCAGTAGGTACCTGCATTTGTAACAGGATTTTAAATTTCACTTTAACAAGTGATGTCTTCAACATAGACATTTGCACATAATTCTAATCATTGGTACAGATCCCGCTAAGGACCATGGCTGGTGTTTGATCTTCAAGGATGACTTTCGTAAGATCCTTATTATGCTTTTTGGTCTGAATAAATTTATATAATCTGAATATATGTTATATATATTCATACCATATATATATATAAAAACAAGATCCCCTTGCTGTTCCTGGTAAGCAAATCACTTCATATTATAATATATAAGACATTAAATGCTGGGTTATAGCCAAGCTTGCAGGATCCAGGATATCATCAAGATTCCATATTTTTATATAATTTTGATTCATCCCAGTCCTAATTGCTTCTATTTCTAGTGTTCCAACTCCATTCTTCTCATCTTCAGCCATTACAGCCCACAGAAACTCTGAAAAGCTTTCTCTCGCAGAAACTACGGGTGTTAAAAGACAGTAGTATTTCGTAAAGTTTTTCCCTCTTAGAAAGGAAACTCTTAAAGAGGGCAAAGCCTCCACAATGAATGTGGGCGGCATGCCAAAGCAGTTTGTGAAAGCCGCTGAAGCATAACTAAGTCTCTAACTGTGGAGAACCCCATTATCAGCTCTTTAACATACAGGACAGTATCCTAAGTGTGTCATCTGTCTGCAATCTATTTTATTAAAAGGAAAATCGTTGGTGAGGTTGGATGTGGCTCAATGAGTGGCCAGAATGGAATTATATTCAAATCTCTATTGAGTGCCTATGAGCAAGTCTCTCTGCTGGGTGCTATGAGAGACGCAAAGATGAACAAGTTAAGGAAAGCTAGACTCACCACAATTACCTCTTGTACCAGATACAAAGTGGCCCTATCAATAAATGTTCTTTTAATGAATGCATTATTGCCAGGTTTCTGACAGAAATATAAACAACACACTACGGAACACAGGAAAAATGAGATGCAGGTCCTGGAAGATCAGGAATGGAGGTGGTATTTTGGACTGAGATTTGGAGAATGAGTAGCATTTTAACAAGGAAAGATGGAATGGAGGGAAGACATGCCAAGGCAGAAAAGTGAGAGAGTCTGGGCCCACATGTGCCCTTTAAATGGTAGCCTGACACTGTTGCTTTATTTCACAGGCTCCATGTGTCACTCGGGAAAGAAATCTAACCTTGGCTCTGCTTGTTAAAACTAAAGATGATTTGTCTTCTGATTCAATCAAGCCTCTTCGAGTTCCAGCCTCCTCGTGTATCAACTAGGGATCCTAACTCACCTCATGAAAGGGTGCCTGAAGATGGTAGTCTCAGGACAGGCAGTGCCCTGTACCTATAAGGCCCCGGATGAGCTGTGACAGTATCAAATCAAGGAGTAGCAGCTGCTGCCTGTCTGAAATATTAGATTTGCTTCCAAAGAATAATTGTGGGAATGCCTACACATAATCAAAGCAACTATTTTTTTCTTTGAATTCAGCTTAGCTGTACTCTCATGGTAATTTTATTTTATTTTTTTTTTCAGTTTTTCTAGATGTCCTCTCAAGTTAAAGGGAAGCATAATGTTCAGTTTGTTCTCTCAGAATCTCACAGGCATGTTTGAACTCAGATCAACCGACACACATCTTAAGAGATTAAAACTTAAAACTCGTCTTCATGATTCATGTAACACAAAGATGGATTCGTCTGATATCCAACCTATGTTAGAATATTCATCCATGGTGTTACATTTCAGAGAACTTCGGAGAAAGGCTTTCAATTACAAGTATGTGTGGTATATTTTATATATGCTGGGGCGCCTGGGTGGCTCAGTCGTTAAGCGTCTGCCTTTGGCTCAGGTCATGATCCCAGGGTCCTGGGATGGAGCCCCACGTCAAGCCCCTCATCAGGCTCTCTGCTCCGCGGGAAGCCTGCTTCTTTCTCTCCCACTCCCCCTGTTTGTGTCCCTTCTCTCGTTTTGTCTCTGTCAAATAAATAAATAAAATCTTAAAAAAAAAGAATGAGATAATATTTTTAAAATATATTTATAAATAAACTCATAAAATATCTAGACTCCAGGCTTGGCTAAAATGTTAAAGTACGAAATACATAATCTCAAAATGGCAGAAATTGGATTGCCAAAGCATTTTCTGATTCATTGCTTAGAACAAAATAGCACTTTCATTATTAAATGCTTACAAACATAATAAGCCATATGGCAATTGTTTCATATGCATTTAAGTATATAAACCAAAATGGATTGTTTTGAAAACTCTTACATTTATTTGTCAATCAAAGGAGTACTTAGAATTCAACCTAGAAACAAGCAAATATAAATCAAATGTAATAGCTAAGAGTGGGAAATTTAAATTTAAAAAACTGTAGTAGGTGACCATACTAAAAAAAATCCTTCTTTATTAAAAATATCCTTTAGGTTGCATGAAAGAAACAAAATTCACTTAGACATTCTCAAAGTATAGAAAATAAAAGGGAATAGTGTATATCCCCCTACCCTTTGGAACAATTTGCTATCATTTGGGGATGACTTGACAGACACATTTATATAGTGGCAGAGAGGAAAAAAAAAAAGCAGTAGTTAAGCATCTGAAATTATTACTACACCCGTAAGTGAGAATAATAATGCTTACTGTGGGTTAGACATCTTGACTAAATGTGGTGATTTTCTCCATTTTCCCAAATCTTTAATTTCCCCAGATTGGAGATGCCACTTGCCCTGGAAGCTTTGGCCAAAGGACAGGAGATTATAGAAGAGGATACTGAGGTTAAGTGAGTTTCCCAAGGTCCCGTGCTCTGCGGGCACCAGTAGGCAGGACTCCATCCCTGGATCTTTTTCTAAACCTCTAATGAGCTTCCAAATAAGAGTTCCATATAAACTCTCTCCCCTCATACATCCAACTTTTGAAGATTTGTGAAAAGTATTTGGAATATATAGATTATACTTGGGAATTCCTTTTCTTTTTTCATCAACTAAGTCATTGCCTCCCTCTCATAAAGCTTATCAAGATTTCAGGGTACCCAAGAATTATTGACAAGGTTATTCTCAAATGGAAGACTTATGGAGAGATATAATAAAACAAAATTAAGTTTACATCTTCTGCTTGTTATCAGTCAAACATCAAATAACCAGAATGTTTATATATATATTGAGATAATGAGAGCAGATGTTCTAAATCTGCTTTGTCCAATGTAGGAGCCACTAACCATGCGTGGCTATTAAAATTTAAATTAATTTTAATAAGTTAAATAACATAAAAATGGCAGCTCGTCAGTCACACTAACCACATTTCAAGGGCTCTATAGCCACAAGGGGCTAGTGACTATTGTATTGGGCACCACAAATAAAGAACATTTCCATCATTACAGAAAGTGCTATTGGACAGTGCTGTTCTAAAGTGTAGCTGTTGTTACCCATGTCAGCCTGCTTCTTTCTCAAGCAACTCTAGCTCTATGAAGTTGTCCTCAAGGATGAGTGGCCCCAGGGGTGTGTGTGCGTCTAAAATGAACCATGATTCTATTCTCCCCCCAAATGCTAGGAAAACCAGCAAGTCACAAATAAACACAGACTATTTATGTGGCTTCTCCTGATGTGGGAAGAGACTCAAATCTCTATGTCAATATCGGTCAACCCTCAAAACAATTTCAGCGATAAACTGGTTTATTAACAGAGCTGTGTAATAGGAAAAAAAGAGGACTGAACAGAGCATCTCTTGTTTGGGTGGGTTTGTGGATAGGGAGATCAAATGAAAGGGATTAGCCTTTGGAGATGAATTAGTTGGGGCAGCAACAAGGTCACGAACCCTCCCCAGAGAGGCCATGCAAAGAAGTCAGAGGGGTCTAGGAAACACCCAGGGAATATGCTCCCTCACCTCCACCTGGGGATTTTCTTTAAGGAACCACATGGTTGCCCTGGCTGAGAGAGTGAAAATAGGGGAAAAGATGAAAAACTCAGTAGAAAGGGCTGAACATTGTTCTTACTGAATTGTCTGCCACAAATGGCCAGGCATTCCTGGACTTTTAAAGTAGGTTAATCTGAAAAGGCAGTGGTTTGGGGAACTGGAAAGCATTCAGGCCGGTATCCTCCATCTGCCACTTCCTATCTCTCTAGCATTGGTCACATTTAACTTGGACGGGCCTTAGTTTCCAATTGTATTCATTCTACAGAGGGCTAACCGTGTAGAAGGCATGGTGCTTGGGGAGGGTGACAAAGATGAATCAACAAAAAGAACTCACACAAATAGATAATCATCTAATTCCATGACAGACATATGCAGAGAGTAAGCATAGGCCTGGGGAGGTTTCCAAAGTCTTGAAAGACCCTGTGGTGGAGGAAGTGGTATCTGAGCTAAACCAAACCATTAAGGACAAAGAGCAGTTAGGGAACGAATAGGTGGGGTTCATGGAGAGGAGAGGGTATGAATAAAAGAATGGAGGAAAATGGACAGATGATAGACAGATGATAGATAGATGATAGGTAGATAGATGATAGATGATAGATAGATAGATAGATAGATAGATAGATAGATAGATAGATGATAGATAGATGATAGGTAGATGATAGATGATAGATAGATGATAGGTAGATGATAGGTAGATAGATAGATAGATGATAGATAGATGATAGATAGGTGATAGATAGATGATAGATAGATGATAGATAGATAGATAGATAGATATAGCATTTATACTGATATTTTGAAAATCAGATCCTGTCCCAGGGTGAAGGGAGAAAGACATTTATAAAGCAAGAAAACACTCTATGCCTGAACAGGTTAAGAGTTAAAGGGAGTAATGAAAAATTATTGCTTAAAAAAGAAAAAAAAAAAGCGGCTGGAGATACCAAATAAATCCTTTCCACTAAGAAAAGCATTTTCTTTCTTTTCCTTCTGCTTTTGCCTTTGTGTTTTATTGGCATCTGCTCAAGACAGTTGAGCAACTGTAATCAGAGAAGCTCCCTTTTCTGGTCAGACAGGCTGCACCAGTGAATCTCTGATAGCAGACACACTAGGCTAGCTCTTTCAGATCTCACCAGCACCCAGCACTCCCACATATCCAAGCTTTTCCTTCCACCAGCACTGGGAATCCCTCTCCCATTACTTTTAAGATTGAGGCTAGACAATGACCTCTTTCAAATGGCCTCTTCCAATGATTGAGAGACAAACTTCCTTTGGTTTACCTTAGATTTAAATACTAATGAGAACCTACAGACTCATTACTCACCTCCTTCTGATTCCAGATGTCTCTTTAGGCTCCAGTTTTTGGTGTCTAGATATCTCTTACTTGGAATTCCAGGGTCCCTGGGTGATGTTCAGAAAAGAACAACTCACTATCTGACCCCTAGAGAGACTAGCATGTGAGAGTCCCTGATGCATTCTCCTGAGGGACTGTTCTTTCTGGAAGCAAGGGACCAGATGAGGTACTCTCATAGAGAGATGTATCCTGTCATCTCCGTTTAAATTTTTTTTGTCAACAACAAAAATAAAAACTGAAAAATACTCATTACTGACACTATTTGCCACTGGTTATTTTTGATACTTACACAACAACACTTCAGGCTTCCTGAAACTATTCAGAACTATATGGATTAAAAGAAAGACATGCATATTCTCCTGGGACTGTTGGTGGGCAGGGAGGTGTGGAGGGACAAGGTCTGTGATCATCATCACATCATCATCTCTCTCTCTCTCTCTGCCCCCTCTCCCTCTCTCTCTCTCTCTCTCAAAAAAAAAGTGATGTTAACAATTGCTCCATTTTTAAAAAATAATAATAAAAAGGAGTAATTTTTTTTTAGGATTTTATTTATTTATTTGACAGAGAGACAGCGAGAGAGGGAACACAAGCAGGGGGAGTGGGAGAGGGAGAAGCAGGCTTCCCGCTGAACAGGGAGCCCGATGCGGGGCTCGATCCCAGGACCCTGGGATCATGACCTGAGCCGAAGACAGATGCTTACTGACTAAGCCACTCAGGTGCTCCAAAAGGAGTAATATTTTTTAAAAGGAAGAAGAAGAAAAGAAGACTCTTTCCTCCTTTCTGGTAGAAAGGAGAGAAGGAGAATCTGTACCTAATGCACGGGAGAAAAAAACCAAGTTGAATAATTCATGAGTCTTGAGAAATGTAAGGAGTGCTCCTGTGTACAAGTATATATCTCCACTAAAAATGCCTGGCTTAACTAATCTGGGCTCTTAGTCTTGTGATAATAAGAAAAGAGAACGGGAGGGAGAAAATCTGGAGGTGGTTGAACTTGTCACATATCTGTAAAATCTAGACCCAGAGTGTTCTCATGGGCAGAATGGAAACCTAGCAGCATGGCAGGGAGTCCCACACAGCTAGTTCTTAGAGACAGAGACATCTGTAAGAGGAGGCATGGTGTTTGCTGTCTGAATAGATGACAGCATTAATCCTTCTCATCAAACCTCCCGGCAGTAACAGATATGTAACTCACATACAGAGATAATGTATAAAACCAAACAAAAAAAAGAGTTTGTTGTGGGCGTTTTAAAAATCAAACCTGGACTATGTTAGCTAAGTCTTAAGCAATCCCTAAATTTAAAACATAAGGGAGAAGTGGCTTGTTTTCAGGTCACCCCTGAAGGGCCTTCATCGGGTCTTCAGTTTGTCACAGTAGCAGACTGCAAATTTCTCCTCCCAAGCATTTCCCAAGAAGGATTTTCTGATTTGTCACACATGTTCCCATTCATTGGTCCAGTGCCCTGGCAGAACCAGAGATTCTAAACTTGTCCGGAAACGGGTTTCATAATTCATCATGCATACCACTCTGCCTGGCGCCGAGAGCAGTGGCCTGATCCAAGTGCATGCTCTTGGACATTCACGGTTGACTAAAGGGACCAGATTTTTGATAAACTAATGCAGGACAAAGGTGAAGAGCCTGCTAGCACAGCCCCTGTGGCTGGGACGGAGAAGGGAGTGAGGCTGCGGTGAGTGGGGGGCTCCCGGGGATGGGTGTCCCATGAGACAAAAGTGTGAGTGTGCTGGCTGAGGAAGGTTGCTCCCTGCAGCAAGGGAGGGTGTGCTAGAAGACTGGGGAGAGGCATAGAAGGATGAGAGAGGGGAGGACAGGAAGAAGGGAAAAGGGGAGCCTGGTGAGAGAGCAAATGTTCCAGGACAGATCATTTTGGAAAACACGGTGCCTGCCAGCCAGCCCAGGAAGTTCCTGTTGAGGGCCATCCTCAATCTAGGGCATCCATTAACCTTGGCTTCAACAAGGCTGGGGAAGGGGGAAGGGAAGAGATGGAAATGATGCATGGGGGCCCACATCATGCTAATGTTCTCTGAAAGCGCCAATTTGTCTACAGAGGTAAAATATTCTGAAAAGTTTCCCATTTCTACTGTGTTCATAATGATTTCAGCAGTGAGCCATCTGAATTCAAAATTAAGATTTACTTTGTTTGAAATGTTTCACCTTAGAAAGATGGAGCAGAATCATAAGAAAGGAATATGTTTAACTATTGTTGTTAAATCTAAGTATTCAGTCAGCCTTCTTCTCCTGCTGAATATTCAAATTGGAGAGCCACAGAGGACAAAGAGAAAAATAAATGCATTTCTGATTAGCAAATGCAAATTAATGCCTGCATTCTGCCTAAATTCCTCCAATATATCCTTTTAGGTTGTTTTCTTTCATTATCACCTAGCTGGGAAACTTATGTCATTTTTTTGTCAGTAGGTGAGTGGGAGTCTCTTTGGAAATTTCCTTATTTAAAAAAAGTGTACTGATAATTAAAGAAATGCAAATTACAGCTACAGAATAACAATTCACCTATAAAAATGGTAAAGATCCAAAACACAGATCATTCCCCGGGTTAGTATGGTTGTGACAAAAGAGAAACGCCATATAGTTTTGATGGCCTTATTAATTGATATCACAGTTTGGAAGGACAAAAACTTTAGAAATTTACCTACATTCTAAATCCTTTTGTCCCAAGAATTTTGCATCATTGGATCTACTCCTCAGGGATAGTTGCCCAACTGGTCAAAGATGTTCACCACTGAATATTTCTCAGGTGTAAAGAACTGGAAATGATTAAAATGTTCACTATGAGAGAACTGGCTTATTAAGTTAAGGCACATCCTTTCAACAGAAATCCTAAATAGTCATTAAAGGAGCAAGCTACATTTACATAGTTTGGCATATATCATGATATCATACAACCTTTGAATATATTAGATGGGGAGCGAGTCAGAGGATAGCATTATAATATGATGACGCTAATCTTATTTTAAAAAACACATCAATGGATAAGTTTCATGAATAGTTTATAGGATTGTTATCCAAAGGAAATATCTGGAAGAATTCACAATAAAGTGTAAGCAATGGTTACTTCTGGGAAGGGGCAGGTTGTGTTTGGTAGAGATGGGGGATTTGACTTTCTCTTCTAACCACACTATATTTTTTCCCCTTTTTTTTATAGGTTTGTGTTCTTTCATAACTCAAAAAATGTCAATGTATTTGTTTAGATATTTTAATTAGCTTTTTTTCAGGAAAATTCCAGGATTTACAGAGTCCTCCAAATAAGTATCATCTGAAAAGCCTAAGGTTTATCATTCAGTTCTGATCTTGCCACTTTCTTGTGATTTCTTTTTTTTACCCCAGGTTCCCCAAAGTCCCTAGAATCCATAGCATCCTCTCAATACAGCTCCCCCCATCCGTGCTTCTTACCTTCACTATAGGTCCCTCTATCAACATCACACACAAGTTTTAGGGACTTATACAGAAAGCAGGGTAAAATTCCTGTCCTCACTTCTAAACTCTCACCTTGGCAAAACTCTGCAAATGTCATCTCCAATGGTAAAGGCTGAAGATCTACCATTCCATGAGAAACACCACTGAATCTTAAAATAGTAGAACCAGAAGGCTAACATTACCCAATTAGGTGGTTCTCTACCTCTTCTGCACAATAGGATAGCTGGAGGGGGTTTAAAAGCATACAGATGCTTGGGCTGTCCCCAGACCAACTGAAATCAAGTCTATTTTGGATGCATAGCAAGGACTGAGGCTGTTATCTAACCCTTATCAGAAAGATAAGGACATTGAGTAGCAGAGAGGATGAATGACTTGCCAAAGGTCATCCGTGTGCAGGTTAGGCGATGTGTTATTGACAAGATTTTAATTGTCTAGGATGCATGGTAATGAATAACCCAGGGAGTGAAATTAAGCATAAACTTGTTATTAAAATTAAAAAATCAGAAAACTTATTTTTTGATTCTAAGACATATATTGCTTGAAAAGTAGCATTATTGATGACTTCGCTCCTGTCAGTCCAGCAGTAAAAAAAAAAGAAAACAGATCTCAAAAAAAATAAAAAATAAAAATAAAAAAATAGATCTCATGCTGCCTTCAGAGTAAGTAAATAATTTCTTAGAACATTGTGTCTAAAAGAGTTTAATTGCCTTAATTGCTTGCATCAATACTCATCAGCCCATTAAATGCATTGATAGGAAGGCTCAAGAGCAGATTTAAATGTCTTAATAAAACTACATTATAAAAAATCTATCTCTGGTTATGGCTCAGCATAAATTAGGTCAGAAAGGAATTTTTAAAATCATCCCCTTATGTTTAAATCCAGGAAGCCACCAAAAATGTACTAAATTCCCAAAGGTATTAATACAAAAGACTTAAGTTTTGCTTTGTTCTGCAAACAAATCCCAGGACATTCCTAATTATTATGAATATTTTAAGAAGCCATTTTCTTATCATACAATATCATACAAATATCATACAATATCATACAAATATCATACAAATGATATTTGTATCTCAACCTTTTAATCAATGAAGAATTTGAATTCACACTGCTAAGGGCAAAGACACCCCTCCCCGCCACCCATATACATATCACTGTTGCACAGCTCAGAAATCGTTAATTGTTCAGCTTTCCCTTTAAAGGGAGTTTGAGAGCCAGAAGCTGCTATTGACTGTTTTCAGGCAAAATTCTAAAATTTCCCTTAGTGGTAGTCCCAGCCTCAAAATCTCAGATACCTGCTCCACGAAGCCTGTGCCATAGACATACTCCTAGCTAACTAACGAAAAAAATGTAGAATTAAGAGGAAAGACTCTAACCCTGTCTAACTCTTTGGGCTATCTTCCATCAAATATGTCCTTAGCGAGCCCGGGTAGTTCAGTTGGTTGAGCATCCAACTCTTGGTTTCGACTTAGATCATGATCTCAGGGTCCTGGGATCAAGCCCTGCATTGGGCTCTGTGCTCAGGGCAGATTCTGCCTAAGATTCTCTCTCTCCCTCTTCCTGGGCAACCCCACCCCACCCCACTCACATGCTCTCTAAATAAATAAATAAATAAAATCTTAAAAAAAAATATATGTCCTTAATCCAAACGCGGCTTGAGCTAGGACTAAGGGTCATAACACATGAGAGAAGGAAAACTTCATGGCACAAGCATAGCACACTTCGTTGTACACAGAGATCTGAAAGTCAGTTTCTACAACTGCCTTGATGAGCATGAATCAGCCATTCTAAAAGTACAGGAAACACTTTCATCTGCCGGTACTTCTTGTTTTTTTCAGAGAAAATATTGATCCTAATGAACTTACCAAAATCCCCCATAAACAATGTGAACAAAGCTAGATTCCATCTTTACTCAGTACTTACTCGCAGTTTCCCCTTCTTTGAATGGGGAGACTTTAATTGCTGCCCTGGAGAATCCATCATCCTCCGGCTGTTATGTTATTTTCCAAATTCACTGTTTTTGTTAATCCTACATGAGGAAATATGAGCTTCTATTGGTATATCTGGGGCAGCCTCATTAAGTCTTCCAGAACTTTAAATTCTCCATCTTTTATTTTTCTTTCAATAATATGATAAATCCTGTGGGTCTTTGCCTGAGCTAGACAATATGACATTTATTTATTCAAAAACATTTCGCAAGAACCACTTTAAAAAGTTTTTAAACTCCTTAATAATATTATCCTAATCCATCATGTTGCTTGCTATTTGCATAGTCATTTCATTGGATAGTTTATGATAAATGGAAGTGAAAGGATTTTCCTACACTGCCATTTTTCACAAGACTCACTTTCTCACTAGAACGACATTAGCGACAGTTTCCTTCTGAGACCCCTTCAGTTGGTCCCAACTTTCTAAAGAGACGTGGGGCTGCCTCAGCAGACCGCTGATCTTGTATACTGTCTCTGTCTTTCTCTACTCAGCTGCCCTCTCACGTTGACTCCCCGAAGACTTCGGGGAAAAAAAATGGTCACAAGGTTTCACATTCAAGTCTGTGTATCCAAGAGCACAAGTGAGCAGGATTCTGTCACAGCCAAAGCTCCTAGAGTCACTGAATTTTTACTTCTTTTGTTACCTTTTCCCAAGTACCTTATGACTTTAACATGACCTGTCCAAACTTCCGAGAGCATATTCATCAAAAGGTCATGATTATTATGGGCTGAATGGCATCCCCTAAAAATTGCTATGTTGACATCCTATCACCCAGTACCTCAGAATATGACCGCACTTAGAGATAAGGTCTTTATAACAGTAATTAAGATAAATGAGGTCATAAGGGCGGGCCCTAATTCAGTATAGCTGGTGTCTTTATGAGAAGAGGAGATTAGACAACAGGTATGCACAAAGGGAAGTCCATTTTAAGGCAGAGAGATGACATCCATCTACAAGCAAAGGAGACAGGCCTCAGAAAAAAAAACCCGCCAACACCTCGAGCTCAGACTTCTAGCTTTCAGAACTATGACAAAATAAATCCCTATTGTTTAACCTTCTCAGTCTGTGGTGCTTTGTTAATGGTAGCTCTAACAAGCTAATACAAGCAATTTTCCCTAATTCAAGTTTGAGCAGCTATAAGGGGCTAAAGGGAAGTGTGGTAAAAAGTAAGACTAGAGAGAAAAGCTAGGTCAAGATCATATATTATCTTAAAGTTGTGGGAAGGAATCAGAATTTTACTCTAATGAGATGGAAGGAGGAGGTATGGAATCCAATAGTAAAAGATTTGGGGAGTTTTGATAGAGAGGTAATGATGTAAACCAGACACGCAGTGGATTAAAAACTAAATGGGCAAGACTGTTGAATCACAGACCTGTACCTCTGAAACAAATAATACATTATATGTTTAAAAGAAGAAGAAGAAGAAGAAGAAGAAGAAGATGATGATGATAGCAGGAGGGGAAGAATGAAGGGTGGGAAATCGGAGGGGGAGACGAACCATGAGAGACGATGGTCTCTGAAAAACAAACTGAGGGTTCTAGAGGGGAGGGGGTGGGAGGATGGGTTAGCCTGGTGATGGGTATTAAAGAGGGCACGTTCCGCATGGAGCACTGGGTGTTATACGCAAACAATGAATCATGGAACACTACATCAAAAACTAATGATGTAATATATGGTGATTAACATCAAAAAAAACTAAATGGGTAGTAAGAACTTGGACTTGGGGAGTGTAGGTGATGAAACTACTAATGTCTTCCCTCTAACAACATGTGATGTTAGCTGATATTTAATACAAGAAATTAAATACAAGTTTAATGCCTTGAACTAATGCAACAATTTTGCTTCCTCAAGGGAAGGGGAATATAGCAGTAGCCTGAAAAATGACTTACAACTATTACCTAAATATACACAATTCTTTTCTCTTACAAAGTTCACTACTCATAGAACAAATTATAATTTCTCCACATCTTACATTTAGGATAATCTGAAAATATGTTCTCCTTGGAGAGACTGATATTTATGGATATGCACCATTTTAGTATATAGACAAGGAAAGAGTAGGTCAGGTTTTGTTTGGTTTTTGCCTTTGCCTTTGTTTGTTTTTTAGCCATCAGGCATTAGGTACCCTTAGCCTTATATCCTAGTCAATGATATTTTACAAGTGAAAGCTAAAAATCATATTTGTGCTATTTTCTTCCACATCAAAACTCTCCAGTGATAATATGATTATAGATCATAATAGTGACCAGACAGTATCATTTGCTAGCCACTGCAGTCTTCGAAGACAGCACTACATTTTATAAATAGGAACCTTTGTTTCAGCTCACCTAGCTAAGAGTAGTCATAATATGACTGAGATTTCACCTGAAAATTTACAATAATAGCCAAAATCAAGTCTCCAAGTTTTACGGAGATATTGCCAGAGTATATTAAATGTTCACCATTGTTTTGCTATTTGGTTGGTTGGTTGTGGTTTAGACTGTAATTAAAATTCAGTGAGAGAGTATGCAAAATGTTTAGCATAAGGCTGGCTGATATTCAAAAAATGTATAGTGTATGAGTTACCAAATAAGTAAATGAATGTATCATAGTTAGAGCAGAAATGCAGCTGATTTTCAAGGAGACTGGAATCATGTACTAGAAAGTTGCCAGGAACTCAAACCATACCTTTTCTCTGCCTTTATTTCTGTTTTATTTTTCTCCTCCACTAACTGGCTTTTCTCTGCTCTATTCTCTTGGGTGTCCCACTGTTCTTGAGTTTAAATCTTTTTAACATGTCAGTATGTTATGATTTATAGTGTCTCTCATTCCCGGTTCCAAATCTCTGGGATGATCTGATGGGTTCAGCTTAAATAAAGTGTCCACCCAAGATCCAATTGGCCTTGGCCAGGAGGACAGGCTTACACATGAAAAGCATGACTCCTGAGTAAATCTCCTAGGTAAATGATAGGCCAGTTTCCACAGAAAAAGTAATTGTGAATTGGGTAGATAACTATAAGTATCTTCTGATAACTGGGTCAGAGGGCAGGGGATGAGTGTGGAGTGAAATTTTACTGAAAGATGAATAAATGAAAGGACATCAAAGTAAGATGCAAAGAAAGATGAGAAATGATGACTTTGAATCAAAATGGAAAAAAGATTTGGAGCCAATACCACAAAAGAATAATTCATAATTCAGTGGGTCATCTTTCTGCTCATGGCCCCAAATGGATTTTGATTAGGTTCTGCCAAATACATGTTTCAAATTAATTATATTTTGGAAATCCTATTATATTGATCTCATTAAGTTTTATAAGTGACTTGTTTTCAAGATATTCATACATATAGTATACACTTACATGAAGATTAGGAAATATGTGAATTCAACCTATGAATGTTTTCACATTTTGTTACTTCTTATACATTTATAAATCAAGAGTAGCACAAAAACTCACTTCAGAATACATTTTTTGACATTCTCTCGTCATTGAATGGAGGATAGCTTTTTTTTTTTTAATTAGCTAAACTTGGGTTTCTGCTGAAGCAATTGAGTATCCAAGATGCTCTAGGCTACGAGCTGAAGTTTGGAAAAAATTCAACCTGCTGACTTTTATCCTCTCTTTTGGACAAGATGGCTGTGGGTAATTTGGGCCTCTGGCTATGAAACATGAACCTGTCTATCTGCATTATTAATGGATGCTTGATGAGGTAAGCTAACAGTGACTACGGTTTCTTTGCAAAAAGACCAACAGGAAATTTCTTGAGATGGAAAAAGTCAAACAGACAGAAAGATGATGATAATAACTAACATTTATAGATTGCTTATGATGTGCTATGCAATGTGGTTTATTTTATTTAATACTTACATTGGCCCATGGTATGAATACTATCATTACCTATTTTAAAGATTAGGAAATCAAGGCTTGAAGAAGTAAACTACTCAAGGTCACAGCAGCTAGGAATAGGGTGGAACTAAAATTCCATCCCAGGTACCATGACTCTAATCATCATTCTCCTATAGATCTTAATTTATACTTTACTGCATCCTTCATGTTGAGGATTAAATTCCAGGTGGAGCCAACGAGTCATAAGAGTAATGGCCCTGAAATTCCTCTCCCTGGACCAAGTCATTCCTGGATTCTTTTAAGCATGAGATGCGGAGAGGGACATAGGAGAAATGCTGCAGGATACAGATAGAATTAAAACCGGTTTATAAAATCCCCAAAACAAAACAGTTGAAAAGGTTTTATGTGTGTCTACTTCCTTATCAATATAATGCACAAATAGCATTTAGATATTACTTGCACTTCAACTGTGTCAATTGTTCTAAGCTCTAAAGCTGGAATTTCTCATTCATGGATAGGGAGAAAAGGAGCAGGGAGAAGCTGTTAGAGAGTTATGCCAAGACTATAATTAATTCTCTGCAGGAAACACCAAGGAACTATTCCATAAGAGGGGAAGACATTTCTGACCTTTCTTCCCCTCTTACTCCATAAGAGGGGAAGAGTGTTCTGGGTAGATTATAAGCCCAGATGGAAATGTGCTTACAACCTCCAACCACTTACGGTAAAATCCAGCTATGACTTCCATCCACGGTGAGATCATATTACAACTTCCTTTTGCTTTATTTTGAATAGAAATGGGCATGTTGATCCTTAATCTGTGTATGTAAGTATGGATATATAAACATAGAGATATATAAAAAATATCCTAAACAAAAAAGGAATTTGGATATTTTGCATACTTTCATCATTCCTAAATGAGATGGGCAGATATCTTATAGGTGAGCTCTCAGTGACATTGAGTATCATACTTTGAAATAATGATTATAATTTATTTTTCATCTATTTCTATGAAAAGAAATTAATAAATGGCTATTCCAAGAATTTCAGGCCATTTGTTTACTTTCCCAGTGATACACTTCCTTCACACAAGCTTGCAGATTTGCTCCTAATGTGTGAATGGGCATGAATGGGAGACTCTAAGTATGGGGAAAGGGAAAAAGGGTCAAAGAGATTTTTACGGGAAAGAGCAGATGGTTTGGGTCTTCGTAGTTAAAACCAAAATCCTGGACCACAAATTCTTTTAACCTTACCACAGAAGTCTTCATCAGGAATACTCTGGTATTAAATCAAAGTAAACAGCACTCATCCTCAGCCTTCCTCAAGTGCCTATCTCTTTCTAGGCTGATGTACATAAACCTTCAAAAATGGAAAACATAACTAAATTGTATTACATCAAGTGTTTTCAAGTATTTGAGTACCCAAATTTGAAGAAAAAAAGACACTTGACTGTATTTATTGGCTTTTTAGCTGTGCTTCTTTGCAATATATTTTGGTGATTCCTTCTGAAACTTTTCAGTCTCCTTAAAGTTAATACGTATTGTGCTATTCCACATAAAATACGATCATTTTCAACCAAATAGTCCCATTCACTGTTTTCCCCTGTCCTTTATATTACAATTGTTATGTTTGTTACATCATCATACAGTACAATATTATACCTTTTCCTTTAAACAGTCATATGTTTTCCAAGAAATTAAGAATAAAAAAATAGTTTATGCACACCTTTTCTAAAGTTCTGAATTCCTGCCTGAGGACCTGAGTTTCTATCTGTTATCATTTCCCCTAATTCTGAAGAATTTCTTTCAGTGTTTTTTGTTTGTTCTGTTTTTTTGTTTTGTTTTGTTTTGTTTTTGTAGCACAGGTCTGCTGGTAATTGGTTCTCTTCATTTTCTTTCATCTGCAAATGTATTTTGCTCTATTTCTTGAAGGATATTTGGATGGGGGGAAGGGGAGTATAGAATTCTGGGTTGAAATTTCATTCTTACAGCACTGTAAGCAAATTGTTATACTGTCTTCTTGATTTCGCAGTTTTTGTTGAGAAATTAGTAGAATTTGATCATTGTTCCACTATATATATAACGTGTTCTCTAGCTGCCTTCAGGACTTTCTTCCCAACTTGGATTTTCTAGCAGATTGCCTATGATGTGCATGGGTGTGGTTTTCTTTGCATTTGCCTTTTTTTGGATTCACTGAGCTTCTTTTTTTGTTTTTCACCAAATTGGTGAAATTTTGGCCATTAGTTCTTAGGACATGTTCACTGCCTAATTCTTTCTTCCTTTTCCTTCTATATTTTCAATTACACATATGCTATACCTTTTTATATTGTTCCACAGGTCCCAGGATGCTATTTTTTAAGATCGTTCCTCAGATCAGATAACATATATTACAGTTTACCAATTTATTTCTCCGTTATCTCTATTCTCCTGTTAGCCTATCCAGTGTATTAACTGTCAGATTTGAAGTTTTAGTTATAGAATTTACATATGGCTCTTTCATATGGTTTCAATTTCTCTGCTGAGTTTTCTATTTTCATTTCTTGCAAACATATCTTCCTTTATTTTATTGTGCTTAGTTACATTAGTTGCTTTAAATTCCTTAGTCTGCTAGTTATTCCTTGGGTTGGTCTTGGTTGATTATCTTTTCTCTTAAGACCAGTTCATAATTTCCCAAATCCATATACATCAAGTAATTTTTAATTGTGTACTGAACATAATGGATGACCCAAGAATAATTTCTGTTGTTCTTATTTTAGTAAGCAATAATTTTGTTGCTCTCAAGCTGAAAAATGTATCTTTTGAGTGGCAACTAAAATGTAAGTTGTATTATTTTATCCTCAGTTGGACTGCTTTAAGTCTGATCCACAAATGTACAGTCCAGGAGTCAGTCTAAGACTTGGGCAGAATTTGTATACAGAATTTGGAGCTTCTCATTCCTGACTCTCTTCTCTCCTGGATTCCCTCTTCACTTTCCCAGCAGTTATGATCTCTCTCATCTCTGTCCTCTCATTTTTCAAGCCAGAAAGAGTGGTGCCGCCTGTAAAAATAAGATACTCACACATGCCATTCCATCCAGCCAAGTGTCAACTTCTACCCAAAATGGGTAGAATTTTCTTCATTCTTTGTCACTCACCAGTGCTGTATCTTTTCTTTAAATTTTGTCTGGAGTTATAATTATTATCTATAAGAGTAAGAGGTTACTTGGCCATATCAGAAGTCAATCTTGAGGTTATGAAATGTAGACCTGGTTCATTTTTTATTTCTTTCTTCATTTTTCCTTCCATTGCCTTGATTATAGAAATAAGCTTTGAAGAAGATAGTTTGATTTTTATTGTTATTTTAGTTGTTTTCATTTCATTTTTACAAAGCGGATAGTTTCTCTCCTCAAACATATGAGGCAAATTACTAAGAGAACTGAGGTGTCTGGAGAGATTTTGATCAAAAAGAAGAAAATTTCATTCAGTAAAGTAGGAAATAATTCCAAATACATCAATGACCCACCAGATTAAATGGAAAGGTAGTCACCTTTCCACCTTTTGTAGGAAAAGAGGACCAAGAAGAATTTGGCCAGAACTCATACCCAGGTTTGAACTACTCTAAGGTTGATGCTCTTGACCCCCCATGCTATATTGAGGAAGAATATTAAAACAAAAAATGGGAAAACACTAGTTAACATGGAGGAGAGAGAGGGAGCCAATGCAGAATTTTTTCAAGAACATGAAGAAATCAGCAAAAAATATCTCTTTTTAGAAAATGGTGCCGTGTCATCTACTAACGGAAGCCAAGTTACAAGGGAGTTTCTGAATTCTAAACTTGAAATGGCAGTCTCTTTATGTAGAATTAGGCAAGGATCTTGATTATTGTAGAGAAGGAACAATGAGATATATTAAACATATTTACAGAAGAATTATTTCTCTTGGATGTCATCTTTATTGCCCCTTATTATGATCTGCTATTATTGTGAAAAATAAGGTTAAGTATTCCGACCATCTACAAGAGCCTCAGGAATGAGCCCCAAGGGTAACTGCAGTAACTTCTTTAGGAATACCTATTAGTTTATCAATAGAAAAACACTCTCTGACCACCTGTTTACACACATACTCTGCTGTTAAGTCATTGACACATTAAAGACCACATTGATGTAGGTTGACAGAAACAACTTACTGATCAACCTGAACAAGTGTTTGCATGAAATAATAATTTATACTACTCATAAGCAAAGATAGGTGCATTCGCTGTGGGGTGGCAGATACAGAGACTAGCAATTTCTTGTTTAGACAGAAAGACCTGACAAGGAAGAGCTCATTAGGGTTTCTGGAGAGTGGCTGACAGCTGAGGAGCTGTCGGCTCTGTCAAAAGACCTTTGAAAATAATTCTTGTTTTTGAATCAGAATTTTCTGAATCACCAGCAGGATGCCAGAAGCACATTGTTTGCTTCCTTGACTATTTCCTTATCCTTCAGTGTTATCAGAATTTGCCCAAAACCTTAGTTGCCTTCGAAAACTTTTGTGCTTTGGCATGCCTGCCCACAAAAAAACTGGAATTTGTTTTCTCAAAAATCCCTTTATGTGTCCTTGCTTATATTCTTGCTAATTAATGTCAGGACTTTCTTTGAAATACATGGTTACTGAGAATATGTCATCGTGTGTGTGTGTGTGTGTGTGTGTGTGTGTGTGTGTGTGTGTGTGTAAGAAAGACACATACATACAGAGAGACAGAGACTGGGAGACTGGCTGACTTTGACTTCATGTCTCTAAGATGGACATGAAGACATAAGAAATAGAGTGCTGGACTTGCAAAAAGAGAACTTACTCAAATAACTGTTGTTCAAAAACATAAAAACAAAACAAAAAAATCCCTGCAGATTGATTCACTATAGTTACATACTTTAATATTCTGCCTCTCAGATCTTCCACTTTGCATAACAGGTTCTAATTTTCTATCCCAAAATCATAATCTACTTCAAAATACACACATGGCATTCTCAGCACCAGCATTCCCAGATTTCATGTGTATTTAATTTTAGTGTCTTATCTTCCCATGCATCTCACTCCCTGCCCCCAACATACCCACTCTCAGTGTTACCCTCACAGCAGTGTTACCAGTAGCACCCACTTTGTCTTGCAACCTTGTATTTCGTGACAGATTATTCCAGCATTTAGCTGGGGTATGACTGACTACGTTCATAACTATGTTTATATGTCTTTTTGCGGGGGGGGGGAAAGAATGCATTAATAACAGTAACCAAGAAAGGTATAAGAATGACTATCTCCATTTTACAGTGGACAGAACTAAGACATTTTAATCTCTAGATCAAGGGGACATAGTCAATAAGAGATAAAATCTAGATTCCTACTCAGAACTGACTCCCAAACCTTTGCCTTGTCTTAACCACTCTTCTAGACTGCCACCCTGAAGCAAGCCTCGCTATCCTTAGCTGATTGTTGTAGCCTCCCTGAAGTTACAGAATATATGGGACTTTGCCTCCAAGATGCAGAGTAGTTCAAGAATTCCTCCTAGGTAACCCTACCATGGCTAGATGAATTCCTTTAATGAAACCATAAAACCTCTATCTCATCTTTAGTGTGTGGTTAGCTTGATTTTCCTTCACTATCTGACTACGTCAGAGGTGTGGTAGTGGTTGAACTACTGGTCAACCTAAAACAGACAAAATCATTATTTCTACATTACAGATAAAAAAAAAAAATGAAGCTTAGTAGAGTCATGTGCAGCCGGGATCAAAGTCAAGGTCTACTTTTCAACAAAACTACTTGAGGATAGGAAACTTATCTTTATGTCACTCTGAGGTCCAGTCCACACCCAGTATATCTGTTGATGTGAATTACCCTAAACAGCTACTTTAAGTACAGTCTCTTTCCTGTGCCAATTTCTTTCATGCTGAGCAGAAACCCCTATGTGTTCCAACACATTCTGATTTCTTGCAACATGTCCTTCATTTCTTCCTGTATCAGTCAAAATCTCTATGACAAAAGATAGAATACTCAAAGGTTTTAGATTTTTATAGAATTACTTTTTCAGGGATGTGAATAGGGCTAAAAACACCATGTTAGATGGAGAAGTGCCCAGGAACTAGCAACAACAGGTATCTGTAATCACCTGCTGAGCCTAAAGAGGAGAGGGAGAAGGATGGTGTCACGGAACCAGTGGAAGTTAGAGCCTTGGAAGAGGGGCTGCCCAATTCTCTCTCCCACTCCCCTATCGCCAGTCAACTGCTGGGCCCTCTGAATCCAACCAGGAGCCACAGGATAAGGAAACTGGGAACTAGAATGATTCAGAGCACAGAGGAGGACAGAGAACAACAGAAAATGGATCCAGAGAGGCAGAGAACCGCCATGTACCTCCTGTCAAAACCACCCTCCCAGTAAACAGTTTGGGCATTTTCTAGTAAAGCTAAACATATGCATACCCTACGGTGCAGCAATTCTCCTCCTCAGTATACGTCTAAGAGAAATTAGTGCACAAGTCCACCAAGCTACACGTACAGAAGTGTTCACAGCAGCTTTATTTATAATAATCAAAAACTGGAAGCAACCCAAATGTCTAACTAACAACAGTAGAACAGATAAACTGTGGTATATCCGTAGAAGAGTATAAGCAATGAAAAAAAACAAGCCCCTGACAAACACAACAACATGAATGAATCTCATCAATGTAATGTGAAGCTGAAAAAGCCAGACACCAAAGAGTACATACTGAATGATTCTATTTATAAAAAGTTCTAAAATAGGAAAAACCAAGCTGTGGCGATAAAAGTCAGAATAGTGTTTACCTTTTTGGTGTGTGTAGGAGGGAAGACAGAGCTGGGTATTCACTGAGAAGGGACAGGAAGGAGCCCTGGGTGGTGGTTACGTGGGTATACACACATATAAAAAATATTGAGCTGAACATTGAACACTGTTTCAAACTGTTTACACAGGTTGTATTATCTCAATTCAAGCAACAATAACGACCACCACTGCTACTGTGATTACTCTTTCATGTAGCAAAGTCATTCAGAATTAGATTGTCTACCACATGTTAATAGCAAGTGATACTCAATCAGAAAACACTACCTTCTGGTTTTAAACTCCACATTCCTCACTGATCACAAAAAAAGAACAGATTATTGAAAAGCAAACAACAAAGACAAAAAAAAGTTTTCAATTCCAGAAGATATTTGGGTAGTGAACCCAACTTTCAGAGATAACAGGAAGACAGTAGGTAGTGTTTAATATTTTGAGGTGGGCAGCCCTGGGGACCCCTCACATCATGCCTGACTGGCTAATGCCTCATAGCACTGTCCTAAAATGTTACTATGTCACACAGGGTTAAAGCTTCAGAGAACTGTGACAGATAATCCATTTTTATGAAAAGTGGCCAGAAACCTTGCATGACTGATTTTCAAACATAATTTATTTTTTGCCTGGTAAATTGGGTAGAACACAGAATTGAGTGAAATTATACAAACCCTCCTGGCTTGCTGTTTTCTCATTTACTACTAGGTTGGTTTTCAATGCAATACTTATTAATATTTCTAAACAGGAGTTGCAATTACATGGCATTTTAATATCCTGACCCATAGATAAGAATTTAACAGATATCTTTGCTATGCTGCTATCTCAATGGGTCTGATCCTATGGTGAAAAAAACCACACCCTGGGAATAAATTGTTCCCCACAAGAGTGGAATTAATGTTCCTAAGTACCATGGCTCCATTTTGTAAATTGCTTCTCCATGGTATGTTCCTGGGCAACCAAAGAGAAGTATATAAAATTGAAACACAAGAGAAAAGGCAACTGGAGTCGACACTACACGAAAGCAAAGATTTTAAGGTTGCTCTCAAGACCAGAGGGGAATCAGGGCTATTATTTACACGCAATTTGCATAAACCATGAACGAAGGGCCACAGTAGACTGTAGATTCACAATACACAGCCTTTCTCTGACCTATCCCCACTCTATCTGTGAGAACTTCACCCCAAATTCCTCTCAAATCCATATGGGAGTCCGCAGGAGTCATGGAGGAGTACTCCATGAACAAACCCACAGGGCTACCATATGTCAATTTACCATTTCCCTCCTCTCTACCCAGCTCAATCTGGGCATGTCTCCTGTTGGGCCAGTACTGTTCTCTCAGCACTTATGTCTGTGCTAAAGGGCACTGTTCTCAGTTGGTGTAGACTTGTGCACAACTTTGCTGCTGATGTGTCAGTTCTCTCGAAATGTCACAGAGAGATTTTAGTGAAACTGCTGTTTGTTTTTGTTTTTGTTTTTGTTTTAGCTTCTCCATAAAATATATGACACATACAAAAATATATACATACTCTTAAATAATACTAATAAACTGAATAAATAAAGCAAGCCTCCTGTACCCACCACTCAGCTTAAGAAATAATACTTAACCATAGGTTTGAGCCTCCTCTCCATCCCTAAGCCTTGTTCTCTTCTCTGCTCCCTGCATTCACAACTAAACTTCATCCAAGACATATTATGTCAGTTATTATTGATTTTCAATGTGAAGGGAGATCTTTGTGACTTGCCTCAAAAAAGATTAGCTAGGACAGAACTAGAGGGAAGCTCAGTCTGGAGCAGCAGGGAGGCGAGTGAGGCAGCTTGCCCTAAGCGTGGATCCTATAATACCACAAGTTGGACACTGAGCCTGAGGCCAGCACACTGGTGGTGAAGCCAAGTCTGATAACGCTGAACATAAAACCTTAAGTCAGAAATGGTCCCAAGTCAATGGTGTTTCCCAGCTACTTGTAAAAGCAGAAGTAGAAATAAAAGCAGATCCTCTATGGAGAAAGATACCTTAATTTAGGTGCATGGGCATCACAGGTATTAAAATCAAACAGTCAGTTCAAAACCAAAGGACACCAAGTACCCAATAAACAATAGTTATGGACACCTGCCCCATTAAGGAAAGTTGATACCAGAATTATTAGGTAAAGAATATAAAACAGGTATGTATGAAATGTTTACAGAGATAAAAGACACGAAACACAAAACAAGCGAACAACAAGGATTATCCTCTTTTTTTTTTTTTTAAGGACTTGAACCTAGAGTTTGTAAGTCCTTTTGTGTGTAAGGACATTTTTAACTACTATTTCAATTTCATTGATCTCTTAGGAGCATTCCTGTTTCTATACCTTTATGTGTCAGCTTTAATAATTATATTTTTCCACTAGATACCTATTAAAAGTTTCTAAACTTATTGAGATAGAATTGCTCATATTTTATTACATTTGTTATTTTTGCTACCTCTTTAATTACATGGTTTTCATTTATAGCACTGTTTCTTCTTTCTTTTCTTACTTAAACTTGAGCTGGAGTTTTTAGGTTTTTCAAAGAATCAAAACTTTGTTTTGTTGGTCTTCTCCATCAAATGGTCATGTCCTATTTTATATGTTTCTACTCTTTCCTTTATTATCTCTGCCCTATACTTTCTTTTCTCTTACTCTGTTGCCATTTTCCAAAATTTTCCCATTGTACAATGTGCCAGGTATTAGATAAACTGACATTTGTTTTGCTTTGTCTCTACTCATTGACTTATTAACAGTGAAGGGATTTCTAAATGGCTACTGACCAGAAGAAAGTCTACTGAATATCTGTACTGTTTTGAGCATTTAGGATTCATGCTAAAGGGAAATTATGAGTTGGTTCTTCAAGACTACACATAAAAATTAAAATACAAAAGTAGGCTCCTTATATATTAGCTTGCAAACTCTTTTAAGTAGTAGCTATAAACTGAGGCTAAGCATCAGAATAACCACAGGATATTTTTAAAACACACATTCCTGAGTCTTATTCTTAGATACTCTGAATGAAGTTGGGCTCAAGTATCTATATATATTTAGACTTCTCCAGGTGAATCTGGATGATCAGCCTTGTTTTGGAGCCACTGCTTTGTATTACCTTTCAAGTAATCTTGTGATCTTGTGTTCTTAGAATAAATCCCAAGTTTTGTCCTTTAGTTGTTTTTCTCCTTCATTGGTCTCAATATTGAAGTATATTTCACAAAGTCACTGTAAGCTAGTGCTTTAGGAGACAGGAGTTAAACAAAAACTCCTGCCTGACATCATCCTCCAAAACAAGGATCCCTTATTTTGTACATGATGTCCCTGACTATGCTTATTTCAGAATGAATGATAATGATAACCTTGTGAAATCAACATGTTGGACCATGTATTTCTATTTTATAAATGCAGAGTAAGTCAGGAATGCCAAATGGCAATGTCACAATCCTTCTGTTCTCTGCCAACCTATTTGCTTATGGACTCAAATATGTTGCTCTTGAAACAGATGGCTCTCCCTACTCTGCAGGTTATTACATAAGAAAGTGAGGTGCAGTGGATTTGGTATGATTTCCAGGAAGACCAGAAGAATGCCTCTGACAAGGTCTTAAGTGTAGAGGAAAGAACAGAACTTCAAAGCCAGACGTGTCTGGATTGAAATCCTGGCTCTGCCTGTTTCTGATTATGAGAACTTCAGTAACTCAGCTCATTTGGCCTCAATTTTCTCTTCTTTAAAAATGGAGATGATAATACCGCCATCATGTGCTTGTGGGAAATTTGAGTACTATGTATATAAGGTAAATGGGAAATGAAAGGTGCACAATGAAAGATTTGTTTTCTTAGAATTCCACTTTCATCACTAAAGAAGATTTAGTAAAACTGACCATAATAATTTTTAAAAATGCTTCCACTAAAATATGTCTCTTTTCATATTCTGCTTGGTATTTTGTGCACCCTGCATCCCTGTCCTATACACAGGATGGTGTTTTCTTTACCTAAAGCTCCTGTATTGTTTTTAAATTTTTCATCTTTGTTTAAGCAAAATTTTAAGATGCTATTTGTATCAAGTGTTTTCGGAACCACACCTCAAATATTTTACTCTCTCCATGGCTGCCACAGTCAACTCCGGGCAGGTAAAACCTGTCGGCACTCTGCCTCAGTTATACCCAGTTCTCTTATTTTCTGCCCTAAGACTTCCCTGACACCTGACATCAGATGTCTATGGAAACCTGATTGGCACCAATGCATGAACCTGGAAGACTGGCATCCTATGCGATAATCCTTAGGTCAATGCAGAGTTGAAGACAGTGGCTAAATGCCTACTTTCCTGCCCCCCACCCCCCACTGACAATTCAGACATGTATTCTCCAGGATCCTAAGAGTGCCCCATTGGGACCAAGCCTCAGTTGTCCACAGCTATGACCAACTCAAAGATGCATCCTTATTCTAGCAAATCCCTCCTTCCCCATTTCACTCTGGTGGGATAGGGCTGATATGCCACTTCTAGTGGGTTCTGAAATAGATCAGCCTTTGGGCCAAATGTGGAGTCAGGACCCTTCCTATGTAATACTCCACCTCTATTCTAGTAGAATTAGCTCTGAGACTCCTGTTTAACCACTTTACCCACAATATCACATTCACTCTCAAACCTAAGTTCCCCAAATCTATTTCCTACAACATCCTCTTTTGCCACCCTGTGTAAAACAAGAATATTTCCTCCCTAAAATTTTACTCAGTGTGGCTTTTATATTAGGGGGGCGATATTACCAAACACTCAGAAATAGAAAATGATGGTACCAAGTGGCACATTCTTGGCAAAATGTTCCTTTATCTTTTTCCACTCTCCTGCTAGAGGACATTCCAAGACCTGCTCTCCTCTCTCTCTGCGCTGATCCAGGGAGGGTTGTCTCTCTTGTGTTCATTTGTTTACATGTTAGTAGGTGTTGTGCTTTTCCTTGGTGTATCCCTTAGGGGTGGGTGAGGAGAATTAATCTGCAAAAGAGTAGAGCCACCCATATTCTGCATATTTGGATCTGGCCTTAAAGAGATGATTACAGATGGGGTTTCCTTCACTCTAAGCTCTATTATACCCCAAATATCTTCTGTTCTCTACCAAGGCCAGCTTTCTCCTTTAATCAGCCATATGTTTTTGCTGCATTTTGTTTTGATTTTACCACAGGCAATTTCTAACCCCCTCTCCCTTCTTCCAGAAGACTGAGGCATTTTCCTGTTTGTTGTTGTTGTTTTTTAATCTTATTTCAACTCCCAATATGACCTCCCTTGTTCAACATTCCTTTTCTTTGCTCCAGCACACAGAGGCACAGAAAGAAAGAGAACCCTGGAATCAGACTGGCTTGGGTTCTAATCTGAACTCTAGTAGTAATCATCTATCATCTGTGTGATTTTGAGCAGGTGTTTCTCCTTTTCACCCCTATAAAATAAAGCTAACAATGTACATCAGGGAACCATAGAATTTGTGCTAAGGATAAATTATATGCAGAGTAAATGCTCAGGAAATGACAGTTCGTTTCTCTCCCTCCCTCCCTCCCTCCCTCCCTCCCTCTCTCTCTCTCTCTGTTAGTAGCTGTACTTTACTTGAATGTATACTCAGTTATGCCTTACTCTAGTTGTCCATGTCAGCTAAGCCTACTCTTCCCAGCCACCTCTGCTTCCTTTCTCCTGTTTTACGTTCACTCTGTTTAAGAGTACCCCCTGGTCAGTTTTCAATGAATGTCCCTGGACTTCCACAAAATGTATTTTGTTACAGGACTTGTTCATTGCTGAGTAACAACAAACATTATTACCTCATACAGTTTCTGAGGGGCAGGAATCCTGGAGCATCTCAGCAGTTCTCACACAGCCTCAAACAATTGACTGGGGCTGTGGGGCATCTCGACAGCTCCCAGAGGCTGGAGGTCGTCAAACAGCACAGGCGAGTCCTGCCCTCCCAAAGCAGGGCGTTCCTAGGAAACCTTCCGGAAGCAAAACTATCAGTAAAAGGAAGGGTGTTTCCCGGCCCCCCCCCCCGCCCCAAGTTTGCGTCGCGCCTCTGCGCTTTTAAGAAAGACCTACGTTGGTACCTGTTTTCACTGACGGAAAGAAATCCGAAGAGGATTTTCACTTTTAGGGGAAAAAGCCGTTACTGTACGAATGCAGGTCTTTCGTAAAAGCGGGGTGGCATAAGCAAGCTACGTGACCCCCAAATTGTGGTTATCAGTTGCTTATTGAATTACTACTCACTCTGGGTCTACCGTCCGCCTGCTCCGACATACACAGGAAATCCCGAGCTTTGGATCACATTGTTCTAATTTGGGAAGTTCATGGTTTGAAGTTTACAGAACCTAATGGTATTTTTGCCTGGTGGAAGTCTACCCTGTCTCTGCGTAGAAACGACCTGCGGTAAAGCCAGGATTTTCCTCGTGGAGCCACTTTGCGTGCATTCCAGCTGCTGAAAAATGTGCCGCGCAGATCCCGGACTCTGTGCCATCTAGTTGAACAGAGACAGCCTGGGCTTGCAACATATTCAAAGCTGACTTTAACAAGTCCCTCATCAGCTATGGGAAGACTAAGTAACTGTGATGCTGGCTGCTATCTGTTTGCTTTTCCAAATCCACTTTTAAGTGTTCTGTGCTCTAGAAGACTGACCTGCATGTACTTGATCAGCAGGCTCCCTTGACCTCAGGCTTCTCACATAAGGTCTGGCCAATTGGAAGCACTGAGAGAGGGTTGAAAAGACCGGAAGACAGTGAGGTTGGGGTATTTATCCAGATCACAGCATTAGCTACATCTAATGCCTGAGGTCCTTTCGTCACAGCTAATCCACCCCAGGTTCCTGAAGCCACGCCCTCTCCCTGCCCATTCGGGCTTAGAAGAGGTGACTCCCATATTTATTAACTCCTGGTGCCTGATTATCACTTTTTCCCCCTCAAACCCTGCCCACAGCTTTTTTAACAGTCCTTTATTAAACTCTTCTCCGTACTCAGTTTAAATGTGTCACCTAGCTACTATGAAGTGGCTGGTTTTAAACAGCTTAGCCTCCCAGGCTTCCTGCAGGTGTACATTAACTGTATAGTCATGAGTAATTAAAAATAATTGATTATTGAATTACCTAGTTGTTATCTGAATGAAGCTTAGTGACTGGCAGCAGTTTTCATTTCTAGAAGATCTATGTGAATAATCATTCATTGCCAAAAGCTATAAGACCTGAATATTAACTAATTGAGGGTCATCAATATTAAACCTAGCAAAATGCTTCATGATTTAAAATAATAGATAACTTGTATTAAGTGCTGTGTGACAAGCATTGCGTCAGATGACTTACACTTTTTAATTCCTACAAATTAATTTTTACAAAATTTAAATTATTTTAGTCTTCATAATTATTGGGTGAGATATATTATTTTTGCCATTTGACAGGTATGGAGACTGAGGCTTAAGGAGAAGAACCTTGCCCAATTCCACGTAGACAGCCACTGATGGAGCTTGTATTCAAACCCAAGCCATCACAATCCAGAGTCTACATGCTACTCAATTTCCTCCTTAGTTGATGAGAAAGTAACTAAAAAAAAAAAAAAAATGACAAAGGTGTGTCTTTTTTTTTTTAAGATTTTATTTATTTATTTGACAGAGGGAGACATAGCGAGAGCAGGAACACAAGCAGGGGGAGTGGGAGAGGGAGAAGCAGGCTTCCCGCAGAGCAGGGAGCCTGACGTGGGACTCGATCCCAGGACCCTGGGATCATGACCTGAGCCAAAGGGAGACGCTTAACGACTGAACCACCCAGGTGCCCAAAGGTGTGTCTTAATTTAAATGAAAACTATTTGCTAATTTCAGTATGGTATAAATGGGCTCTTTTGAATTATAAATTATATGACTGCTTCTAAAACTTCTGTTTATTCCAAGCTTGTTAGTTGGTTTTGTACAAAACGGGAGCCAGAGCTATTGTGAATTTCAAGTGTGGGTCATAAGTACAAATAATTCTCAATTCACCAAATACACACACACACACACACACACACACGCACGCACGCACACAGGAGTCTAACTCCTACAACTACTCAGCAATTCTTCAACTGGGAAGCGGTTGTCTTGGGTCTTTTTATAAATCTTATAAATAATGGTTGTGTTTACACAACCTGGAAATACTGGATTTTACCCTGAATGAGTCATTGCTTTGGAATAGTGTAAACAGAGCCAGTGTTAAGGAAGAAGATTTCTTTGTTAGTGAAGCTCTGAGCATTTAAACAGCTGTTTGATTTCACTCCAGAGGTGTTTGCATTTCATTGACAGATGGAGTAATTTCCAAATGGTTTTCAATCAATATATGCTAGACAAGTGGTTGAGAATTATCTCTTTAGGGAAGAAAAAAAAAATGCAATTTAACCATGGTGTCTTATTTATTTTTTTTAGCATCTGTTTTTAAATAACTACCACAAAACCACATGTTGGGATGTGAAATTCTATGGAATAGTCCATATTTAAAGATGTTTATTTTCATGTTATTTGGTAGTTTTTGTTTGTGTACTCTTGGTGTTGTTTTTGTTTTTATTTTTGTTTTCTTAAAGAGGAAGCACTATATGTGTCTAAAGCATGGTTTTTGCCTAAATTTATGCCCATGTTACTCTTTGCTTCTCTAAGAAGTGTCAAATTATATTTCTAAGTGTTACATATAATTCATATATTAGCAAATAATTCTAGGGGTTTTTAAATAAAACCCACAAGACATTATTATTTATATTTTATATAGCCAATATTCACTTGGATTCACCCACATATTAATCATATTCTTTGTGCTTCATTTCTTCTTGCATTCATCTCAGACCATTTTCTTTTTGCCAGAAATACATTCTTTAGAATTAATTGTCTCAGTTGCTGGGGGAAAATTCTCTTCTTCTCTTTCTTTTTCTGTTTTGCCTGAAAATGTTTTTATTTCACATTCATTCATGAAACATAATAGATGGATATAGAATAGTTTGACAATTATTTTTTCAGCACTTTTGTGGCATTATCCCACTGTTTCTGACTTCCATTGTGGCTATTGGTAAGTTAGCTGTTAGCCTCACTGATCTGAATGAGAGTGGACTCTCTTCTCTGTTGCCAAAATCCCTTTTAGGGATAGAAGGGATTTTACTCGCAGATGCTGAGGGTGCTACCGGCTGACAGCTTGTGGTTCTCAACCTTACTGGAATTTGCTCTCAACTGAGCAGACCCACCACAATTAAGTTCATGTTCCACTTTTAGAGGCTGCCTATATCTGAATATTCCTCTGACCCCTAAACCAGGTGACATGGGAGGCTGCCAGAGTTAGTGAGGGCCACAGCGGAAATGGCTGTGGCACAAGTGATCTTGCCATTGGGGCCATTTGACTCAGCAGACTCCAAGTTCATAGATGCATCAAAGGTAAGAAAAGGTACATTATGAAGTTTAAGGTAAGCCAAAATAGAAGAATAACCATTAGAGTTCTGAAACAAGGCAATATCATTAGCAGCAGAAAATAATACATCTTTCCAAACCTGCTTAAATGTGTTGCTTGGCCCTGGCAAAAACTAAGTTTGTGACTACAAAGCACAAAGTGACCATGAATCCAAAAGTTCCCAACAGAAGCCAGGTTCTGCTCAACACACAAAACTGGGCAGAACAAGAAGTGATTAATCATAGCTGAAAGTGAAATATTGGGGTCAAAGCCAAAGCACGGCCAGAAGTTCAAATGTGAGGCACAAGGAGGTGGGCATATGTCACCCATCATGATCTTATTAGTGACAAGCTGATGGAGAAGGAAAAAAGTCAAGTTTGGTTCACAGAGGGGCTATCTCATGACCTTGAACATGGGTCAGTACATGGGCAGAGCCAAAAATGGACTTTGGCCACAATGCATCCCTATTCAGTGATGGTCTTGAAGATGAGGTCTATTAGGTGAAATTCCCCCAGTGGGGAGATCTTTGGGCAATGTGGCAAAAGAAGTGTCCTAATATTAAATGTGCACGGACTAAATACTTTAGCTGATTAGTCAGAGATGTAGAAGAAAAAATATTAGAAGATCAGGGACAAAGGTCTGGAATTGAACTATGTGGATAGACTTTCAGGCTTGAAGAGAGACCCTTGTACCTTAATTACATCTTACCACCACCATACAGTATCTTCCAAGGAAGAGGCACTAAACAACCAATAGAGAGAATGACTTGGCCTGCTGACATTGGTCAGCTTCAGTCATCAGTTATCCCAGTGCTGGCATAATGGGCTTGTAAATGTAGAACATGATGGGAGGGAAGGAGGTTATACCTGGGCCCATAGTCATGTGTTTCTACTCATCAAGGCTGCTGCTAAATATCCAACCTGCCAGCAACATTGACTAATGCGTATCCCCTTATAAAGGAACATACCTCAAGGACACCAACAATCCATTAGTGGTATAAGTTGCCTCCATTGCTCCCCTTCTATCCTGGTAGGAACAAAGATTTATTTTGACTTCACAACACATTCGAGGTGTGAGTTTGACTTATCCACAGGGCCTCAATCAGAACCATTGTTTAAGGTCTTAGAGAGTTCCAGCCACCCAAATGGATTTCTTACTGTATCAGAACAAGGAACCCACCTTATGAAAAAAACTATGGTATAATGGACAAATAAAGGATCCACTGGATTTATAACACATCACCTACAGGCTACAGGCCTAAGAGAGTGATTAAATGCTGAGTAATCCAGGGGGTTGGAGGAGGCCTAGGGTCTGAGAAAAGAATATTCAGTGGGTCCATATTTTGTACCACAGGGCATGGGTAAGGCTGTGGATATCAGTAGAAAATTCTGGTACATTCCCAAGGCCTTGCCAGTGTAGTTCAGACAGATATAGCAAGGACAAAGTTCATGTCAAAATACCAAGCAGAGGTAGTGGGAAACTGAAAAGGATGTGTGGACCAACCACATCACCCCCAGTGTCATGATGTTTCTAACTTCCTGAGATGGAGGGAAACAGTGGGAAGATCCAGGCCCAGAACAGCCCTAGTAGGCAGTTTGAACTTTGAATTAATGAGTTTAAATCATGAGTGGAATTAATAAGTTATAATTACTTGTCACTATTTAAACCAGAAGAGACCATATTGCTTTCCAGTGGCAAGATTAAGAGGCTTTTCACATCTGCAGAAATGGGGACAGCAGAGCTAAGTTGAGCTCAGGAACAGAATAGGTAAAGGTGCACTTCTGCATGGCTAAGCTGTGATGATTTCAAAACACTCCATGTGTAATCTTACATGTGGTTGCCCCAATAAGCAGCTTTCAGAACTTCCTGGGACCCAACTCAGTATTAGCCATCCTGATCCATTCTCATCCCTAGGCGAGGAAGAATTTAAACAAAAAGGAAGAGATAAAATCATCTCATTTTTAAAAATATGAATCTGTTTCTTTTTGGGGGGGTTGTGTGTTTTTCTGCCACCACCCAAATGCCATTTAATGATTCACTTATAGACACAGACACCTTTACAAAAAACTCTTAAAATTATCCAAAACTCGTCCTCATACGTTACTAGTGGGGATGTAAATTTGTTTAGCCATCGTGGAAGATGGTTTGGCAGTTCCTCAATTAGGTAAACATAGAATTACCATCTAATACAGCAGTTCCACTCCTAGGTATACCCAAAAGAGTTAAAAACAGGTATTCAAACAAATATTTGTACACAAATATCATAGCGGCACCACTCACAATAGCCTAAAGCTGGAAACAACCCAAATGGGTACATCAAATGAGTTATACCCATACAACAGGATATTATTCAACCACAAAAGAAATGAAGTAGGGGCACCTGGGTGGCTCAGTCATTAAGCGTCTGCCTTTGGCTCAGGTCATGATCCCAGGGTCCTGGGATCGAGCCCCGCATCGGGGTCCCTGCTCAGCGAGAAGTCTGCTTCTTCCTCTCCCACTCCCCCTGCTTGTGTTCCCTCTCTTGCTGTGTTTCTCTGTGTCAAGTAAATAAATAAAATCTTTAAAAAAAAAAAGGAATGAAGTATTAAAATACACACTACAACATAGATGAAGCTTGAAAACATGCTAAGTGGGGGAAAAAAAAACAGACACCAAAGGACACAAATTGTATGATTTCCTTTATTTGAAATATCTAGAATAAACAAAGCCATAGAGACAGAAACAGATTTGTGGTTTCCAGAGGCTGCAGGAGGGGAGAAATCAGGGGTGACTACGGACGGGTATGGGGTTTCTTTGAGGGGAATAAGAATATTCTGGAATTAGGGTGCCTGGGTGGCTCAGTTGGTTAAGCAACTGCCTTCGGCTCAGGTCATGATCCTGGAGTCCCGGGATCGAGTCCCGCATCGGACTCCCAGCTCAGCAGGGAGTCTGCTTCTCCCTCTGACCTTCCCCCCTCTCATGTATTCTGTCTCATTCTCTCTCTCAAATAAATAAATAAAATATTAAAAAAAAGAATATTCTGGAATTAGATAGGGGGGATGGTTATACAACATCATGGATGTAATTAATACCCCTGAATTGTACACCTTAAAATGATTTAAATGTTAAATTTTGTTATGTATACTTAACCACATACAAAAAAATCTCCAAAACTCAATCAGTAGGTACTTTTCTTGTTCTCCCCAAACCACTTTAGGTATCAAGGAAAGTTTTCTGCAGTACTGACTGAAATGGGTCACCAGTTTTTCCTTGTGGGAGGCAACCCAAGACTGACTACACTAAGTGAAGTCAGTCAACTGTTTTACAAGGAAAACACCTGGCACCAAATCTTGGGCTCTCTAAAGAACTGCTAGCTAAGCCTCTTCCCCAGGGTAAATTCAGGGAGAAGCGCTACGAGTCTGAGCTTGCCAGGTTCGTGCAGGCCACACCCAGCAGTTAACAAGTTGTTCGCAACTCTACTTGCCCCATCTTAATAACTAGTTCTTTTCCCAGCTTGTAGGTTCCCATAATTATGTGGCCACTCAAATGAGGACAGCGAAAACCACTAACAATTTGGAGATGAGACAGAGTCCAGAAAAGGAAGCAAAGTCATGAAAATATAAATTTAGCTTGAGGTGTTCCATGAACACCAAGCAGAGACCTAGAATTAGGGCTTGTTCTAAATTTCAAAATTGACAAAATAGTGGCTTCTCTGAAAGCAGAGTCATTTGGGTAAGGAAATCTCTCAAGTAGGCATCTGGATGAGCGCAAGGGAATTGATTAAAGATTGCAACACTTTTGGAATTCAAAACAAAAGATCTTGGTCCATCTGGTGACAACTGGTCAGGACAGTTTGCCATAACATAAACCTGCAAAAACCGACCTGTGGGTAGCAAAGGAAACTGTAGCTTCCTCTACCCCAAAATGATGGTTAAGTTTTTAAGTTAGTACCAGGCCAGCAGTCAGCAGGGAAAAAAAAAAAAACATATAAGTATTGGAGAAGTAGGCAGGAGCCAGATGATGTCAACCTTGAAGTCTGGGATTTCTTTGAAGCCCAATTAAAAGATATTGCGGAATTTTAAGCAGAAAAGTTGACATCATATAATTTATATTAATAAAAGATCAAGAATAAAAGGCAAGAATAATTGCCAGGACAGAAGATCAGAAGTTGATGGCTTGGACCAAAGGAGTAACAGCAGAGATCTAGACAGGTGAATGGATTCATAATGTCTTTAGGGGTAAAATCTATAAAACAGGCTGATAGAATAGAATGTGTGGAAGGGGAACAGAAGAGGGGAGTCGAGAGTGACTTCTACATCAAGAGGAAGGTTATAGCACCTAGACAATTTGTTGCACTAGGCAAAGCCAGTGTCCACCCTCTGGGAAATCTAGTGTGCATTTGCCCCTTCATTCCTACAAGGTGGTGCTACCCAACCCAACTGAATCAATGTGATATATTTTTTTTCTAAATCTTTGCTAATCTGGGAAATAAAAATGGTTTCTCTATTATATTTTTTAAATTAATAATGAGGTAAAACATTTGTTCATATAGCGTGATCATTTGTGTCTCATATTTGTTAATTGTCTGTTTTTTCTTTCCTTACTGGTTTGTGAGATCTGACCACCAATCCCTTGGATGCCTTTTGTCCCCCTTAGACTTCCTAGCATTGCCCTCCTCCTACCTCCTTGACAATTCCAGCTCTGTTGCCTCTATTTCTCCAATATCTGCCCTGGCCCTTCTCCCACCTCACCAAGCTTCTGTTCTCAGCCCTCTTCTCTGCTTTCTATGGTGTTCCTAGATGATCTCTTCTATTTACATAATTCAGCGATTTCCTCTACATTAATCATCCTAAAATCTCTATATCCAACCATGACCTCTTTCCAGATGTTCAAGCCAATGTTTCCCACTGTCTACTCTTCATTTTCATCTCTATGTCCCACAGACACCTTCATTAAAACATGTCTAACATAAATCACAGGCACTCATTTCCACCGGCCAACCTCTCCTTATTTCCTATCCCTATTCATAGTACCAAACTCACCTGAATTTCTCAGACTATCACTTCCTTCATTCATTTCTTCATTTTTTTCAACAAATATATATAGAGAGCATCTGCTATTTTTTTTCCTTTTGCTACTGTTCTATCCTTTTTTTTAATTAACATATAATGTATTATTTGTTTCAGGGGTACAGGTCTGTGAGTCATCAGTCTTATGCAATTCACAGTGCTCACCATAGCACATACCCTCCCCGGTGTCCATCACCCAGCCACCCCATCCCTCCCACCCCCCTCCACTCCAGCAACCCTCAGTTTGTTCCTGAGATTAAGTCTTATGGTTTGTCTCCCTCTCTGGTTCATCTTGTTTCATTTTTCCCTCCCTTCCCCTATGATCCTCTGTCTTGTTTCTCAAATTCCTCATATCAGTGAGATAATATGATAATTGTCTTTCTCTGATTGACTTATTTTGCTTGCCAGGCACTGTGCTGGGCCCTAAAGTTTTTGCTCCCTAATTTCTTTCCCTGTATTAATTTTATTATTAAATCTTGTGAATTTTCTCTTTTTGATTACTCTCAAAGTTATTACCACTTTTCTTGTTTTTGTTCCTCTTGCTGCCCTCATAATGCCTAGTCTCCCCAGCAGATGTTTATATCTCATCCATAGCAATACCACATACCTCAGTCCTTTCACCTGAGCAAGATGGATCCCCCTAAAACAGAGCGTTGATCACTTCACTTCCTCCCTCAAAAATCGTCTTTGGTAGCACAGTTACAAGAAAAAAATCCCAACTCTTCAGCCAATATTGATGACCTTCAAACCATCTCTCTCACTAATCCCTGCTCTCCATCCAGCTCTCTATGAAAGCACTTGAATATTTGGCTTTCCTCCAACTTTTTGTGTCTTATTCTTTATTGAATATATCTTTTTTATTAAGATATAATTTATATACATAAAAATGAAAAGAGCTTACTCATACAATTTGATCAGTTTTGACAAATGTATACACTCATGAAACCCATACCACACAAATCAAGATACAGACTATTTCTGGTACCCAAAATTTCCCTTGTGCTCCTTTCCAATCAACTCCAACCCCAGCCACAGGCAATGCTGTTCTGATTTCTATCAACATAGATAAGTTTTGCCTTTTCTTGAATTCTCTATAAATAGAAAAATATATAATATACTTTTTGGGGTCTAGTTTCTTTAACTAAACATAATGTCTATAGAATTTGTCCCTGTTTTTTCATCTGTCAATGGTCCGTTCCTTTCTTATTGCTGAGTAGAATACCATGATGTGAATATATCACAATTTGTTTATTCAGTTTCCTGTTGATGAACATTTGGACTCTTTCCAGTTTGAGACTACTATGAATAAAGTTGTTATAAATATTCACATACAAGTCCGTTTGTGGAAACATGTTTTCATTTTTTTCATATAAAAATTCAGGAAAAGAATTTTGGGGTTCTATGGTATGTATATGTTTAACTTTTTATAAGAGATCGTTACACAGTTTTCCCAAATGGTTTTGTCACTTTACACTCCTACCATCAATGTATGGGAGTTCTATTTTCTCGACATTCTCTCATATCTGCTGTTGTAAGTCTTTTTAATTTCAGTCACTCTAACTCCTGTGAAGTAGTAACTCAGTGTGATTTAATGTGCATTTCCCTGATGACTAAAGATGTTTACCACCTTCCATATGCTTATTATCAATTTGTAGATCTTATTTTGTTAAATACCCTTCAAGGTTTTTTTTTCCAATTTTTATTGGGTTTATGTCCTTTTGTTATTGATTTATAGTGTCTTTTTATGTATTCTAGATACAAATCTTTTATCAGATGTATGGATTACAAAAATTTTCTCTCAGTCTGCATTTTACCTTTTCATTTTCTTAGCATGCCTTATGATTAGCAGAAATTTTTCATTAGACAAAGTCCAATTTGTCGTATTTTTTCTTCTAATGGTAGCGCTTTGTGGAATCTCTTTAAGAAATCTTTGCCTACCCAAGTAGGTATAAATTCTGATGCTTTTTATAGAAATTAATAAACTGACTCTAAAAGTTACATGAAAATAGAAAGGATTTAGAATATCAAAAAACTATCTAAAAAATGAAAAGCAAAATTATAGGACAAAAACTACCTAATTTTGCGACACTTGGGTGGCTCAGTTGGTTAAGCGTCAGTTTGGCTCAAGTCATGATCCCAGGGTCCTGGGATCGAGCAAGGAGCCTGCTTCTCCCTCTCCCTCTGTTTGTGCTCTGTCAAATAAATAAAATCTTAAAAAAAAAACCTACCTAATTTTAAGATTTCCTACCAAACAATAGTAATCAAGACAATAAAATGGCATTTATGTGAGGACTGCCTAATAGATCAATGGAAGGGCATGGGATTGTGAAGTAGACCCACATGTACAAGATCAGTTGATTTTTTATAAGGGAGCCAAGACAATTTAAATAATATGGGTAAGTCTATTCAGCAAGTTGTTCTAAATGACTATATATATATATATATATATATATAAAATAAACATTACACCACACACAAAAATTTATTTATTTCAGACCATGCTGAAGATGAAAACTGGAACTAATCCCTGCTCTCCATCCAGCTCTCTATGAAAGCACTTGAATATTTGGCTTTCCTGGAACTATAAAACCTGGAACTATAAAACCTGGAAAAAAAAAATCTCACTATTTTCACCTAAAGGCTTCTCCTCCCTATCATTTCCTTTTGACAGATTACCCAAAATTCAAGGCTGAGCTCATATATAACCTTCTTCAAGAAGCCTTTTTTACCTATAAAAGTTAATGCTATCTTATCTAACTCTTATGGCACTTTCCGTAAACATTTAAACATTGTATTATGGTCAAGTGTGTACATGTGTGTACATGTATACATATCATAACCATCCTTCTGTAACCATCCCTCGTAACCAACCTCCCATGATGTGTTCCTTGACCATGTCTTGTTCTTCACTGAATCTCCTGAACCATGCAGCAGAGTATTCACCCATAGTAAAACATCAAGAAATGATTGATCTCGAAAATGTAATTCCATACCAAAGTATTGAAGCAAAAAAGAAGGAAAAGAAGGAAGAAAAAGGATCTGCTGCTTGCTTGTAGGCTAGGGAGAGGGATAGTAAGATAGAGGTAGAGATAGATCAAATGCAAATGAATTTTAATAAACATATCAATATACACTTGTACAACTAGCAGTCACTCTCCAGTAAGGACATACCTGCAAAATTGGACAGGATCTTGGCATGAGCAACTACAAAGCCCTTATCAAAAAATAATGTAAGCTTTACAAGCTTTTCTTTTGATACCAACTAAGAACTAAATAACTCTCTGGAGAAATCAATTGGCAATAAATGTGATCTTCCCCTAAAAGGTATTCTATATACTTCTGTTTATAGAAAGATCTATGAGCTCAGTATTGTAAATAATTTCATTATCATTGCCATTGTTGAATATTTTGCTCTGAAAGACTACTTATATGTAACTTCCAGTTTCATAATAATGTTTATTATTTATTAGTATTATTTATTAAATGTATATTTATTACTTTATATATATTACATATATATATTTCTTTAGTAACTCTTCTTGCATCTTCTCCAACAAAATTCAGTCATGAATGCATTTAGCTTCATGTATCAGCCTCATTTGGAAGAGAGTATGACTTGGCAAAAGAACAGTTCTGAAGAGCACAACAGAACAGGGAGAGATGATAAAGGATTTAAAGAACTACTCAGATTTTTAATTTCAGTTGAACAATAAGGAAGCCCATTAAAATCTCAACTTATTTGTGAGACTCAATTAATACCTATCTCAATATATTCTCTGAAATCATACCTCTATTTCAAAGACTGTGGATTATTCCAGTAATGTCAGTATCTTTCTTTTTATATAAAAATATATGTGTGTTTGTAGGTAAAATATTTTTGAATGGTTAAGAAAAATAATCTAAGAATGGCTGCAGCCTTATTACCACAGTACATTTATTTTAAAATACACATAGTCTATAAAGTACTTAGAAGAATGAAATGATTGCCATCCTGTTATTACCATCACTGCTGTGAATACAGGAACACAGGAATAGAGGGCTAGGCCATCATTCATGCTCCTGATGTGATTTTGCAGCCCTCAGACACCTTCCTGGTCACTCCCTTGTCCTGCCCCAGGTGTGGTTTCTCCTGGATTTGCAGCATGTCCCCAGGTTAGCAGGGACAATGGGGAGCTGGTCTGAGTAATCCAAAACTGCCTTCTTTGTCCTTTTCCTGAGAAGCCTTTAAATATTCGAAGCTTTTCTCTCTCTCTCTCTAGAGTTCATTTTCTCAGGACAAAATTCGTAGTCCCTTTAAGTGGTCTTTATCTGATAGATTTTCTAGAAATAACACCTGATGGCTTCCCATTGCACACATTGTAACTTAACTTTTAAAGCAAAATTTCCCTTGCCTCTTATTTACTTGCCATGTTATACATTAATATATATTCTTTCCATAAAAAATAGTTTAATTTACATAGCTGTCATTTCAGAAACCAAAGAGATTGAGCATTCCCCTTCAAACACTCTTTGTTCGTTCTTGATATTTTTGATATAAGGTTTTCATCTATGTTTTGGTCCTAATCCCAGTAAATAAGGAAGAAGAATTTAAAAATTTAATTGCATTTACATATGAGAAAAGTCAGAAAAATTAGCTTAGAAAACACTTCTAAGAGCATCACTTTATAAATAAAGAATGCCCATGTAATGGATTACCATGTAATTCCTTTTTACATATAAATACGTCCTGGTTGTGTTATCTGAAATACTTCTACTAGTTATACTTTTTTTTTAATTGAGATATATGGATATGTAACATTATATTAGTTTCAGATACGCAGCACGATTTGGTATTTGTATATATTGTGAAATGAAAGCTACAATAAATCTAGTTAACGTCCATTACCCCACAGTTACAATTTTTTTTTCTTGTGATGAGAACTTTTAAGATCTACTGTCTTAGCAACTTTCAAAAAGCCAATACAATATTGTTAACTGTTGTCACCATGCTGTACTATAGGTTACGTCCCCGGGACTTACTTATTTTATAACTGGAAGTTTGTACCTTTTGACCCCTTTCACCTATTTTGCCCACCTCCCACCTCCCTGCCTTTGGCAACCACCAATCTGTTCTCTGTATCTGTGAGTTTCAGGTTCTTATGGATTTGTTTTGTTTTGTTTTTGTTGGTTAGATTCCACATATAAGTGAGATCATACAGTATTTGTCTTTCTCTCACAACTTATACTTTTATTATAAAAAGTAAACTATGGGGCGCCTGGGTGGCTCAGTCGTTAAGCGTCTGCCTTCGGCTCAGGTCATGATCCCAGGGTCCTGGGATCAAGTCCCACATCAGGCTCCCTGCTCGGTAGGGAGCCTGCTTCTCCCTCTCTTGCTCCCCCTGCTTGTGCTCTCTCTCTCTCTCTCTCTCTCTCTCTCTCTGACAAATAAATAAATAAAATCTTTAAAAAACCCCACATATTTAAAAAACTAAAAATAAAATAAAAAGTAAAAAGTAAACTATCCTTTTGTTACTATTAAAACACAAATTTTTTCTGAAAAAAAGCAATTCTGAATTTTGAATAGAACATCTTTGCAGATATATTTCTGTGTCTTTAAGTATTTATTTGTTCAAAGTAACTTTTAATAATTGAAGATGTGTACTCTGAATGTGTATACAAATTCCATGGAATTAAATGTACCTTCTCTATTGAGGCATGTCCGCTGTGGCACGTGACTGGTGAAGTCTGGTGGATGGGATGGGGAGCAGGGATGGAGGCATACATGAAAATTGTATGAGAATTTCTAATAACATGAATATGGAAAAAAGGTTTAGAATTTTTATCTGCTAAGGCACAAGCCTGGATCTGATGTCAGTTTCAATGCTCATTTAAATATTTTATACATGTCACATCACGAGTTACAACAGAATATGTTTTTAAAAAGTCATTCAGAGCATGAAGTCATATGACTGAAATAGCTAATGATTTTATTACTACTCTCATTGCTCACATATGTAATGCTCAATTATTGTTTTCTCTTAATGATAAAGAGAAAAAAATCTCCTAGGAGCTGAAGGAATCAGGCTAAAACTGGGGACATGATGATTTACTCACCTATTCCTAATTCAACATTCGGTTCATTATTTCAGTTAAGCTATAAAGAGAATCTTAGTCCAGGCTGAACACTTCATAGGACCAGATACTAATATGCACTCAATCATAAGAGATTATTTTTTAGTCTATTTAATATATCCCCACCCCAATTTAATTTTACAGTTCCCAAGACCTCAATGTGTCCTATTTCTGCATGCTGAAAATATCTTTAGCCTAATCTTGTATTTTTGCCTGAGTCAGATAATTTATTCTTAAGTATGGCATGCTTCCCTCAAGTTACAAAGGAAAACATTTTCAAAAATAGGTGTAGCAAGAAGGAGAAAAAAAAAAATTCCACATGTCTACAAGTAAGTCAAGGCTATGAATCTCCCAAATGATAGACTAGTTACCTGCTGGGGCATGTTAGGATCTCATTTTTATAACTCATATAATTAGCCATGTTCAGTGCCTTTCAGCACTATGTCAGACTATATGTCATGACAAGGATAGTTTAAAATTTATTAAAGTTTGCTTTAGAAAACAGTGTACCTTATAAGTAAAAGAGAATGACTGTATACAATATTGAGAGCCAGAAATGGAAAGGGCACTCTGCTAGGCCAACAGTAACCAAAAACATGGCCTTTTTTTTCCAAGGAAGTTACAGTCTAGTGGAGGAATGGGGATGAATATAAATCATTATGATACAAAACATGGTCTACATGGCAAAAGCCATGTCTAAAGAGTGATTAATTTTGACAGGGGTGGGGGTTGAGAAAAGCTTCCCAGAAGGAAGTAACATTGAATTTGGCCCCAGAGGATCAATTAAGCAGAGAGAAGGGAAAGAACCCTGAAGACTGGGATTGGTAATTTCAACAGAGATGCAGAGTCAGGAAAAAAGTAAGGCATATTTAGGGAGCAAAATTGTGTATTACGGGTAAAACACATGGAGACTTAGAGCATGAGGGTGTTTGAAAGGAGAGGTTGAAGGGCCTTGAGGAATGGGGGAGGAACGTGAACTCCAGTCTACAATCAATGCTCTAAGCAGGGAAATAGCACACTCAGTTTGGGGTCCAACAAAGACAGTTCCAGTGGCACTGTTCAGGAGCAGTTAGAATGAAGACTGACCCAAAGCAGACAAATCAGTGAGAAGTCAGTCTCAATTGTTTGGTAAAGAGAAGAGGTGAAGTGTGTTTCAGCTGAGGAAGTAGCAATGAGAACAGAAGAGGGTAGATGTTTAAGAGACTATAGAAACAGAAGAGGGTAGATGTTTAAGAGACTACAAACGTGTTATCAATAGGATTTGGTGACAGACGTCACAGGAGCAAGAGGGAAAAGGAGTCCAAGATAATCCCCAAGGGTTCTCACCCCATTTATTGGATGGACAAAGAGGGGACACAGTCATACCTTTGTGACTTTGTAAGTGCTTCCTTCAGCCTGAACTATCTATTCCTCATGTACCTCTTATAGATAGCACAGCACTCGTTCTTTCTTTTTTTTTTTAAGATTTTATTTATCTATTTATTTATTCGAGAGAGAGCACACATGGAGGGGAGGGAGGGGCAGAGGGAGAGGGACAGAAAGAATCTTAAACAGGCTCCACACCCAGCGCAGAGCCAAGCATGGGTCTCGAACTCATGACCCTGAGATCATGACCAGAGCCAAAATCAAGAGTCCCACCCTCAACCAACTGAGCCACCCAGGCGCCCCAGCTCAGCCTTCTTTCAAAGCTTAGGTCACATCCCACTACCTCTTTCCAGATTTCCTGCCCTAGACTCCATCCACAGCCAGAATTCATCACTTCTATGCTTGCACAAAATACTATCTTTACTTCTGCTTTTTGTCATCACTTACAAGTGATTACTTACATGTTTGTTTTCCCATGGTAGGCAAGTGCCTTGAGACATCATGCTCCACTTGTCTCTGTATGTTTCATAATACCCAATATGGTGACTATCAACAAATAACCTCTATGGCTATTTCCATGTGTGTCATTTCTGGATATTGTCCAGAATTAAGGTGGTCCAAAGAGAGGCGATATTGAGCAATGATTCTCAAAGTGTGGTACATGTGTCACTGGGGAAATATGGAAAATAATGTTGAGTATGGAAAGATTTTTAACGGTTTCTATTTTATATTCATAAAATGGAATAATTCTCAGAAAAAAAAATAGAATGAACTAGTGATATATGTAAACTATTGTAAATTAATCTCAAAAATATTATGTTGAAGAAAGAAGCCAAACATGAAAAAACATATTATCATATGATTTCATTTCTAAGAAATTCACAAACAGTAAAAATTAATCTTTGTTGATAGAAATCAGAATAGTGGTTGCCTATAAAAATGGGATTTGACTAGAAGGGTGTGCAATTTCTAGAATCATGAAAGTATTTTATATTTTTTATTAGGTTATTGATTTTACAGGTTAATATCATTTTTCAAAAGTCATTGTATTGCATCCTTAAGTTTGGTGTGCTTCACTCCAAGTAAACTTTATCTCAATTAAGGAAACAAAATTCAGGAAAATTTAAATATCATTTTGGTTTAGTTGATACCAAGGAATTTTTCTTAACAATTTTATTACAGTATGATGATAGCATTATGTAAGAACATGTTCATAATATTTAGAGATATATACCAAAGTATATATGGGTGACATGATCTGATATAGATATCATAGATTGCTTTGAAATAATTCCTCAAATAGGAAAATGATTCAAAAGGAGATAATTAAAGCAAATGTGTCATAATATTGATAAGTGTGGACTCTGGTGTAGGAGTTCATTTTATTATGCTTTCTAATTATGTGTATATTTAAATTTTCAAAATAAAAATAGATTATACAAGAACAACTTACTAAAGATCAAATTACCATGTGTATAATATCAAACCCTATACTCAATCCAACAGCAAATTCTGTTGCCTATAACTTGAAAATGCATCCAGAATACGTCAGTCTTACCACCCCCCGCCCCCCCCCTACACACACACACGCTGTTACTTCCCTGGGTCCAGCCATCTCTATCTGTCAGCTGAACTAGGTCAGTAACCGTCCGACCATTCTCCCCACATCCAGTTACCCCATGGAGTCTATGTTCCACACTAAATTCAGAACTATCCTTTAAAAAAAAAAAAAAAAGATTTATTTATTTATTTACTTTAGAGAGAGAGTGAGTGGGGCAAGGGGCAGAGGGAGAGAATCTCAAGCAGACTCCCCAATGAGTCAGAGTCCAGTGTGGGACTCCACCCCCTGACCCATGAGATTCTGAGCTGAGCTGACACCAAGAGTTGGATCCTTAACCGACTGAGCCACCCAGGTGCCCCAGAACTACCTTTTTTAATACGAAAGTTAGGTCATGGTATTCTTCTTCTCAAAACCCTTTGATTTCCCATCTCTCGCAAAGTAAATTTCAAATTCTTTACGTTTGCTTTTGAGGCTTGAAATGACCTTGTTTCCAGCTGCCTCTCTCACTTTGCCTCCTACATTCTCCCCTTTCACTCCCTCTGCTCCAGCCTCACTGGTTTCCCCGTATCTCTCAAAAAAACAGAAAACAAAAACAAACAAAGTCAAGCCTCAGTCTACCTCGTCTTTGAACTTGTTTTTCCCTCTGCATAGAAGCTATTTCCCCAGGGAACCGTAGATTTCACTTCCTCACTCCCTGCTCAAATTTCACAGGATCAAGAGGCTTTCTTCTCCACTCCATATGAATTAGCACCACCTTTCCTATGCTATGCACCCTCTATTCCCCTTTATTTGCATTATTTTTCTTCCAATCCTTCATCACTATCTGACATATTATATACTTTTTTGTCCGCCCTCTCTGACTAGAATGCAAGATACCCTGGGGGCAATTTTATTCTCTGGGGAATCTCCAACACCTAGACTAGTTTAAGGCTCAAAGCAGATACACAATAGTCATTGTTGAGAGAAGAATCAAATGGGTTCTAGCGCCACCTTTGACTTTGAATTTATAAATTCAGCTTAGAACCCTGAACAAAAGGAAGTCTATATTCCTCTCACCCTAAAACAGTGTTATCTGCCCAGGGGCAGTATAGAGAAGCCATGGCTAATTGATTCACCTATGACATGGCAACAAGATTAGGAGACTAGACAAGATCTCAAACTAAAGAATGGCAGGTCTCATGGGACTCCATTGGGCCCACCCATCCTCCAAAAATGATTCACTCCTCTCTGGCAAGGGGTGGGTGGTGGTAGAGGGGAACACCCATGCTATCTTCCTAATACCCAAGAAGGCCAAATTCCCATTTGGGAGAAATACTGGGGAAAGGATAGAACATTTCCTACCATAACGAAGATAATGATGATGAGTATAATAAAGAAAATAATGATGGGCCTTTTCCCAACCCCAATTCCCCTCTAGACCTATCAGAAATAAATTAGATTCCAGGGAAATGGGCAGAGAGCACTGGCTTTTCTGCTTCTCCACCCTGGTTTACTTTCCATCATGTTTACTTTAAGCCCAGGGTCTCTACCCACCCACCAGCAGATATGCACACAAATACAACTGGGTATATTGTGTTGAAGGAGATGATGATCCTTTCTAAGAAGGATATGACTAAATGTTAGATAGGACAGTGATGATTAGAATTTGTGGCAACAAGTATATACTTGAGAATTTTCTAGAACCAAGCCAGATTAACCTTACAATTTACTAGCTGTATAACCCTACACTTTATTTAACTGATTCTGCATCTCATCTGTAGAACACATAAATAATGCCTCCTGGATAAAGTTGTTCTGAGGAATATAAATTAGTATATATAACACACCTAGAAAAGTACCTGATGCATGCAAGAACTCAATTACTATTATCAATATTTTGTTTTCTACAATCAACATTAAAATCATGTCTTGTGAGGGGCGCCTGGGTGGCTCAGTTGGCTAAGCGACTGCCTTCGGCTCAGGTCAGGATCCTGGAGTCCCGGGATCGAGTCCCGCATCGGGCTCCCTGCTCGGCGGGGAACCTGCTTCTCCCTCGGACCCTCCCCCCTCTCATGTGCTTTCCCTCTCTCTCATTCTCTCTGTCTCAAATAGATAAATAAAATCTTAAAAAAAAAAAAAAAAAGATTAAAATCATGTCTTGTGAGATTCCAAATGTTTCAGGATTCCTTTTCCCTTAGTGCCCGTGGCTCTTGGTCATGCTGCTTCAAAGAATGAAGATGCAGACCAGACAAAGAGTGGTGGTCAGCAAAGCAAAGTTTATTGGGCGACAGTACAAAGCTCCCAAAGAGGGAGGGGACTGGAGATGGTTGCCACCAGAGTTTCTAAGTTTAGGGGTTTTTATGAGATTGTTGGTGGGCTGTTTCAATCTGATTAACCCTCCATGCCTGTCACCCAATCAGGTTTTTGTCCACACGTTCATCTACCTATCAGGTAATTGTTCTCATGGGAAAGGGTGGAGGGCTCCTTCCAGGATGGTGTAAAATCCTTCTAAGGGTGGTTTCCTCTTTTTTTTTTTTTTTTAGTGTTCCATGATTCATTGTTTGTTCATAACACCCAGCGCTCCATGCAGAATGTGCCCTCTTTAATACCCATCACCAGGCTAACCCATCCCCCAACCCTCCTCCCCTCTAGAAACCTCAGTTTGTTTTTCAGAGTCCATCATCTCTCCTGGTTCCTCTCCCTCTCTGACTTACTCCCCTTCATTCTTCCTCTCCTGCTATCTTCTTCTTTTTCTTTTTTCTTAAAATATGTTGCGTTATTTGTTTCAGAAGTACAGATCTGTGATTCAACAGTCTTGCACAATTCACAGCGCTCACCGTAGCACATACCCTCCCCAATGTCTATCACCCAGCCACCCCATCCCTCCCACCCCCGACCACTCCAGCAAACCTCAGTTTGTTCCTGAGATTAAGAATTCCTCATATCAGTGAGGTCATATGATACATGTCTTTCTCTGATTGACTTATTTCACTAAGCATAACACCCTCCAGTTCCATCCACGTTGTTGCAAATGGCAAGATCTCATTCCTTTTGAAGGTTGCATAATATTCCATTGTGTATATATACCACATCTTCTTTATCCATTCATCTGTCGATGGACATCTTGGCTCTTTCCACAGTTTGGCTATTGTGGACATTGCTGCTATAAACATTGGGGTGCACGTACCCCTTCGGGTCCCTACATTTGTATCTTTGGGGTAAATACCCAGTAGTGCAATTGCTGGATCGAACGGTAGCTCTAATTTCAACTGTTTGAGGAACCTCCATACTGTTTTCCAGAGGGGTTGCACCAGCTTGCATTCAGGGTGGTTTCCTCTTAAGACTGGAAGCTTAGCGCGGGGGGAATCCCTTGTCCCTGCCTGCCTTTCTTCTGACTATCCTTTATTACAAATGATGTGATTATATTTTTCCTCACTACAAACCATGGAATAGTTTTCCTTATAGTAATGATAAACAGAAATTTTCCTTTGTAATTATTAATACAGGGACTCTGGTGTAACCGATGGAAAGTGGCGATGTTCTTAATTTCCTCATTAAAAAATAAAATGCGTTTAACCGCTTAACCCCTTCTCCTGATAATTTTTTGCTGGATGCTCAATAAGGAAAGAATGAGAGTGGTGCTGTAACACTAGAGATTTACTTCACATTGTCTTTTCATGAAGACATCAGGTAAAGCATTTGTGAGGGAGGAGCTTTAAGACAGTAGCTGGAATCCAATACCTAAGTTCCATCTGCAACTGAGCTATTTGGCGAAGATAACTTTATTTTGGCAATTTGTGAGAAAAAAGAAGAAGAACGAGGCACAAGGTGCTAGGATACCATTCAGCAGCACTAAATTCTAGCATAGCATCTATTCAACGTCTCCTGTTAATGATTTGGATAGAGACTAAGGTGGCATGCGTATCTAATCCGCCAGGACCACAAGGAATGGCAAGGTAATGAATAGCACTGATGGTCAACTGGAGAATTAAAAAGAGCAGGGCGGGCTGGAATGCTGAACTAAAACAAACGAGCTGTAATAAAAGATAAATGTTGAATGATATTTATAAAAGTGTAGAATGAGTAAATAGCAAAAGTGCCATATAGTCGTTAATCATTTATCCAGGTCCTTTGATAAGAGATACAGATACGTTCCTCACAATAGGTATTCAGTCTAATTGAGGAGACAGAACCATAAAAAAAAAAAAAAAGGTGCAGTGATGGGCATATTCATACAAGTATAGAGAACTAACATCAAACTCATCCAATGGAGAGCAAAGGGTTAGAGGCCAGTGAAATAGGCTCTCTAGCTGAGAAGGTTGTTATTCCAGGCAGAAAGGCAATGTAAGAAAGACACACAGACGAATGCTAGAATTGTGAGCAGGAAATTGTGAGAGGTGATACCAGAGAAGCGGAGTAAGCCATGGAGACGCTAAGTCATGCAGAGGAGCAGGACTTTATCACATAGGCATGAAGAGCTAAAGCGGAGATACAACCAGAAATTGACAGGTTCAGACTGCATGTGGACCATGCAGGAAGTGATATGGAGGATGATTGTGATGGGAAGGAAAGAGGAATAGAGGAAGGAGAGAAGACTGGGACCCAAGTCAGAGGAGTCAAAGACTTTTAATTAGTACAATGTTGTTACTGTGGGCACTCTAGGCTCTAAGATACAGAAAGAAGATCTGAAATTCATAGAATAACAGGAAAAGATGGTCCAAGAGATACAGAGAAAACTTCAAGGGTTCTGGGTCATGGAAGCCACAGAAATAGAGAATTTTAAAAAGGAAGAAATGCCTTACAGTATTACATGCCACCCATAAGAGAATGACTGTAAAAATGACCTTCAAATTTCACAGTCAGATTGTTAGACTTAATAGGAACAATTTCAATAGAGTGGTTGACATGGAAGACACACTAACGTGTATTTAAAAAGAATAAATGAAAGATGAGTGAGTGTAGCATGCACTTTCTTTAAGAAGGTAGTAGCTACAAGAGAGATTCTGTTTCATTTGTAATGGAAGAGATTTGAAACAATTTTAAAGCAAAGGTGGTGAAGCCAATGAAAGAGAAGAGAGGGAAAAAAAAGATAAGGCAAGGTCTCAGGGAAAAAGAAAAGAGTGAATTACATGAGCGGGGAGGTTAGTTTTGATAAAAAGAGGGTCTTCGTATCCTGTAAAAGATGGGGGGAGGGGTAAAGGTAAGTTGTGGCCAAGCCAATGGCTAGGGCTCCATGGAAAGTCAAAGATGACCAATTTTCTCAATGATATATTACTGCTGTGGTGGTAGTTCTTAAGTCCTACATTTCTTTGGGTTTTTTTGTTTGTTTGTTTGTTTGTTTGTTATTTAAACCATACTAATACAGAATTCAGGAGTCCTGACTTGACAATATGACATATGAAAAAGATCCTAGGACCCAACAAGATGACAGTAGTGTTAAGAAGATAACCAGGGTCCCAATATACTTCCATAGAAATAGACATTCAGGTCATATTCCAATTATCATGTTCAGTTTTGGAGGATCACATTAAAGAAAGACATTATGAAATAAGGTTATGTTTAGAGGGATATTAAATGACTGTAATTCCATAAACCTACTTAACAAAAAACAGGTAAAAGAGGTTGACATTTACCCCAGGAAAGGAAAATTTAGAGATGAAACTATCATTGAGCACAGGAAGTATATTTGCTCTAAAGTGCTACATGGAGCAGAAGCTGGATATGACAAAGAGATAAGTTTTGTTTTAAGACAAGGAAACACTCATTAATAAAGCCACCCAATTCTTCATCACTGAAAGTGTGTAAGAGGTTAGATGACCAATAAGCAGGAAGGTTGTAGCAGGAACTCTGCATTTGGAAAAATATGGATATCTTCCAACGTTAAGTTTCTATATCACTGTTTTTAAACATCATTTACCCATTTTTGAGAGGTTATGAAATGAGATATAGAGCATACCATTCTTAGTACCCAATGGGATGTTGAATGCATTGTAACAGGAAGCAAATAAAACTGGGATGTTTAAGGTTTACACTAGATGGATTTGGCATTGAATTTTACACTTGGTTTAAATGCATGAGCCAATATAACGGGAATTAACTGCTTCAGAGCAATGAATACCAGCCCATAGCAAGGGTGATTGAGGAGGATGACTGGAAGTTTGTCAGGACCTGGAACGTTACCTAATGTAAAACAAAAACAAAACAAAACAAAAACCCCCCAAACAACAAAACAACCTATTAATAAGACCTGCACAGGGTGCATGGATGGAGTGGGGCAGGGTGGAGGTCTATAGAGAAGGAGAGAGAGGGGTGAATAAGGAAATACCTAACCGAGAATCTAAACAACCAAGTTTACTGCAGAGGAAAAGATGAGGAAATAGAAGTTGACAGGATACAAAAGGATCCTGCGCAGCCAGGGAAAGTGGTGCAGCAATATTCCATGAAAGTTGCTGAGTTTGCCTGCAGACGTTTTCCATCATCCAAAGAAATGATTGATTGCAACCCACAGAAAACCATTGAACCTAGCGTGAGTGGGAAAGAGGGAATTTATTACATAGGTATAAGGGTGTCCTAAGAAGTAGGGCTTCGGGAAGGAACTGGAAACAGGAACTGGAGTAGGTCAAGAATTTGCATTTCTAACAAGTCCCCAGGTGATGCCCAGGCTGCTGATCCAGGGACTTCACTTTGCAATCTACTGCTTTAGAGCTGATGAAGCATCTTCCCAGGTATTATCTCATTTAATCCTTACCCTAACTCTGTGGGGGGAGAAAAATGTATCTCCATTTTTCAGGAGAGGAAGCAAAGGAATAAAGAGCTTTAACACCCAAACTCTTATAGCTTCCAACCATCAAAACTGAGGCAGGAATTTGGTTCTGATATAGTCAAGTTCCATCCTTCCCCCTTATCCCTCGGCTATTTGGGGTAGGGTTGATGACCTGTATCTACCAGAACCCGGTGAAAATAAATAAGTGGCACATTGCTAATCACATTTGTTTAATAATGACACAGCTAAGGAAAATGTCGTTACACTCTTTAAGAACAAGAGCTGTTATAGTTTTATACTGCCAAGAGTAGAACTCAAAACTATTTGCTTATTTGTTTAGTGTGATTTTATATCAAATGCAAATGTTGCAAGCTTAAAGAGAGCATGGAGACAGCTGCACTTAATAGATTAATTAAATATTCTGTAGTTATACTGGCTTTTTTCTTTTCCGCTGCCTTTTACCTAAACCTTGTACTAGCAGTCATAACTATGTTGAAACATTAAAGTGGCCCTCAATGAAAATAACTTTATGTGTGTAATTTCCCTTTGCAAAACCAACTTCTTTATTCTGTCCCTTCATAATTTTCAACAAACTATTATTAAAAATTGGTCAAGACACTGAGGCTATTTTTTCAGACTATTTATTTTCTAATAAAGGATCAGTCCTGATTTTTAGTAATTGCGTATAAAACAATGTTACATATTTGAATTGTATAACCACATAGTTTTAAAAACAGCAAACATCATGGTTCTGAAAATTTGTAAATTGTTTTTGAAGGGGTGGGGATGGATAAGAAGAACTGACAGAGGGGTCTTCGGACTTTAATTTCTAAGTGTTCAAGGAGATATAGGTGCCTGCGTGGCTCAATCGGTTAAGTGTCCAACTCTTGGTTTGGGCTCAGGTCATGATCTCAGGGTTGTGGGATCGAGCCCCACACCCAGGCTCCATGCTCAATGAGGAGTTTGCTTGGGGTTCTCTCTCTCTCCCTCACCCTGCCCCCAGCTCACTCACATACTCATGCACATGTGTGCTCTCTCTCTCTCATAAACAAACAAATAAATCTTTATAAAAAATTTAAAAATATTTAAGGAGATAAAGGAATGCAAAATAAGGTAAAAATAATTTAAAAGAAAAGGAAGGATTTTTTTAAAAAAATCAAATAGAATGTCCACAATAGCCAAACTGTGGAAAGAGCCAAGATGTCCATCGACAGATGAATGGATAAAGAAGAGGTGGTATATATACACAATGGAATATTATGCAGCCATCAAAAGGAATGAGATCTTGCCATTTGCAACGACGTGGATGGAACTGGAGGGTCTTATGCTTAGTGAAATAAGTCAATCAGAGAAAGACATGTATCATATGACCTCACTGATATGAGGAATTCTTAATCTCAGGAAACAAACTGAGTGTTACTGGAGTGGTTGGGGGGTGGGAGGGATGGGGTGGCTGGGTGATAGACATTGGGGAGGGTATGTGCTATGGTGAGCGCTGTGAATTGTGCAAGACTGCTGAATCACAGATCCGTACTTCTGAAACAAATAACGCAACATACTTTAAGAAAAAAGAAAAAGAAGAAGATAGCAGGAGAGGAAGAATGAAGGGGAGTAAGTCAGAGGGGGGATGAACCATGAGAGATGATGGACTCTGAGAAACAAACTGAGGGTTCTAGAGGGGAGGGGGGTAGGGGGATGGGTTAGCCTGATGATGGGTATTAAAGAGGGCACATTCTGCATGGAGCACTGGGTGTTATGAACAAACAATGAATCATGGAACACTACATCAAAAACTAATGATGTAATATATGGCGATTAACATAACAATAAAAAATTTTAAAAAAATCAAATAGAAATTCTAGAAATAAAAATTAGACTAGGCACAGCTAAAAAGAGAATACATGAGAATAGATCTGAGAAATCACCCTGAACGCAGGTGAAACATTTCACCAGAAAAGGAAGTAATGAAGAAATATTACTGAGAAGTTAAGAGACATGAAGTATAGAACAAGAGGTTCTAACACATACTTAATAGTTCCAGAAGAAGATAATAGAGGAAATGGTGGGAAAGAATATTTTGAGTACTATTAACTCCAATATATATGTGTATCCAATTCAAAGCGGTTACCTAATATCAAACAATAACTATAGTTAAGTCCCTGTATCAGTGCATAATAGTGACAATACTGAGCAGCATGGATAAAGACAGAATCCTTTATCTGTTCCTAAAAGCTACCCAAGAAAGAAGATGGATGGCCAATTAAGGAATGACAATCAGGTACACATCAGTTTTCTCGCTGGCAGCAACCAGAGTCTCCCCCACCTAAACCGTCATTTAGGAATACAGGCAAAAATAGAGAGTTTCTCAGATGCACAAAAGATAAACAATTTGACTAGTCACAGTCATGAAAGAATGACTGAAGAACACACATTGGCAAGAAAGAAAATGAATTCCATGAGCAAAGGGAAAAAGAAGCAATTATAAGCAAATAAATCAGTCTAAAGCATATGTTGACATTTAACATTATGCAAATGTTCATGATTTTTAGTATGATAGCATTTTCAATACTTTTCTGTAATGCAATTACTAGGTTTATTTTTTCAAAAGCAATACAAATAGCAACAATTAATACTTATAGATGCTTGCCCTGTTCTAGGCACCGTACTGATTTTTTTTTTATGGATTATCTCATTTTTTTCTTACAACGATCTTGCAAGATATATCTACTTGTTACACCCATTTTACAGATGTTGAACCTGAAGCATAGAGTAGTAATTTTTCCAACATCATGTAGATAGCAGACAATGGAAATGAATTTGTGTGACCTAGGGAAAGTCATTTAGTGTTAAAGGGTCAAAGCCCAATTTTCTCATCTATGCAGTGAAAATATAGATGTTTGCTCTGACCATATTATAAGGTTATGTGAAGATAAAATAAGACCAATTAGTGTTAAAGTGCTTTAGAAATTGGCAAGTATTCTGCAATTTGAAATGATAATAAAAATAAAACAGAGTATGTGTGCCAGATTTTAAAAAGGAAATCTGGCCACATAGCTAATAGATGATAACCTTCATCTATTCAAAATACATTTTAATATGGCTTCAGTAAGTAATTATAATTTGGAGATTATATATAAAGTAGCAGTATTTCACTTATTTATTTTTTTGCTTGCTTATTTCTAACCCATCTTGTTCCAAAAAAGATTTTCAGGCAGCTAGTAAAGGTATACTAAAATAAGAAAAAATCAATATAAAAGGATTCATTTTATTTTTTATTTAAAAAATATACCTTAGATTTGATTTCTAAATATACACAGACTTTGCAAAAGCAACTTGTTATTAACTTAAAATATAACTCCATTCCACATATCCTCTATTACCACCCCACTGCAGTATACACACATAAAACAAATTTAAGCAGCAGGAAAAGTTCATATTGTCTATTCTAAAAAATGAAAATTGCTCATTTTCATACTGCTTTGGCATGGTTCAAGTTAATGGTGTGCTAATGCAATATTAAAGTAGTAACTCCTGCAGTTATAACAGCCCTAATTGGGCAACTGACATCACAACAGTATTACTAAAGTGTTGGATTTTACTCGATTTCCATAAGTAAATGGAATCTGAAACTCATTGCCTGTTAATCACTGCAGTTTAGTAGGTCCCTTATTTATTCTGGTTAAGCATTTCATTCTCAAGTAAAGAATTAAGTGAAAAAATGAGCCAGAATTCAATAGAGACTTCCAGTGAGTAGCCATTTCTTCTGGTTCCCATAATAAATAGAGAATTTTTAAGCCTATAGAAAATGAGAACAGATGTGGATAATAACACAATTTGTTATTTAAGAATGCAAGTTTTTTCTGAAGATTTAGGAATTATCATGAGTACCATTCATTGACCCCCCCAAAATCAATAAATATTAAAATCAGAAAATGATATTTGCATCATAATTTGAAACATGAAGAATATTTACCCATCATGCCTTTGAAAAATCCATGATGTCCTGAATACTTATGAACTGTGTGTCATCAGATGATTCAGAGAGCTTCTCTGAACTACTTAGAATTCTCAAGCAGAACAGTAAGAACACATTCTCAATAATAAAAAAAAAAGCTTGTGCATTATTCTGTCTGAATTTTCACTGGCTCTATAGCTTAGTAAAAAGAGGACTGAATATGGAATTGAGAAACTGGGCTCTTATATTGGCCTTGCCACTTAATAGCCAATGTGACTTCAAGTAAGTTCCTTAAAGATGAGTTACATGTTCCACAGATATAACATGACAATAATGACACCTCCTCCAAAGGGTTATTTGAAGAAAAAATGAGAGCAGAGCCTAGTGTATAGTTAATTAAATATGATTTAGAATTGAGGATATTCCACAAAAGCTTAGCTTTGATTAACGTTATTACTATGGGGACTCGATATTGACCTGTATGAAGCTCATGACAACTTTTGGATGGAAATTAAATGACAGGTTTAAAAAAATGCATGTTGTTTCCATATTACTAGTCATGATAACCATGGCTGTATAGGGCCTGACTAGAAGGTCCATATATAGAGACAGCTGTTATGGCATATTGATTCAATCTTTAATATAGTAAGTTCTGAGCAGTGGACTGGGTCGTTAAATCAAATGGTGTCAGTCTATTGCTTTTATTATAAAGATTGCATTTGGACCCATTCTGAGAAAGACCCAGTAAACAATTGATTTCATAAAAATCATCTAGCTGATACATTGTACCAACATCAATAGAACGGAAAGTCTTATTCCAAAGCATCTTGGTAGTCATCTATCCCTATGCTCTGCTGAGTCTGGGACATCCCAAGAGGTGCCTCAGGCAGCTCTGAGAGGTGATGAGGGGGAGGTTGAGTGTTAGGGTTAGGATTAGGGGTGAGGAGTAAGGTTAGGGTTAGGGGTTAGGGTTAGGGTAGGTTGTACTAATGTTGAATATGATGCTAGTTATTCTACCTGTATTTACTAATGACTCCAGTAAAATCTCTAAATTGTTTCCCCAATTGAAAATGAGGTCAATGGCACTACATCAAAATAAAAAGCTTCTGCACAGCGAAGGAAACAATCAACAAAACTCAAAGACAACCTACTAAATGGGAGGAGATATTTGCAAATGACACATTCGGTAAAGAGTTAGTATCCAAAATATATAAAGAGCTTATTCAACTGTATAGCAAAAAAAAAAAAAAAAAGTATTACAATTAAAAAGTGGACAGAAGACATGAAAAGACATTTCTCCAAAGAAGACATCCGAATGGATAGCAGACACATGAAAAGATGTTCAACATCACTAATCGTCAGGGAAATGCAAATCAAAATCACAATGAGATCTTACCTCATACCTGTCAGAACAGCTGAAATCAAAAATACAAGAAACAAGTATTGGTGAGAATGTGGAGAAATGGAACCTTTGTCACTGTTGCCGAGAAGGCAAGCTGGTGCAATCATTGTGGAGAACAGTATGCAGCTTCCTCAAAAAAATTAAGAATAGGGGTGCCTGGGTGGTTCAGTCGGTTAAGCGTCAGCTTAGGTCATTGATCCTGGAGTTCCAGAATCCAGCCCCGCTTAGGGCTCCCTGCTCAGCGGGCAGTCTGCTTCTCCCTCTGCCCCTCACCCTGCTGGTGCTCTCTCTCTCTCTCAAATAAAATAAAATAAAATAAAATAAAATCAATCTTAAAAAAATAAAAATAGAATTACCATATAATCCAGTAATTCCACAGCTGGATATTTACCCAAAGAATGCAAAAACACTAGTTCAAAAAGACATATGCACCCTTACGTTTATTGCAACATTATTTTATAATAGCTAATTATAGAAGCAGCCTAAGCGTTCATTGATAGATGAATGGATAAAGGAAATGTGACATATATGTACAATGGAATATTACTCGGCCATAAAAAAAGAATTAAATCTTGCCATTTGCAACAACCTGGGTGGATCTAGAAAGTATAATGTTAAGTAAAATAAGTCAGTCGGAGAAAGACAAATACCATATGATTTCTCTCACATGTGGAATTTAAGAAACAAAACGAAAGAACAAAGAGAACAAGAGACAAACCCAAAAACCTTAACCCTAGAGAACAAAGTGACAGTTACCAGAGGGGAGGTGGGTGGGGCTGGGTGAAATAGGTGAAGGGGATGAAGAGTACATTTATCCTGATGAGCACTGAGTGGTTTATGAAAGTGTTGACTCACTCTATCGTACACCTGAAACTAATATAACACTGTATGCTAACTATACTGGAATTTTAAAAAATTCTGTGCAAGAGAGTGGTATGGAGAAGGTAGTCCTTTTCAAAAGTGTGTCAGGCGGCTTGAGACAGACTGCAGGTAAGAGAGACCAGAAACAAGGAAATGAAATATTAAATTATTAGAATAGTCAAGAAGAAAGGCGGCCAAGGACTACCTGAGGATGCTAGCAATGCAAATGGAGAAAAACAAGGAACAATGTGGGAGACACTGTGGAAAAAAGATTTCTAAGACTAGTTGGCTGATTTGATAAGAGTGTTGGAAGGAGAGAAGAAATCAGATATGCAAGGCTTCACGCGGGGATAATAGCGGTGCAATTTTCTCACCAGTATCTTCAGTCCCCACCCCCACCCTTTCCAAGAGCTTTCTCCTCTCTGCTTTTAAACTCGCCCATGCTTGAATTAGCATAAATGTTTGGAAAAGGTTAAAAACATTTATCCTCAAAATGTTCTTGAGGTAAACCATTTCTGAAATATGAACCTGTTCGCCAGCCAAAACTCAATTTGTATTCAAACTGCGGTTTAAACACTCTGTCCAAACATGACAGATGTTGGAATCAATTGGTTTGCAAGTCTTATTTTTTTTTGTCAGCTTCAATAAACAAAATCTTCTTAAATTATCTTCTGTCAAATACATTTACCAAATCCTTGCAATGCGTATAGACCTCTGTAAAGTTAATTGAAAAACAAACTCTTGGCCTTTAGGAACTAAAAAGAAAGGTAATTTTTTAAAAAGGAAGTGGGGAAGCGTTTAAAAAACTCAAGAAAGTATACCAAAGGAAAAAAAAAGAGAAAAAAACAGAACAGTCACACACACACATAAGAGAAGAATTTTCTCTTGTTTCAACCTCTCTAAAATTATTTCCTAACATTTTTGCCGTAAGTTTAAGATTTCAGACCTACAATCTTGTAGGATATTTTTATCAGATCCTATAAAAAACATAGAAAAGCTTGATCTTTTTATAATAATTATATTCTAATTTGGTAACTTGAAATATCTTTTTACTTGTTCATATTATCACTAATATGCTAGAGTCTGCCAAAGGTAATAATACTGCATAAGGGAAATGAATCTGAAACTGTTCTTCTATATTATCATAAATAATAAACATTTTTTGACTCTTGTCTTGATAATGAGATATAACAACAGGCTACTTCAATGAATTCAAAAGGCATTAAGACATAAAAGTCAGACCAGAGGCCACCTGATCTCTCTCTGCCTATTCACTCATCTATAAACTAGGGCTATTAATAGAGCCTAGTTTATGGGATTGTGGGGACTAACTGAAATAATAGGTGCAGAGTACGTAGCATGGTGTCTAGCATATAGTAAATGTTCAGTAAATATTATATTATCATATCCCTTTAATTATCTAGTTATGTTCATTTTTTATAAATATCTGCTCATGTTTAATGCCTATTGGAATCTTAACATTTTAATTCAGATTTCATATGTTCTTTGTATATTAAAATATTAACTTACATTAACTAATATAACTTGGTTATATTTACTGCAAATACATTCCCAATATTTTTTTTTGCTTTCAACGTAAGAATTTTTTTCCCTTTTGATAGAATTACCTCTTTTAAGCTTTTCTTCTTGATATTTACCATAGCTTTTATATGTAGAAAATCTGCCCTGTTCCAGAAATACATGGTAACATATGTTTATTTGAGGTTTTTTCTTTTTTTCTTTTTTGTGTGGTAATAGTTGGACATTTTACATTTAACTCTTTAGTACAGCTGAAGTTGAGGGAAGGGGTTGAAATTTTAATTTTTCATCAAATATTGCTTACAAGTTCTACATATTAAATAATCTTTTCCTTCATGAACGATTCATATTATGTGTTCAGCCTGGCTCATTGGCCTTAAAAGATTCAGTTGCCCAAACTCCAAACTCGAAAAATCTAGGTTCTGCCTCCCACTTTCCATTCTGAACCTGCTTCCTCTTGTCTGAGCACTCGTCTAATCCTACTGCTTCACACTTAGATTTCCTTTCTTCTTTAAACATGCACTTTGATATTCAACTTCGGCTGTATTCTAGGTCTCCGACTTCACTTGGCTCCTACTGACCCATCTACCCAACATTGTGTGTGGGGGTGAGTGACCAGATCTAGTGCCCTATGAGAGCGGCCAGACACTACCACGTTTACTATGGATTTAGCAAGTTTGGGTGAGCTCTGAACTCCCACTAACATTTCCCTTTGTACTGAGCTCTTCAAACCCCCAGCTGTGTTTGGTATCTTAATTTAAGCTAGATTGGCAAAAGTCCTCAGGGCAAAGCGGTGATTTTGCTCACTCACCTCTCTAAATCCTAGCTCTTAAATAATTCCTTATTCTTCCATGTTAGATCCTCAATGCTTTTATGAAAAGATTTTTTATTTTATCTAGTAATTTTAGTTGTTTTTAGCCTTCTCTCACTAGAAATAGACTTGCTGTAGATTACAGTTTAACTTTGCAATTAAATGTGTATGTCAATTCCCCATCTAAATTATGTTTCTTCAGTGCAAAATCATTCTAGGTACCTAGCGCGGTGCTTAACCCATGGAAGACACTAAAGTAATGATAATGATTATAAAGACAGTCATGACAACTCAGGCACTCAACTTCAAATCACAAAAATGGCCAAATAACTGCGAAAACTCTGAAACATTGACACTCAAAAGTGCTATTTCTTACCATAGCATACTTTGAAACAATTGTGATTGTAGCATGATTGGGGGGGGAGAGAAAATCCAGATTCTTCCTATAATATGCCTCTATTTATTCAATTCCAAAATATTTATGAGGCAAATGCAAAAGAAGTACAAATATGAAGGTTGGTGAGCAAGAGGAGGTATCATTATAGATGTGATTTTTTTTTTCTATTCTCTAGCAAGAGTTTAGGAATGAACCGCTTTGAATCCTTGATTTTATTGATAGTATTAATTATTAATAGTTTGGAGATCTCCTGGATATTCCAAATGTTTGTGAAAACATGTAATTATGTTTTTATTTACTATATATCTACATTCTTTGCTAGACCAGAAGTCCACAAGGAAAGGGATGGTTTGTTTGCTTGACTCTATTCACAGTACTGAGTATAATGCTTAGTACATAGTAAGGTGCTAAATAAATCTTTATTAAATGATTGAGAGGAGGCAGTATATTCAGAAGCATAAGACATGGCTTGGCCTCAGGGAATCTAAAATCTGTGTAGGGTGAAGACAGATGAGGGACTACCATTTGTTTAGCATTTAGCACATGCTCATTTTCACACATTATATCATTTATTGTTTGCAAGGACCTCATGAGACAGCTATTATTACCGTGATTTGTGAGCACTACTATCTCTTTTTAAGATGAGGAAAATGAGTCCTAGAGAAGATATAAAACTTGCCCAGTTACATTGCTTTTCAGCGGCAAAGCCAGTATTTGTCTGAATTCAGTGTTCATACTCTTTTCTTTTATGCCACAATGTCTCTCTCTGAGTGAAACACAGGTGATAATATGCAACACATAATTAAATTTTATAATATCCAGGGGTGGCTATAAATGATCCAGAAATTCAAAGAATGAGAAGAGTAACAACACAGTAGTCAGAATAGGCTCATGGAGGCATTGGGATTTGAGTTAACTCCTCAGGTCTCTAGATGAAGAGTAGAACAGGGGTCATTTCAGGAAAAGCAATTTCAAAAATCCCATCAGGATTCTTTAAGGTCAATAATTTGTTTAATGGTATTGTTTGATTGGCACTATAAATAACATGGAGGCGAGAAATGGTTTATCACAAGCCACATAACATGGCATAGATGTTACATGGGCAGATGAAGTATGATACTGTTGAAGCCTTGGCTCTCACCTCATAAGTCTATACTGAGAAATAATTGAATGGGGAATGCTTAGGATATTCACACGATACTTTACTAATCTAAATGATAATACTCCATATCTGAGTCCTTGTTATGCCTAATGATGACTGCACAGAAAAGCATGAAGAGCCAATAATGTGTTCTGATTCCTGCAAAGAGCTCACATGGTAATTTCACCACTTGATGAGAAAGGAGATGCTAATTGTCCGGTGCAAAATTGGCAATGACCTCTAAGATGCTTTGAAATCACTGGGCTCTCTCGATTCAGAGAAAATGTAGACAAGATACCTTATTAGTTAAGCATTTCTTTTTTCAAAGCAATGCTTACTGGCATTATGCTGATTCAAGAAGTCCCATTCTGACTGTTAATGAAAACTTAATGGGGCTGACATAAGTAAGATGATCTTAAGCCTGCCTCACTCTCTAAATTGCTTTTTTTGTTGTTGTTGCCTTCTGGAAAGTTGCTGGGTCATTGAACACTGATGTCATGCCAGAGTATGCAAGAAAAAACTGGTAAACAACACTGAGAAGGTGAAGGAGGTTCAGAATATAGTGGGATAAAAGATGGAGAAGTAGGAACCAGAAAATCAGAGCAAGGGCTAAGAAATTAGTACTTTGGAAGTGATCAGGCCCAATTTTGCTTCCCAGTTCTACCACTTAATAGCTTTGTTAACTTGGGGGAAGTGACTTAAGTTCCCCAAGTTTCAGTTTCTTTATCACAAAAAGTGATTATTAAAATACCATCTATGGCAAATGCTTATTATGAGGATTAAGTGAGAAAATTCGAGTTAAATACTGACCATTGTGCCTGACACATTTAATTTCTCAGAAAACAATAGTTTGCTATCATCATCAACATCATCATCATCACTTACAGGAACAAGATAAATGTATAGAAATTAAGATATGTGAAAAAAAAGGGGGAATAAGAAAGCCTAGTATCTCAGACAGGCAAGGGTCAGAAATCTTGCACAGTAGATTCCTAGAGTCACAAAACATTGGGAAGGAATTTAGAGATCCTGGAGTCAAACACCTTTGTTTTACAAATGAGCAACCCAACACTAAGAAATGTCTCGGTGTGATTACTTTTGAAAACATTTTGGCAGTTTTTTATACAGTTCAGCATGAACTTGACTTGGGCAACTTAGTAATTCTGTTCCTGTTTACCCAAGAGAAATTAAAGACTGATGTCTACACAAAGACTTGTACATAAGGGTACATGGCAGCTTTATTCATAACAGCCCAAACCAGAAACAATCAATTGTCCATCAACAGGAGGATGTATAAATAAATATCAGACAATAGAATACAATCAGCAATAAAAAAGGCATGAACTCCTAGTACACACAACAACATGGATAAATCTAAAAACATCATACTGAGCAGAAAAAGCAAAACAAATACATACTACATACTGCCTGATTCTATTTATCTGAAATTCTAGAAAAAACAAACTAATCCATAGAGATGCAAAGCATGTAAGTAGTTTTCCGGAGCTTACGTTGGGGCAGGGTGTGCAAGGGTTTGACTAGGAAGGTGCACAAGGGAATTTGGGAGGTTGTGGAAATATTTTAATATCTTTTATAAAATATTTTATGTTTTGATTGTGCTGGTAGTTACATAGCATATATATTTGTCAAAAGTCATTAAAACTGTACATTTAAAATGGGTTATTTTTTGTGTATTAATTATACCTAAGTTGATTGTAAAAGAAAGAGCTGACTTGATGCCTTATTCTTTTCAGGGTCAGAGCTAGAATTTGCGTCTTTGCTAACTAGCTAGGTTGCTAAGCTAGCATTTAGCTAGTGCTCATCGAGCTGAGCTTTGCTCAGTAATTAATGCAACATCTAGCCATGCCTGCTCTCATTCTGAGAGCTAGACTGGTGAAATGGCATATGCCTTGGTTTTGGAGTTATAGGATGTGGTTTGGTATCATGGCTTCCCCTCCTAGTAGCTATGTGGCCTTGGCCAGGTTGTTAGACCTTTCTGAGCTACCTCTTACTCTTATCTCAAATGGGGACAAAATTCCTATCATAGGATTCCTATAAAGATAAAATGATACGATATTTAAAAAAAAAAAATGACCAGAAAATGGAAGGCCCTCAATAAATTGTAGCTATGGCTACTATTAATTTCTTCAAAAGAACGTGGCAGACCTGGAACCATGCCATAGAGAAGTCTTGTCTTGTGAGGTTGTGAGATAATGCCTCCAGACTGCATTTGTTCATTCAGCAGATATCACTGAGTGCCTATGATGGGCCAGGCACTGTCCTAGACTCCTGAGATTCAGCAAAGAAAACAAGAGTTTCACTCTAGTGGGGAGAGACAACAAATCGATAAGCCAATACATGTATCATTTGTCAGATGGCAATCTGTGCCAAGAAGAAAAATAAAGAGAGTAAGAGGCAAAGAGAATGGTTAGGGATGATAGGAGGATGTCATCGTATACAGAGAGCTGAGAAGCAGCTGATCCACTAATGTAACATGTGAACTGAAATCAAAAAAAAAAAAAAAAAAAGACAGAGTGAGAGAAGAGTTAGGTAGAAAGACAGCTGGATGGAAAATCCTGCAGGTCAAGGGAAGAGCAGGGAAGACGCCCCAGTGCTGGAGTCTGCTTGGCCCATCTTGGGATTATTGAGACCTGTGGGGCTGTGTGTATTGTTTTCAAGATTCAGAGCAATGCCAGTTATTTGTGTAACATGTGATGACATATGCAATTTACCAGCTGTTCAGAATGTTGAACTCTACTTCTCCATTGTTTGTACTCAGATTTTCCACATAGACACAAATCTTTTTGTCAAATTCCTATTGCTATTGCTATGCTTAGCTGATGGCTTTGGTGTCAGGATGAAGTTACTTATCTATATATATTTTGTAACTAGTAAACACTACAATAAAATAAAAATAAGTAGATACTGGTCTAAATCAGTTGCCTCTTTCACTAAGAAAGATGTAAATCCACACAGTCAGTGTGAGGAGGAGCTGCTGAACTTGAAGATGCCATTTTTGGTCAACATGGGAAATAATGTTTTCTACAGTCCCACCGTGACCTTGGGAGCAGGGAAGAAGCTGAATGTGGGGACGGAAGAGGGAAGTGCACAGTTCATTTTAATTTTCTCCTGTGTCTTAAGGATGAAAAACACAAATCCAAAAGCACACTGTAACATAGTCCTTATATTATCTTGGGCATTCTCTGTTAATTTAGGTCCACAGAGCAGGATGCAATGAAACAAGCCCAGTGCCGGCACTGGACGAGCAGAAGGCAAACTTCAAGGCTGAGGCCAGCCATGGACAGTGGCCCTCTCTAATTAGCGACACTAAGCCTTGAATACAATTCTGATTGCAATCAGTGACTTCTCTCACACCAGCTATTTCTAGTCATCCAAGGTTCCCTTCCAGGAGAAATCTTCAGAGGAAAACAAAGACTGGAAGTGCTTCCTTTACTTCTGGTATGAGCACAAGCCACGTGAATGCTGTAAAACTCTCTGGCCACATTCTGGGGCATTGTAGAATGCAACCCCAAGAAGCCTCGGGGCTCATTCCTAGGGAGCACAGTCTAAAGCCAGTCAGATTAACTAATGGTGGTTAAGAAGAGCAAGCAAGGTGTTAACAGGCAGGCAAACCATAAAAAAAAAATCACAAGAAAGAAATGTTGGCATCAGTGATACATATGGATCCATCAGCGCAAAAAAAAAAAAAAAAAAAAAGATGACGACACAGGTAGCGATTTAAGAGAGCAGTCCTGCTCAGTTCTCAGGGAAAGAATATGAATATTTTGGTGAGGATTCTTTTAAAGCGCTGAGAAATCTCCTTTTCAGATCTAATGCTTTGTACCTGAAAGTCACTTTTCACAGCTGAAATCATTCACTTTGGTAATCTGCACCTAAGCCCTGTTTTCATTAGTACAGACAGTGAAACCTAGTTGTGTTAACAAATCTTCTAAAGGAAAAAATAATCAAGAAAGAGCATAGTGAGGGACTCAGTTTTTTTTTTTGTAGGATCTTGAATGTTTAGTCAATTCAGCTCACTACCACAAACTGAACCCTAAATACACTGATTGCAGTTTGTCTATTGCTAAACCACGAAAGCACTGACTTGAAATCCAAATTTAATTTGAGACAAATATGAAGACATGACACTGCTTAACTTCCTGAAATTCATTGAGTGTCGCCTATAACTATCCTACACATGGGCAGACCAATGGTGACCACAGGGCTTCTCACGCCTGTGAGTAAAGGTCTAATAGAAGCTGCTGTGAATCTACACTGATTCATATATAAAGTTATCAAAACCCAGGAAATTAAAAGGAAGTAGAAATATTACAAAGCATTACCTAAGTTCAATGATATTGTTTCTACAAGAAACACATTACATAGAAAGCTCTGTATTTTAAAACTTCAATTCAAAATTAAAAATGGCCATAATGCTGATGTATAGCAATAGATATTATATGTATTATGTTTTAATAAGTATTCTACCTACCATTCATCAAAAAGAGCCCATATGAGCCATTAACTTCAGTGTTGCCAGAGAAGTTCATCTCATTTAATTCTCAAAAAAAAAAAAAAAAAAAAACCTGGAAGATAACTATTATTACCATGCCAGCCATTTCCCAAAAGAAACCAAGACTTTGATATGGTAAAGAATTTCCTCTAATTTCTACAGGCAAACATCAATGGCACACCGAGATTCACACAGAAGACCTTTGATTCCTACAGCCTTTCGACTTTCCCATTTTGACTTTTTCATTAAAACCTCAAGACAATTTGACACAAATAAAACTGATGAAGACTCTCCCCATATGCAAGGCATATTTTATGGCCATAAATACTAAATAGGATTATTTGTGTGTTTTTGTGTGTGTGTTGGGGGGAGAGAGAGAAGTGGCCTTTCTCTACATTTTCCAAACACACACACGCTTCATACTTTTCTTTCTTTTTCTTTTTTTTAACACTTTTGTATCTTAGGACTAGCTATCCATTGCCCTTGCCAAATTCCAAAGCTGGTTAGTCAACAGTTCTGAAGCTTATAAAATGGTAGACCTCAACATTAAACAGGTTTTCCTGATATTCTGGTATAAATGAAATGGTGCATTTTAATGCTGTTCATCCAAGCAATGATAACTATGCAGTCTTATTTAATCATGCAGACTTCAGGTTTTTATTAATCTTAAATATATTATTTTTCAAGTATATCATAGAACGACATGTGAGGATCCTATGTATAAATATATAGCAGTAAGTAAAACAGAACTCCATGTAGCACAAAGATGACAAGGAGGTTTCAATTGCAATCCCACCCTGACCAGGTGATAGTTGCTGCCTGGAGCACGGTTTTGTAAATTATTCTGCCGCCAAGACCAGCACCAAAGAAAGAGTGTGGAGATTAACAATGTCTGTCATGGTTCCAGGAGTGGGGAGTGACACTTCTTATGCTGAAGGTACTATATCTTGCCAGACTAAGAAATAAAATATTAAAATGTCTTTCATTAAAAGGCAAATTCATAATTTACATGTCAGCCTATAAAGAGATTCACATACTATTTCTAACTCCCTGAGGTAGACTTCGGATGAGCTCCCAGTGATGGTCTTAATCAATGGCATGTTGGGTAATTATAGAGCCTGAGACAGCCCCCGTCTGGCATCTGACTGGGTGCGCTTCAGTATGTGGGGCAGTAAAACAGAAATGTTGGAAAGAGAAAAGGGGAAAGATTGTACTCTGGGACTGATCAGGGTATTTAGAGTGTGCTTGCTGAATGTCGGTGGTATCTGACATGGATGCTGCCACATCAAAATTCAACACATCTGACCAGTCCAAGTGTTTAGCCAGTCACTCCTCCCACCTTTGCCCCTGCCTTTGGTCCCTGGACTCTCTGTCTCTCTCTCTAATTCCCTTGTGACCCTGTTTGAATCTGCAGAGGCTCAGCATGAAGCTCATACATTAATAGGGAAATCCAAACAGGTTAATTAAATGAAAATTGCAAATAACTCTTACTTTTCTCCTAGAGTCAGTTCATGAAGTCTGTCCAATTTTGATTTATTTTTCTGAGACAGCCTCCATTTGCAGAGTTAGCCTCTAGCTTTCTTATCGCTTTGGACAGAGTTGCTTATTGGTTTATAGTATCTTAACACCTAGGAAGAGACAAAGATATGAATGAAAAGCTGAATGACTATCCAAGCCCTCCCTTCCCTCCAGAATACCAACAAACTGCAAGGGCTTCTGTTTCCCTGTTATTTGGCATACATGAATAAAAGCAAATTCTTTCTAGAAGTTGGTGTGAGATGATGAAATCGTTAAGGTTTACCTGACTTAAGTATCAAATGTGCTACATTGACAAGTATAGTTTCAGAACTCAATCCCCTTTGATCATTTCAGCTTTCAAGAACTTTGGTGCTGTAGGTAGTTACAGGAATATTCAGCAGACAGAATCATGCCTGTTTGTAAAGTTCCATAAGGGAAAAAAAAAAAAAAAGGCAAGCTGACCAAGTCTCCCTACTGTGGATTGTGGGTTGAAATATTTTTAGCCAACAAAAATGCAAGCCACAGAAAACACTGGGGAGAGGGGATAGTATGTATTTCTTGGCCAGGAAGTTATTGGGTCTTGAAATGCAAGGAGTAAAGAGGAACATTTGCTCACTGCATTCTTCTCCAATTAAAACCCCAGGAAAATGCTCTCTCATAAATCACTTGCTACTTCAGACATGACTTTCTAGTTCGTTATTTGGCGTTCATCATCATATTCTTTTCATGATATAATCATCTTTGGGGTACTGTAAACCTGGAAGCATGTTGGGGAAACATAAATAAGCCCTGCCTTTAAAAGAGAGATCACATTTTTGTGGTGCAGAAAATAATGCCATTTAGTCAGGTTTTTGCCAATACATCCCCTCCTCAGAGCAGCCTTCCATCACTTTGCCACTTAAAAGAGCAACTCCCTGGTGTCCTCTATTCTCTTCTCCTGTGTTATTTTTTTTCACTGCACTTACAACTTCCTGGAATTACATTACATATGTACACATCTGTTTACTGTCAGCTTCCCCCAGTGAAACGCAAACTCCATGAAGGTAGAAAGTTTGTCTGTTTTGCTCAGTGTTGTATTCCCAGGGCCAAGATGTTCCTCATACATAGGAAGCCTTCAATGAATATTTGCAAGATGGATGAATGAAGACATGTGTGGCCTGCATATGGCTTTCATAGTAGTTAAAACTCAGGTTCTGCAGTCAGGCATCTGGGTTTGAATTTTGTCAAGACAGATGACCTTGGAAGAATTATGAACTTCCCTAAAGTCTCAGTTTTTATCTGTTATATGAAGATAACAATAATACTTGGTTCATAAATAGGTTGTGTGTGATGCATAGCATGCAGTAAATATCAGGTATTATTATAACAGAAGCATGGACACAAGACAAGGAAGCACAAAATCAGAGAATCTTTCAGCTGTGTCATAAAGAGAGGAAGGGGTACAACTGGTAGAAGGGATGGCATAGACAAAAGTACATGGACATGAAACAATCCAATTCTTTTGAAGGGCGATTGCAGAGCTTGAGGCAGCAATACAGTGCCCAATCATCTAAAGCTGCCCAAGGGTGATATCAAAATCCTGACAGTATCAGAGCCTCATAACATAACTTCCATCAGTCGCAAAAAGAAAATTCTACCTTATCTCTCTAACAATAAGACTTAGCAATATTTAACAGGTTGGAAACTCTTAAAGAGTCTTTTCTATAGCTAAACACTATACCTGCTATTAAGACAAGATGATGAGGTGGCAGGTAGCAAAAGAGAACGGATCTGAGCCTGTCCCACTAATCACAGACCCTTTCAGTTCCTTGGAATGTCCCCACCCCATGCACACACATCTGAAAGTTGTGAGTTACAAAGAGCAATGTTAATTGAGAGAGTCATCTGGAACTTCCTCTTGCTCATTCTTGACCTGCTTGCCCTCTGAACTGTCTTCAGCTAACACTGAGTTCTCTCTACATGATTCAGTCTCAGTCCTTACCTCTTGCTTCTCTGACAATGCGGTTTCCACTGGGGTTTGGGCCTCCTCTGTTTTAGGAGGATCTTGGCTTAGTCTTTTAGGTCCCAGGATCCTTTACTGCGTTGATAGAAGCATCTTGCTGGAGCCTTGGGTCTCAGACTCCAGGCCCTACCCCCATCCATGTATTCTATGCCCAAACAACCAACTCCAGCCAACATCTTTCAACCTCACCTGCAATGATGAATGTATAGTCAGGAGACAAGGGTTCAATTCCAGTTACTCCTTTTATAATTATATTTTAAGACTGATAGGGACTTTCCCTGGTTAAGAACTGCCCATCAGGCAATGCAAAGGACTCCAAGACCTGTGACTGTCCCTCACTTGCAGTGTGGCAGAGCAGGCACTGGGGCCTAAGGGGGGGTCCCCAATTGCCTGTATTTGAAGGAAGTGCAGTTGGGCTGGTAGAATATGTCACTCTGAGGAAGTTCATCAGGGAGCAGGTGAAGATTTACATAGCAATTGCTATCAGGGGACTTCAACACGGAGTCAGAAGGGCCCTGGCAGTTTGGGTAGCCTGGGATAAGGTGTACTCAGGACACAGTACTGCTTAGATGGGGGGACAAGCAAGCTGGAGAAACAGGGACATGAACTGGTAGGTAATAGAGCTCCAGCCCCCTGATGACATGAAAGATCTAGTTTTTGTCTTTCTGGGATTGGAAAAGGCACTGTAGGACACACATTTGAGGCATAACGTTACCAAGGAAAGGACCCCAGCGCAGAAGGCAGTGTTCAAGTTCATTTACAGGATTGGAACACATAGGTGGCGCACAGAGATGATAATCTTGATTCCCTAGATTACCAGCTCTGCCTCTTGGCTATAGTTCCTAGCCTCTCTGTCTTCATTTCCTTACCTATAAAACAGACTGAAAATATCTTCCAACCTACTGAGTTTTGGAAGGTTTAACTGATATTCAGGTAAAAGTCTTATAGCAGTGCCTGGATTATAGTAGCCCTCAGTAAATATTCTCTCTGATTATTAGTTTGTAAGCAATAGTCTGTAAGATATATATCATTAATTAAGATTCATTAGGCAGTATTTTTTTTCCATCCACCCTTCCAAGTGCTTCAAACCAATTGCTTTATTAAATCTTCAAACAACCTTATCAAGTCTGTACTACTATCACCTCCATTGTGTGGCTAAAGGAACTGAGTCATATCAAATGAAAACAATTAGTCCCAGGTCACACTTAGCAAAAGGCAAGCTGATGTAAGTCCGGGCAATCTAATTTCAGAGCACGATCTCTAAACACTCTGCTTACTCTGATGCCTCTCTAAATAAAGAGCATAGCATTGCCCTCTGAGAGGTAAGCTACGGAGTCAGCACAGAGATGTGAAAAATCTCTCTAAGGAGGCAGAATGGCCATCTGGCTAGAGGAGGCCTTCCCTGTAAACTCATTAGAGTTATTAATGTGATGGTCTCAACAAGTTGGTCAACCATGGAACACAATAAAATGAGGGTCCCAGAGACGAAGACCAGCAGTGCATGTACAACCCTAACCAGGGTTGTAGGGCCTCTGATCTCCAGACAAAAACATTAAGGCAGGTGAGGCCAGCACTCCTCTACAAAAAAAGTGTTCCCAGCATCTTAGTTGAGGTATATTTCTTAAGACCAGCCAACTCCCTTTGCCCTGATGTTATGTTCACTAAGCAAATGTTTGATTAGTTTGCCTGTAGGGGAAAAAAAAAAAAAAAACAACTATATTGCTCTGGGGATTCAAATATTTTGGATAATTTTAAAAAATAGAAGTCTAGCTTAAACACCAGTCTTTTCTGTATTTGTTCAGTGTACTCTTCCCCTGAAAGCCTTCTCTACTCTCAGACAGCAAAAAATCAGGTCTTTGAGGTGGCAGGCCAGACATATGCAACAACACAGAGAAACCATTAAGGTAAAGGCTACCTCACAAGGGCTCTTACAGCCAGCTGGTCAACTTTCCCTGGTGAAATACCTACATCCCCATCAGTCGTCTTTGTGACTTCAGCATGGCTCAAGGTAGGGCCGAGCCAGCCACAAGACCAGGAAGGCTGAATCCTGGTGTTGGACTAGGACATTATAAACCCTTAAACCCATCTGTCTTTAGATTAGGGTTGGTGGGACTGAACCTACCCATGGGTACTTGTGGCTTCCCAAATTAGCTATGGTTACATATCAGTAGGAGAACATTAGAAACAGAGAGGACGAGGTTCCTACCACCTAAGTGGCATTGGGTGAGTCATTGAATTGCTCTGAGCCTCAGTTTCCTCACAGAAAGCATTTGAGATGAGCTATCTAGTACTTCACTCACCTCCAGGGCCTTGTAAGAATAAAAATGCACGTGAAATTATTTTGTAAACTGTATGTAACTACATAAAGCTACCACTTGCTCATGTGGACCTTGAGTACAGGATGGTTCTTATATATGCAGTGCTTATCACACACCAGTTACTGCTCAAGCATATTGTACATAGTAACTTGTTTCATGCTCACAATCACCCCGTAGTATATGCTGTGAGGTGTCACCTGGAAACTTTCCTGCCTGCCTGGAAACCTGACAGGCAGCCAAGATATGCATTCCACAGCTATCAAGATGGTGTTGATGACTGACTGCTCAGAGATGTGGTGCTCTCAAAAAATTGCTTTCAGCCAAAGGGAACTGCCTTGCCAAAGGTTATGAACCCTTGCGGGGTTTAGCCCACTTCCAATGACTAGTTGTTGTAAGTGAGCCTGGACAAAGGCACAGCCCCCTTGCCTTAATATGAGACCACTCTAAAGGCACAGCTCCCCATGGGAAGGGCTGAGGACCTAGTTGTACCTGCATCCCAAGTCAACCGTCTCTCTCCTGCTCTTCTCACTCCTTTATAGTGCTATTCCTGAGAGCCTTGCCCAGTGCACCATCTGTATACAAATATCTCCCTCAGAGTCTCTTTTGGGGCTAGAAGGCACCAAACCTGAGGCAGACACTATGCAGTGGTATTACTATTATTATTATTTTCCTCATTTCAGAGAGGTGAAGTAACTTGCTTAAGTTCACATAGCTGGTAAATAGCAGAGTCAAGATTTGAAACCAGGCCATCTAGAAAATGTTCTTACTGTAACATTTGGCACAGGAATTTCTCTAAGTGAATGAACTGTTTGTGTTTGACATGTACTTTGATGAATGGTTAGGCTAGCAGCTGAGCCCGAGGACCTAGATGTTGGCTGTAGCCTCAACTTCAAAAGAAGGGAAAGTACTCTAAAAAAAGAGCGAGACAAATTTGAAACTGGATATTTAGAGATTAAACCAGGATGGGGGGAAATGAGAAGGAGAGAGAGTGGGGGGAGAGATGGGGCAATTTAACTGGGGGGATGCTGTGGGCTGTGTGATGTGACCTCTCCCTATGACATGCCTCCCCCCTCCCTAAATATCTTCAGTAAAATCTATTCAACTGAGGAAATGTTTGGTGGTGTCTTCACTTACTAGGCTTGCCAAAACAAAGTACCACAAACCAAGTAGTTAAGAAACAGAAATTTATCATCACAGTTCTGGAAGCTAAATGTCTGAGGTCCGGGTGTCATCAGTGTTGGGTCCTTTTGAGGGTCCTTTCATCCCATGCCTCTTTGCTAGTTTCTGGTGATTTGCTGGTAATCTTTGCTGTTTCTTGGCATATAGAAGCATCACCCTGATCTCTGCCTTCATATTCCTAAGTGTTCTCCCTACATCTGTATTTATGTTCAAATTTCCTCTTTTTATAAGGACACCTCTAAGATAGTAGCCCACTCCATCCCTATATGACCTCATCTTAATTTAATTGCATTTGCAACAACGCTATCTCTAAATAAGATCACATTCTGAGGTATCAGGGGTTAGAATTTCAACATATGAATTTTTGCAGTACACAGTTGAATCCATAACTGGTATAAGTGGGCTTTCCTGTGGAGACTTGTAAAGGGTTTGACATCTATGTCCAGGTTGACATGGAAGTAAGTAGAAACCACAATATGTGGACAAAAGGACTGTGAGAAGAAATTCTGGAGCAGCCTAATGCTTTCTCAATTTGAAGAATTGAGGTTAGAAGTTAGCCTGCCCATGTTTCAGGAACTGACAGACCCAAGTGAAATCTGGGCAGCAGTGCCTTGAAATGAAGTGATTTCATGAGCTACTATCAATTGCCTCCCCACTATAACCTTCAGAACTTATGGCACCAGCTCTACCCTCCCCACCCTCCAGAAAGATTTTCTCCACCCATAAATATTCAGGTCCATTAGGAGGGAGCATTTCTTCTACTTCTTTTACATCTTCAACAAGTCTAGCACACAGGGAAACATCTGATTAAGGATTGACTACTAGAAGATTTCTGTGGGGGAGTTTATACTGCTGAACACATACCATTTTTCTTGGTGTCTGACTTAAAGAAAAACTCTCTAAAAAATAGAGAGGTATATAGTATAGGAATTTTCCTACTCCCCTGGCCTAAGCTAAAAATCCAGTCCTGTCTCTTATCAGCTGTGTGACTTCGGGCAATTTCCTCAATCTGTCTGTGCTTTGGTTCCCTTGTCTATAAAATGGGAATAATAACAGATCTCATCCAATGGGCTGTTGTGAGAACCAAATGAATGTTGACAGTCAGCTCTTGGCAGCTATTATAATGTCGCAGTAGTAACTGTCTCTCATCCTATCAAAATACAATACAACTAGAACGATGATAAGATATGGTCAAAATAAGTATAGTATTATCCTTAGGCCATTGTACATATTTCAGATAGAGATCGCCTGAGCCCAGTACCCACATTATCAGCCAAAACAAAAATTAAAATTCACGGCTTGAGCTGTGAGGATAATAATTTAATTGTATGTTTAGTCCGTTAACATCGTCAAATAGATAATCTGATGATTTAAGAATATAAATACTAGGCCAGGACGCAATTTCAGAGGAACCATTATCTTTTTGTCATTTTAAAAATGTCTTAGGGAAAAAAAGAATGGCACCTCATAGACCATAGCTGTTGTGAAAAAGTTGTAATGCTAGGTGAGGCTTCTGCCAAGTAATAAAAGCCAAAGATCTGATTTATTCACCAGGTTTGACTCAAAAAAAAAAAAAAAAAAGGTCTCCATGGGGCACCTGGGTCGCTCAGTCAGTTAAGTGTCTGACTCTTGGTTTTGGTTCAAGTCTTGATCTCAGGGTCATGAGATCAAGCCCTGTGATGGGCTCCATGCTCAGGGTGGCGTCTGCTTGAGATTCTCTTTCTCCCTCTCCCTCTGCCACTCTCCCCGCTCACACACACTCTCTCATTCGTTCTGGCTCAAATAAATAAATAAATCTTTAAAAAAAACCCTCCAAAATGGTGGGGTTTCTATCTTATCAAACCTGTCCATGATCTCAGCTTTAGAAATACCATCATTCAGAAAACAGCAAAGTTTTCCCATCTGTAAAATGAGAAAATAAAGGTAGGCATTTCCAGGCATCATTGGAGAATCAAAATGTGATAAATTAAATAAAAGGAATTTAAAAACTATATAATGTACATAAGGTAGTTGTTATTATACTTATAAAGGGAGTAATGACTTCTCAATAATTACTAGATACTATTATGTGAAAGTAAATTTGAGTATAATGCTTAGAACAAGTAACATTTGTATATTACTATTTGACAGAGCATTTTTTTATTATTAAACATAGATTTATGTACTTGTGTCTTATTACAGAGAAACTAAAGATAAATTTGCGTCTGGTAATAAACATATCATGTCTTATTAAAAGATTGTACAACAAAAAAGCACATTTCTAAACATTTTTAGATTTATTCATAAATTTGCAAATTTAAAAAATGTTGATATGACAGACTGTTTACAATAGCTTATTACTTAGATTTTACTAAAAATTAAGGTTTCTAAGCATTAAGAATTCTAATAAATATAATTAAAACTTCTGGAAATCCTAAGGGAAATAACTCTGTATGTTAGAAAAGTAAGAGATCTGTTTTGGTAAGAAAGGTATGAGAAAGGGGAATATAATTTTGTGGAGGGAAAAGAAAGTAATTTTATACTAAAATGAGACTGGTTGTTTTTTGTTTGGTTTTGTTTGTTTGCTTCAAGTTTTTATTTAAATTCCAGTTATTTAACATATAGTGTAATATTAGTTTCAGGAGTAGAATTTAGTGATTCATCACTTACATATAACACTCAGTACTCATCACATCAGGAGCCCTCCTTAATGCCTGTCACCCATTTTAGACCATCCCCCCCACCTCCCCTCCAGCAACCCTCAGTTTGTTCTCCATAGTCAAGGGTCTGTTTTATGGTTTGCCTCTCTCTTCTTCTTTTTTTTCCCTATGTTCATCTGTTTTGTTTCTTAAATTCCACATATGAGTGAAATTATATGGTATTTGTCTTTCTCTATTTCACTTAGCATAATATACTTTAGTTCCATCCATGTCATTGCAAATTGCAAGATTTCATTCTTGTTGATGGCTGAGGAAGGACAAGCCCATCACACACACACACACACACACACACACACACACACTGTAAATGGCAAGATTTCATTCTTGTTGATGGCGGAGTAATATTCCAGTAAAGTTAGTGACGTCCATGTCACCCCCAAAATTCTCACCTATTATCTTCTAGGGAGAACCCAAACTAAGACTATAGGAACCCTATAAATTATGTAGATCCAACCCACTCATCATGTAGATGGTGAGACTGGAGCTAAGAAAACAAATCACTTGGCTTGAAAACCAGATGGTTAATGTCAGAGATGAGAACTCAGAGCTCATGACTGCCAGCCCAGCCCCCCATGTCTTAACTCTAGCACATCGCTACTGAGAGTATATTCTGTGGGCCAGTAGCATCAGCATCCCATAGGAGCTTGGTAGAAATGCACAATCTCAGATCCTTATCCCAGGTCTACTGAATTAGAATCAGGATTTTAACAAGATCCCCAGATAATTCGTACATGTATTAAAGTTGGAGAAGCTCTAGGCTTCCTAATAAATGTTTAAAACCATTCATCTAAATGAAAGCTTCATGTTCAGAAAGCAATCGTACCCATTTAACTATGCTACATAACAAAGCACACCAAAACTAATTGGCTTTAATAAACATCTCTTATTGCTCAGAAATTTATGGATGGGCATAACCTGGGCATAAACTGGCAGTTCTTCTGGCTTCAGCTGAGCTCACTCATGCATCTGTGGTCAGCAGTGGACTGGGTAAGCAATTCTGTTGCTCTTGGTTGGGCTTTCACACATATCTGTGTGAGGGCTTGCCTAGACTGGTCTAGATTGTCCTCAGCTGGGACAGGTGATCACTCCTTGTGATCCTTCATCCTCCAGAAGTCTGTCCCAGGCTTGTCTAATGCTAGTGGCAGTAGTCTAAGAGAGGAAACAAAAATGGACAAGAGCTCTTGCGGCCAGGACTTAGAACTGGTACTTTATTCCTTCCACTGCATTCTATTATTCAAAACAAGTGCCAAGCCAGCCCAAAATCAGGAAGTGGGGGAAAAAAATCCCACCTTTTGATATGATAAACTGAAAAGTCACACAGCAAAGGGAATGGATAGGAGAGAGTTGGAGAATTGGGGCCCTCTTTGCCAACATTCTATTGTAATTATTAATATGTTATATGACTGAGAAGGAAGGACAAGCCTAATAACACACATATTAGACATTTGCATTGATTAGTTGGTTGTCACCTTGAAGCATGGAAAACTCTCAGTTAATCAGGCAAGAGATTTAATAATAAAATATGATAATTTACTCATCTTTGTATTCCCAACACTTAGCATTGCATCAGGCAAATTGTACACAACCCACAAAAATAATTAATAATGATAAGAGAAATGATAGTGGAAAAATTACTCTATTAGAAATCAGAATCAACTGAATCACAATTCAGCTATGCCAAATTACCTGTGCAACTTTGGAAAGGAGTAATTCAGTCTCCCTAGGATTTCTAGAGACAGACTGGGCATTCTCTAAATTTTTCCTTCCTTCCTTTCCCCTTTTTCTTCTTCTCCTCCTCTTTCTTCTTCTTCTTCTTCTTCTTCTTCTTCTTCTTCTTCTTCTTCTTCTTCTTCTTCTTCTTCTTCTTCTTCTTCTTCTTTTTCTTCTTCTTCTTCTTCTTCTTCTTCTTCTTCTTCTTCTTCTTCTTCTTTTCTTTCTTTCTTTCTTTCTTTCTTTCTTTCTTTCTTTCTTTCTTTCTTTCTTTCTTTCTTTGTCCTTTCTTTCTTTTTCCTTTCTTTCTTTTTCTTTCTTTCTTTCTTTCTTTCTTTCTTTCTTTCTTTCTTTCTTTCTTTCTTTCTTTCTTCCTTCCTTCCTTCCTTCCTTCCTTCCTTCCTTCCTTCCTTCCTTTCATCATAAAATATTAAGACTATAGGAACCCTATAAACTATGTAGACCCAACCCACTCATCATGTAGATGGTGAGACTGGAGCTAAGAAAACAAATCACTTGGCTTGAAAACCAGATGGTTAATGTCAGAGATGAGAACTCAGAGCTCATGACTGCCAGCCCAGCCCCCCATGTCTTAACTCTAGCACATCGCTACTGAGAGTATATTCTGTGGGCCAGTAGCATCAGCATCCCATAGGAGCTTGGAAGAAATGCAGAATCTCAGATCCCTATCCCAGGTCTACTGAATTAGAATCAGGATTTTAACAAGATCCCCAGATAATTCGTACATGTATTAAAGTTGGAGAAGCTCTAGGCTTCCTAATAAATGTTTAACAGCAGGGAAAAAAAAAAAAACCTTAAAAAAACTCATTTAGTTAAGAGAATATTCCTTTGGATATATTAAAACTGAAACCATGTTTTCTACACATCTTGCACTAATTCATTTAACAAATACCTCCTGAGTCCTTCCTCTGTTTGAGGTGTGATAGAAACACCAAGAACAGGTCTTGCCCCCCGGAGCTCACACTCCAAAAGGAAATCAAAGTCCCTTCCTCTTTTCCCATGTTCTCCTTTCTTCCTCTGTGCCCTCTCTTTGCTCTTTACCTTCCCAACCTCCTCCTATTCCTCATTTTTATGATTCCATGATTGAACTCTAATTTCGGAAGTTGTTGGTTTAAGAGCAAAGTATTTTATTCATCCGAAATTCCAATTTCAAAATAGTGATTTAACATGTTGGAAAAATTTTATTTGGCTCCGTTCCAAGTAGCTTATATTATAATATCAGCATGACTCTAAAACTGTGTCTAAAGGAGACTAAAAGCTCTAGATACTTTGGGAGGAAATTCTATATGAATATAGTACAAATTAATCATATGCTTCAGTTTTTGCTTTTGTCTTATTTCCAAATGCAAGCTTTTCTCTAGGAAGAGAAAAGGTTGAGATGCTGAGATACTGGAATAAAAATAAAATGAGACTGTATTTTTTTCCCTCAAATATTTAGAGCCAGCACATCTATACCTATAATAAAACATTAATTTTTTCATTGAGAAACAAAGGAATAGTTTTCAATATCAACAGATTAATTTCATTCAAGAACTTAATATGAACCAGAGATAATGAAACAGAAATTCAGCAAATTAACTATTTTCTGATGAGTAATATGTAGAATGGAGTCCTTACATTAAACAAACGGATCACAAGTTATGGTTATGCAATTATACTCAATTTTTTCGAGGCTTAGATACCTGACATTTTAAGTTCCAGTGACTGAAAGTATTATACCTTTCTCACTCTCTCTCTCTCTCTCTTTGTATACTCCCTCATAGTCCTGAAAAGCTCTGAGCTCATTTCATTCTTCTTTCCCTGCCTTGTCTTCTCCCTCTTCAAAGATATTCCATGATGATTTTGCTTTTCAAAACCAAGACTGCTTGAACTTTAGCTGAGAGTAATGAAATTTCAATCTTTCACACAATGGCAACTACGTTCTCTTTCTGCTCTCTTGGTGTAGTCAGAATAGCAACTGCCCAGTGTGAACAATAGGACTACTTTTCAGTTCTAAGGAATTGGCTGTTGCTGAACAGCAGTGCATGGAAATAATCTTTGGCAATCCCATGGGTGACATTTCTCATTCCTTATCACCCATGCTGCACACAGCTGGAACTTGATAAGACACCCAGAAAGAAGATAATGGCTGCTATCAAGCTGTCTAGGTAGAAATAATAATAATAATCTGTTTATAGAAAAGCAGCTGTCCTATTGTTTTGGATTTCATGAAATCCCAGAGTCAGATCCTCTCTCCCATGCCAGCCCCATCCCCGTTCCTGATGCCAATCCAATCACTTTGGGGCTTTAATGATGGGCATTTTTTTTTCATGATCTTTTGAATAGACAAGGACGCATGTAATATCCCATAATCATATTCAGTCACAAAGTGTATTTAAAGACAAGACAGAGGCATTTTATAGGAAGATTTGGAGGCTGAGAGGACTTTGTAATGAATATAAGAAAGCCCAGTATCCCTTTTTTAAAATATGCACAAAACTCAGAATCATTGCAAATGAACGTTCCAGTGATCATTCCATTCTGAAGTCTTAACCTCCCAAATTTCAAAAAATAAGTCTCCGTTTCTCAAAGTGAAACCCCAGAGTTGTGATGTGATGGTTACCAACAATGCCAGTTGCATCTATGTTGACTGCCTTTCATTTGTTCCAAACAGAACAGCCCAAGATTCAGAAACATCCCAGCTATAATGTCATTGTTCTCCTTCGTTTTGAGCAGGGTTGCTCCCTTTGCTGGGACTGAATGGGTGATGACTTTATTCCCAAATGTTCAGATAGGGCATTCCCTTTACCACAGTCATCCTCATACAGGGTTGTTTTCCTTTCTTTATCTGTCTTCCATCTCTGGCAAAAGAATTAGGCATCCATGCTCTTCAGGGTGAAACAATACAACTAAAGGGAACCAAGTAGGGGTGCCTGGGTGGCTCAGTCGGTTAAATGTCTGGCTTGGGCTCAGGTCATGATCCCAGGTCCTGGAATTGAGCCCCTCGTTGGTCTCCCTGCTCAGCAGTGAGTCTGTTTCTCCCTCTCCCTCTGCCCCTCCCCCTGCTTGTGCTCTCTCTCTCTCCTCTCTCTCCTCTCTGTCTCTCTTCCTCTCAAATAAATAAATAAAATCTTTAAAGAAAATAAAAACATTGAAAAATAAAGAGAACCAAGTGTATCGGCTCCTTTTTCCCTCCACATGGTACTAAGACAAGGCCAAGGCCTGCGTCTTCACTTCCAAGGCTGGTAGATACCTTCATCCCGGAAACAGTTGCCCCATAAGGGTCCCACCATTGCAGCAAGCAGAGGGACGGGGTTACCTTTGTCTCTTTCCTGTGGTTTCCATAACAGTCATCATTACTTCTAATTTACTCAGGCTGAAGTCACTTTCTCCCTGTGTCCCCTCATAGTAAGGTGTGGCAATGTCATGGAGAATAAAGAAGACAAAAGTATGGACATGGTAAGTGGAGGAGCAACCTTAAAGAATTTCCCACTGCCAAGTCCTCTGTCTTGTATCATAGAATCACTATGTAAGCCAGAGGTCCCTGTGTCTCTGAATAAGTCCAGGTTTCTTCCTACACAGAGTACACCCAACTGTATCCCCACACCCCATGAATATCCCATTCCACGGAGGCATAGCTCAAGTACTGCTTCTTTGTGGGGCCGTCCTCTACCCCCTCCCACTTTCCAACAGAACTAGTTAGTCATGGTATTCTGTACATAGCTGTGTTACAGTCTGTCTCATTCTGTACCACATGCCTCTCTCACCAACCAGAATGTGAATTCCAAGAAATTAAGCAAATATCTTTTATTTTTTAAGCTCACCTTTAGGAAAGCAATTCAGCAAAATGCATAAGGGAATGGGTTTTTTATCAGACAGATCTGGATGTAAATCCTAGCTCTGACATTCACTGGCCCTGTGCCCTTGAGTTTTCTGGAACTCAATTTACTAAGATGTAAAATGGGGCTATTTCATTAAGTTTTCTTTTAAAGCATAAAGTGAATTAAGGTGTGCATGTATAAAATATTTAACATAATACTGACATGCAAAAATAAATAAGAAATGGTAGCAATTATTATGATTGCAATTAAGTTGCTATCCTCAGCCACCCCACAGTAGACTAGCACTAAGTATAAAAATGTAAATTGAGGGGCACCTGGGTGGCTCAGTCGGTTAAGCATCTGCCTTCGCTCAGGTCATGATCCCAGGGTCCTGGGATTGAGCCCTGCATCGGGCTCCCTACTCACAGGGAGTCTGTTTCTCCCTCTGCCTGCCGCTCCCCCTGCTTATGCTTGCTCTCTCTCTCTCTCTCTCTGACAAATAAATAAATAAAATCTTTAAAAAAGATAAAAAGTAAAGTGAAGGAAAAAATAAAATACAAACACACACAGTATACAACACATGCTGTTACCCTCCTACTATAAACTGCAATGCTCTCTGCTTCTCGTAGCTCTCAAAATGGAATTCAGTCTGTCGACCTACAGGATACATACAGAGAGGAAAGTTTGATCCTAAAAGAGTTCGCAGGAATTCTTTCTGGCAGCTTTACTCTAGGTGATGGTCTCAAGGAACCAAGGAACCTGCACATTTGCTTCCACGAGTGCTGAACTTGACCCTGTCCTTGGGACAGCCAGCTGCAGACCCAGGTAGGGTGGGAAGCAAGAGCAGTGTGTTTCTCACCCACAACCAGCAGGCCTGCAAAGGGAAAAACAGAGGTAACCCTGTCTATGTCCACTGGCCAGAATGAGTCATGGCAGAATTCATGAAACAAGGAGATGTGGCCTTGAACTTTTACTTCCTCCTCACGATAGGCCTTTTTTTTTGCACAACTCATTATAAATCGCCTGTTCTCACACCACGAGTGACTGCAAAATCCTGGAAGTGTCTGGCTTCAGACTTGGCATTTCCCCCATAAGACACCAAAGGGGTTAACGTCTGGCCAGTAATCAAAGTCTGGCAGCTCCTACCCCATGCATAATGGGCATTGTTGTTCCTGAGAGTTTGTCTGTTTTTTCTGGCACGCCTTACTGTTTGGAACTGATTCTAAAACAGAAAAGGAAAGAGTCAGTCTGCTTTTTTTAACGCACATGCAACAAAACATAAGGCTGGTCATAGAGCTGTTGTTTTGCTAGATTTCCAGGAAAGTTGTTGGCTTACTATTCAGAGAAGATGAATTATCAACTTAAAATACGCTTAAGGAATTCATTTATATATGTACGTGAGACATACACAATATCCCAAGGTGGCCGCCTTCTCTCAGATATGAAGGACACGTTACAACTGTATTAGCTGATAAGCAAGCTGTGGCTGGCCCATCCATTTGCATATAAAATCCATTTGCGTGACGTTATCAATGGGCTCACCATCAACCTTCCCAGGTCACTTGCCATCTCAGGACCTGCTCGTCACTCCCACCTGATGAGCCCCCAGATGTTCCCATCTGAAACCACACCAAGTATATCTAACTAAGTTACCAAGACAGCAAAATCCCATTACAAAACACCAGATTCTTTTCCAGTGGGAAGGACAAGAGGTTTTTGTTGTTGTTGTTTTTAATCTGTCCTAAACCAACACTTTTGTATAAACCAAAATCATGCACCTGAATGTCAACAGCACATCAGAATTTTATAAATATTTCTAGACACTGAACTCTTGTTTTCTGTGCTTACTCTGTCGTGGGTCAGGAACAGTTCATGGATCACACACTGGCCCATGGACCACATTTTGCTGGACCATGGGCTGCTTTACTACTGATACACTATATTCTAGAGCAAGGTACACAGACTTTTTCAGCAAAAGGATAGAGGGTAAATTTTAGGCATTGCAGGAAATAGTCTCCTGTGACTACTTAATTCTGCGGTTGTAGTGAGAGAGCAACCATGGACAATAAGAAAATGAATGGGCATGGCTGTGTTCCAGTCAAATTGTGTTTACAAAAGCAGGCCACGGGCTGGAGTTGGCCCACAAGCTGGGCTGTCAGTCCCAGGATGAGAAGGAAGATGATAATGATGATAATGATGATGAAGATAGCTAACATTTACCGACCAGCTATTATGTATCAAGCCCTTTCTATCCTCCACTGTCCCATAGATTGGGTAACATTTTTTTTTTTAATTTTACAGACAGTGAAAATATGACATCATGAAATCAAGAAATCATTTGTTTATTCTGAAAATAGACAGATGGTCTAGGATCCAAACCATGGTCCCTAGGCTCATGTCATACCACACATATACGATGAATGGGGCCTCTGTTTCCCTAGGAATGGAAAACTTATAATATCAGTGTCATCCTGGTCATCTTTTTCCCTTTCTCATCTCCCTAACCATCATCCACCTCAGCAGCACCAAGGTCCTAGCGTTTGATGGTGCTGTGGAACCTACAGAAGTCAGGACCAGTTTGTCTACAACAAATACATTCATCCAGACATTTACTTATTCAACAAATACGTGTTCAATGCTCACTCTGTGCCAGACACTAGTCTAAGAAAAGGGGCTATAGCGGTGAGCAAAATACACAAGCTCCTCCCTTAGAAAGCTCATGTCTAGTGAAGGGAGGTAGACAATAAACAAAGATATCGTGTTGGAGGGCAGTAGGGTAGGGGAGTCAGGCTTCAAAGAAAAATAAAGCAGTGTACGAGGGTGGAGGGTAGCAAGGAGATATTTCTTTCTTATCCAACTCTTCTATCTTTTCTTTGCCGACTAAAATATGTAAACTCCAAACAGAACTATATTCTCAAATATATCTACTAGGTATAAACATATTTATAGAATGTTGGAATCTGATTTTTACCAGTTTTCTTTCCCATAATTGTATGGGAAAGGACACGTATGAAAACCAGTCCATTCATTCATGCTGCAAATGTTTATTGAGTACCTACTCTGTGCCAGGCACTGGTTTTAAAACAGAGAAACCAACAGTGAGCGAAATAGACAAAGACGTCATGGCTTCCATGATGGCCAGGGGAGTCAAAGAATAAACCAAAATACGTAATAAACACAAGCTAGAAGGCAATAAGTAGACTGGGGGGGGCGGGATGCGGGGGGAAGGCACAGCAAGATAAGGAGACCCGGAGCGTGTAGGGGAAGGGGCAAGTTTGTAATTTTAAATAGTCCAACAACTTTCCTTCGATAGGATAATATGGAACCAAAATAATGCCTATTTGAAAAGCAAGTCCTGGTTTAGTTCACCCATCCCTACATTTGGAGTGCCATCAATTAAAAGAAAACACAGGATGTTTTGTGTTGAGTGCTCTATTTAAGACCATAGAAAGAACTGTTATTCTTTCAAAGTCCTTTTTGCCCTTCCTTTTCCCTTGCTTTAAGAGAAAATATTAGGGGGATGGCAGCTGAAACAATGTAGGGATGGGAGAGGGGAAAGGAAGGAAAACTGAGGGCTAGCATTCCGGCCAGGTGACTGTTTTAACAAGGATGTCACTGTGACCCAGCTCTCCTGGGTCCTAAGACGGTCTTGCTAAGGAACCTACAAAACAGAGTAGCAGACACTGAGCATTTTCCATTAAGTGTGGCATTCACTTTTTCAGAAAGTAATGAGATGTTAATATAGATTTGAATTTTAATCAGATCCAACTTGGGAACGGGGTGTTTTTCTGCAAAATGTGAAATACTTTTAGGCTTTTAGGAAAATGTCATCCATATAAAGGCTAACTACTGTTTTACATATAAAACTGCCATTCTTCATTGTTTTCCAGGAAAGAGAAAATATAATAATAAAATGAAACATTGTTGCAAAGACTCCTTACTTTCTTACATACATTAATTTTTTCTGAGGGATTTTTTTTTTAATAGTTCTGATAAACTAGGAAGAATGCTTGTAAGCTTGAGGCAAGAATTAGCAAATTTCAGTTCGTAAGTCAGGAAAAGAGAGGTGAAATCTATGCTTCGATGATAAGAGTATTAATTTAAGAGATCTCAACAAATTCTTTTAAATTGTTAGTAATCCATAGTGCTAGGAATGCCAGGACCAGTCATTCTGCCTGAAATCAAAAAGGGACTCAAAGTGTGCTGGCCTGGCAAGCATGTGGTGGTAACCAGCACACTATGCTACCAGCAGAAATAGTGCTGTTAGCTCATACGTACTGTGTTAAAAACTCCTCTATTCCCAGAATTTCACTAAGTCTTTTACGGAACGTGCTTTAGCAAATCTCTATGACAACCATGTGAGAAAGGTATTATTCCCACAGAATGTATGAGGATTAATCCCATAGAATGTATGAGAAGACTCGCCCAGAGGCATGAAGTAACTCCATGAAGGGCACAAGACAGTAAGGGTGGATTCTAATCCACATCTCTGGTTCTAAAATTAGTACTCTAGCTCAAACTTTCTCCTTTCGTTTTCCCACGTTCCTCTTCCACCCCCCTCCACATAGTGTCTTCCATGGACTTCTCTCACAATTAAAAACAGTTTGTTTTCCATAGTTGTTACGTATTCATTCATGTAGCTGATCACCAGTCAGTTTATTCTGTAAACCTCAGAAGAAAGTCCTCTGGGGTGTTACGGAGTGGGCTGGGTCCTAGGAGTCACCGTTACCTCCCTTGGATAAATCGAGCTGTTTTCCAAATGACAAGTCTATCCCACAATCCACTGGTCAAACAAGGGATAAGGAGGCCCCCTCCCCAATCCACTTCCCACCCACCCTCCAGAGAACACTTGTAAGGCCTCTAAAAATCAAAACGACTGTGTCAGAGCCAGTGGCTGATAGAAACTAGGAGGCTTGGGACAAGAATTCCCTAAACCTCCCACACTCAAGTCTGACTTTCATATTCCACAGAAAAAAACAGAGGCCAGTTCCACTGACTGTCCATGTTTGGAGGATGACCCCTTCCTGCAAGCTTGATATTCTCCATCTGTGCATGTACTTAGATGTCTAAACATGTTTGTAACACGTGGTCTTATTATTGAACATGCAAATAGGACAAACGCATTGGAGGGAGGGGCATTTATTTACTCTAATAAATGACTTTTCATATTAAAGTATAAATTCCTATTGTATTTGTTTGCAAAGAAATGGCCTTAACTCTGTGAAATGCCATTTTTTTTTTTCTAATCCAAATAAAACAGACAGACCGAGAAACTAAACATGAGGGACTATGGTAGAGGAGAAAGGGAACTCATACAAATGCAGAAAAGTTCTGACAAGTGTTCTGATAAGCCCCTCTCAAAACCACTGGCCCAAAATATCTTAAGTGGATTTCCATTTATATAATTAAATTATCCATTTAAAAAAAATCACACATATCGCCTATAGAAAGATCCACCTAAGTAGTAAACTTGAATATTTGTATCAGTGAAAAAGAACACTGGTCTATGGGTGTCAAGTTTGGTATGGAGCCGAAGCTCTGGGGTGGTTTTCGATTTACACAATCTGGGCACCACAACTGGCAATTCTGATTCAGGAGATTTGGAGGATCTGGACATCAGCATACTCCCGCCCACCCCACCACCACCACACACATGGACATGATTCTGAAGCGCACCTGATTCTGAAAATTTGCTAGCTAATGGAAAATAATAGCCAATCCCTTCAGGTTGGGGGAAACAAGGAAGACACTCCATAGGAGAACCTGGAGGCAAGGAATCATTTCTGACTTTTCCAAGATGTTGATTGGAAAGGTGAGTCCAGACTTTATAAAGAAAACCTAAAGGCTACACAGCTCATTACCATAATGTATTTGGTTTATAAAATGTATTTGGTTAAAAATTAAAAGGGGCACTGGTATGCATCTCTGGAAACCTTTTGTCACTCACAAATCTTGGCCCTATTTTTATACTGTATTACCCATGCTACATAGTTTTATTATTGCAATTTCTGACACAGAAGTTCAAGTGAAGATCAATATGTGCTTCTGAGAAAAACAAGAAAATGGAAACCATTTTATCCCTCCTTAGTGCTCATTAACCCAATGGGCTCCTATGCACTGTGAGTCAGCTCAGGCTGCCATAAGAAAATACCAGAGCCTGGGTGGCTTAGACAACAGTGATTTATTCGTCCCAGTTCTAGAGGCTAAGAAGCCCAAGATCAAGGTGCTGGTTCCTTCGGTTCTTGGTAAGTGCTCTCTTCCTGGCTTGCAGATGGCAGGCTTCCTGCTGTGTCCTTACATGGAGGAGAGAAAGATCGAATATGCTCTGCATGTCTCCTTCTTATGCAGACACTAATCCCATCATGGGACCTCAACCTCATGATCTCCTCTAAACGAATCACCTCCCAAAGACTCTGCCTCCAAATACTGTAACATTGGGGGTAAGGAGACTAACATTTTGGAGGAACACAAATTTGCACAAGGATACACTTTATATTCTTCAGAGGAGAGACCATGAGCACCAGCCGACACATGAGTATGTCAGGTCACTTTTCCCCTAAAATGAGTCCTTCAAGGTAAGAATGCCAACATATTTAAGAGAATAAAAATTAATCTTATTTAAAAAAAAAAAGATGCTGATGTAGGCTTCCACCATGTCGAGTGTTTATAGTAAGATAACAACAAACAATGGAATTCAAGAATCTAGTTGTTTACTTGGTGATAATTGCTCAGTTAGTGACATGGGCTCTTTACAGTGAAGCTGTAAAGAATAAATGAAGTCATCAACCACCTTTTCATTCTGTAAGTCTATCCATGAATTATCCACTCTACCTCATATAGCGGTCTTTTGGAAGATAGGCAATCTTTCCCATTTCATTTTTTTTCTTACTTCAGACACTCTATATATTTTATGAAAATCTATATAGGCTGGTAAATTTGAAGGATATTTCTATTTAGACATGCCAAAGATAGCACAGTTTTCTTCTCCTCCTAGATTCCCATAGTTGGCGCTTAAAAAGGCAGATGAAATGGTGTCTCTTCTGTCGTGGTATTATCGGCGTGCTCCCCTCCAGCCATCATTGGGAAGATTTTGCGCACAGACACGTTATCAGATCTGTACTCCTGGAAATGAGGAGTTTGTGCAGTGAATAGCAGTTACATTCTAATTATATTAATTCAGACTGCAATTTCTTTGAAATAGAAAGGACCTGCTGTCGGGGTGGTGTGGACAATGGAGGCTGAACATGTCAACGACATGACAAATTCCTCGAGCAGAGTGCCAGATGTATTGTTGCCCAGGATTCTTTTCTGAGAGCAAATTCAGCAAGCACTATCAGTGTCAACTCTGGAGTAAGGAATCAGTTCATTTGTTAGCTTTCCAAGTTGCAGGTACATCTGCCAGAAGAGTCTGCCAACAGATGAATTGGTAATTAAAATCATTTCCGTGGTTGGAGGAGTGATTCGAAAATTGTTCTTCTTTTCTTTCCTTCTTTTCCTGTGTAGGGACAAAACTTTGGTGAATATTGATATTGATTTGCCATGGACAATTCCAGAATTGTGTGATTCACTAGCGCCTCACTGCCCACTTCACTGCTTGAACACGTTTACCGGGGTTTGCCCATTAAGCTCTACTTACAGAATATTAAAGTTCTGTTCTTTGCTAGCACCGTAGCCTCATCTGTCTTATAAAAGTTCTCAGCAAATGTTAGCGAAACCTAACAGGACTGCTCAATTCACAAAAAGGGTAGAGTGTATTCCTTCCCCATGCCTGTTACTGTGCTAGAATAAATAATAAATAATGATTATAGATTTAAAAATATATTAAGGTTGATAACAACTCATATATACTCTATGAAATTATTATACGTTATATATAATACAGATGCTACTTCAGTACCTGCCCCTGGTAGTTACTCAGCAAATCTATTTGGCTCTTCTTTTCTTCCTTTCTTTTTTTTTTTTTTTTAAGATTTTATTTATTTATTCAACAGAGAGACTGTGAGAACAGGAACACAAGCAGGGGGAGTGGGAGAGGGAGAAGCAGGCTTCCCGCTGAGCAGGGAGCCCGATGCGGGGCTCAATCCCAGGACCTTGGGATCATGACCTGAGCCAAAGGCAGATGCTTAACCGACTGAGCCACCCAGGTGCCCCTTGCTCTTCACGTCTGAGACACTTCTTTGCCATCCACATATTTATACATCATTATCGTCATCACCACCATCATCACCATCATAACGAGGACAAAATCAACTAGCATTTACTGAGCATTTATTGAAGCAATCTAAGTGCTCTATATGTATTCGTTTATGTTATCCTTACAGGCCTGGCCTGATTTGGCCCTGATGCACTGATAAGAAAGCCGAGGCACAAGCCAACCCAACTAGGAGGTATCTGAACTGGAGATTTGACCCAAGCAGCCCAAATCTCAAGGCCTCTTGCTTAACTATTTCACAATAACATCACATGCCACTATATAAATAAATTCACTACAATCATTTTCCCAGACTACGCAATAGCCCATGAATTACTTGGCTTATCTTTTATGCTCATTTGTTTGCTCTGTTTTTCTTTTCTTCCTTCTTTTCTCCTCCCTCCTTCCTTCTTCCTTTCCTGCTTTTATGTCTCTATAAATAGCTGTTTATGTTTTTCTAGTAACAAAGCAAGGTTTTCTACCATCCTCGGAGACTCAGGGGAATCTTTATAAGAGTCAGTAAATGCAAAAGAGATAAAATTTTAAACTACATTAAGAATTACTTTTTTAAAATTGAGGCAGCAAAATAAGGTAGATTTATAGACATCGGTGACCTGGAACTTTACCCCTGAGTTATTAGCATATGCACGTGTATCCACACACACGTATACCTGCATGTATAGTAGAACACTGAAACACACCAAACATGTTTAAAAACATGAGCTCTTAGTGATACTAACAGTGAAAACCGTACAGGAATTTATGTTCACTTCAGACGATCCCAGAAAGAACCAACTCATTCTGCAAACTGGTAGATAAAGGGAAAGAAAAATCATTTATCCTGGGTTTCTTATATGAACTTCATATAACCACCTATGGAATGTGGGGGAAGTCTCTCCTTAAAGGAGTATTCTGGTTAGTAAGTGAAAAAGAAATCATCCGTATGTATTTGTTGAAACCCACTGAATGTTCAACCCCAAGTGTGAACCCTGATGTAAACTACAGACTCTGGGGGAGAAGGATGCGTCAGTGTGGTTTCGTTCGTCATAACAACACAACGCCATGATGGTGGATGTTGATAGTGGAAGAGACTAAAGGTGGAGGGGTGGAGATACTTGGGAACTCTGTGTCCTTTCCACTCAGTTTTACAGTGAATTTAAAACTGCTCTAAAAAATAATTTCTCTTTTTTTGAAACCACAAAATTAGAATATGGCAACTTTGCAATAGCTAAGGAAAGACTGACTCTAGGCAAAAATCCTTAATAGTTGATAACTTTACACATACACACATACATTCTCACTTATGGAAATTATGCCGCTACTTATGACCTAGTCTTGCAAAAAATATGGAACCAGAATCTGATAAAATTTCTAGCTCTAACTGTAAATTTACAGGAAGTGCAAAATACAAGATGATAAATATATCTGAGATCACCTCAACAAATGGAATTCAGAAAACTCAGACTGTTAGAAAATCTTCAGGAAAAACAACCCCGTTTCTTTAACCAAGAAGTCCAAGAAAAAAATTAGAGAAGAGGGAACCTACAGATTTAAAGAGGCATGAGAGACTCATCAAGCAATCACAGTCCAGGGATGGTGTTTGGATCTGGATTCAAACACACTTAAAAAAAAATTATATTGCAAGACAATCGGGAATCAGCAAACATGTGTATTGCTTGCTGTTGGGAATTCTTGTTAATGTTTTCAGGGTGTGAGTGATAAAGATATTGTGGTTGTTTTATTTTAAAGAATCTCTACCTCTTAGAGACACATCTGAAAGATACACAGAGGAGAGGACACAATGTCTGGGACTTGCTTCCAGAAAATGGGGTGTAGTGAATGCTGACAAAAAAGACTGACTCTGAGTGGGTGAAGTACAATAAGCCTAGAGGTTCATTATACTGTTTGATCTTCTCGTGCACATATTTGAAATGTCTTATGTAAAAGTGTGTATAGCTTATGAATTTGCTGAACCTGCTCAAGCTTCAGTTTGCAGTTGTGAAACAGAAATAACAATATCTGTGGCACAGATAATATCTTATAGGTTTTTTTGAAAATTCAAATAGTGTATTTAAAGCTCCTGGCACAGAGTAGATAGGAGATCATTGTTAGGAACTTGGTGTGATCCATTTATCACCGAATTGATTGGTCTAAGCTTAATGGCATTTCCATACTGTCCCTGGAAGGCACTTTCTCAGCAGAGGAAAGCTGAGGAGTGTGGGGAAGGGACACAGAGAGCTTCTGTCCTCAGGCGACACCCTTTGGGGCACCACCAACAAACAGGCTGATCGGAGTTGTGCTTTTTTAAATTTGCTGATCCCAGAACACATGTAGGTACCCTGGGTTTGCTAAATATTTGCTCAATTGGAGGCAACTCTAGGTGCAAGGAGAGAGGGTGTGAGTCTATCAATCTCCTGAAGCTGTTCTACATATCCTCAGGCAGTTTTCCTTTATGAAATACCCAAAGCATCCGATTATCTTCAAAACTAAATCGTTCTGAACGCACCAGTTTCCCCAACCCATCCCAACTCTCCGTGATCGTGCCCTTTTTGCTTTGCATTCTTGTTCTACATATCCTCACAAATCCCTAGGAGACCAAAGTTTAAAGTAAAAAAAAACCAGCAAAGTGACGCACAGGGGTCCCGTGGCCGGAAAAGATTAGATTGCACAGAGGCCCGGTCCGCTCTCCGAGAAGATAAGACCCGAGGAGGAATTCTTCTGGTTGGTTTTCCAATGGCTGAGTTTTTTTGGCTCTCCGGGTCCTGCTGGAGACTTGAGTTTGTCAAGAGCTGACTCTGGACTTTCTCCAGCTCATGGCTGCGTGTCAATTCATCTGATTTCTAATAAAGCCAATTCTTAGTTTTCTAACTGGCTTCCAATTCTTAAATGTAACTCCAAAGAAAACAGAAAGTAATTAAAATGTCAACACTTCCCTGACAAGGAACATAAACTCTCTTTGGATTTTATTCCCGCTGCAAACACTGCTTTTCTCTAAGGCCCCAGCCCAGTGTGGCAACCCCCAGCCCACCCACCGCAGAGCTGGTGGGTGGGCAAGGCACAGAAATCCCCCTCTGTCCATTACCTTGTTTGCAATTCTTCTTCTCCCTTGCCATTTTCCAAATGGAGAGATCTTATAAATGAAGTACTTAAGGATGTCTCTTATAATGGACTAATATCTACTCCATTGTAATATATCCAAATTTTATGCGATATGAAATAAGCTCCGGCAGTAATAAGCTATTTGATCTAACGTGAAGAAAGTAATGTGGAGCCTAACAGCTTATTATTCAGTGCAGTGCAATAAATTAATTGAGCACCATTTTGCATAATGGGAGCCTGATTATTCCTTTTACCTTCATTTGGATTGGTTAGATGGATTATGACTCTCTCCAGAGTTAATCAGGTTTATGGGAAACAACTTCTTTTTTAAATGTATTACATTAAAGGATGAAATAAGGGGGATGAAAACATGTGCCATCGCTTTGTGATTTTGTGTTTTGTAAGGTAAGTCCTTCCAAAGAGATTTTCTTACTAAGAGGAAAATTTTGTGACTATTGGTCCAAGAAGGGTCTTTTTGGAGATTTTCAGTTTGGGAGAAACAAATGTTCATCCCCCATCCCAACCTTTCCCACTTTCTTCCTGTATGTCCCTGCCATTTCCTTGACTTGACTTTGAAAAGTACTTTTAGTAAAATCCTTGATTCCTTCTTTCCAGAATCTCCCTGACCCTGGCATCTCCCCTCTGCATGCCCAATACTTAGCACTTTGATGCACCTATCAGGCTGACCAACAGTGTTGGTCAGGGAGTCCAGAGGCTCCATCTGGGGCCATGGCCCCACCTACCACCAAAGAACTCCAGAATGCCTCAAAATGTATCAAAACACAAGCCAGGGGTGTCTGCATCTGCCTTTGGCTCAAGTCATGATCTCGGGGTTCTGGGATGGAAACCTGCATTGGGCTCCCTGATCAGCAGGGAGCCTCCTTCTCACTTTGCCCCTCCCCCTCCCCTCTGCCCCTCCGCCTCTCCTTCCCCCTCCCCCTGCTCATGCTTGTGCTCTCTCGCTCTCTCTCTCTCAAAAAAAAAAAAGACAAGCCAATGATATCGGCTGCCACATATCATCACAACCATCATTTTTGGGAACTATGCATGAATCAAGCATCTCTTTGATATTTATAGCAACTCTATAAAATAGGTATCACCTTCCAAATTAAAAAGTGGAAACTGAGTCTGATTGAGATTAAATAACTTACCGAATTTGCATAGCAAGTGAAGGCATTAAATCTGGAGGACTTAAAAATCTGTGTGATATGTTACATCATCTGCTAAAAAAAAAAGTGTCCGCAAATAGTATCTCTACGTTTCTACATTACTGTCAAGGAAAAAACAACTCAAAAGTAGGTGCTGTAACCAGTCAGAATGGCTAAAATTAACAAGTCAGGAAATGACAGATGTTGGCGGGGATGTGGAGAAAGGGGAACCCTCCCACACTGTTGGTGGGAATGCAAGCTGGTGCAACCACTCTGGAAAACAGTATGGAGGTTCCTCAAAAAGTTGAAAATAGAGCTACCCTATGATCCAGCAATTGCACTACTGGGTATTTACCCCAAAGATACAAATGTAGGGATCCGAAGGGGTACATGCACCCCAATGTTTATAGCAGCAATGTCCACAATAGCCAAACTGTGGAAAGAGCCAAGATGTCCATTGACAGATGAATGGATAAAGAAGAAGTGGCATATATACACAATGGAATATTATGCAGCCATCAAAAGGAATGAGATCTTGCCATTTGCAATGACGTGGATGGAACTGGAGGGTGTTATGCTGAGTGAAATAAGTCAATCAGAGAAAGACATGTATCATATGACCTCACTGATATGAGGAATTCTTAATCTCAGGAAACAAACTGAGGGTTGCTGGAGTGGTGGGGGGGGGGGGGAGGGGGTGGCTGGGTGATAGACCCTGGGGAGGGTATGTGCTATGGTGAGCGCTGTGAATTGTGCAAGACTGTTGAATCACAGATCTGTACCTCTGAAACAAATAACGCAATATATGTTAAGAAAAAAAAAAGAAGAAGATAGCAGGAGGGGAAGAATGAAGAGGGGGAAATCGGAGAGGGAGACGAACCATGAGAGATAATGGACTCTGAGAAACAAACTGAGGGTTCTAGAGGGGAGGGGGTGGGGGGATGGGTTAGCCTGGTGATGGGTATTAAAGAGGGCACGTTGTGCGTGGAGCACTGGGTATTATGCACAAACAATGAATTCATGGAACACTACATTAAAAACTAATGATGTAATGTATGGTGATTAACATAACAATAAAAATTTTTTTAAAAAGTAGGTGCTGTATTAGCAAGGATGCTGAAACTTCATAATCATGTAGATGGAGTTATTTTTACAGTACTTAAAATAAGACACATACATGGTCTCTCTATTCTGCTTTTTACAGAGCCATTTGCATTTCTTTTCTGGATTATAAATTGCTTGAGGTCAGGACATTCATTTTCTAAATAACAGGGCATCAGTGTGATATGGTGTTTGAATTAGAAAACCCTAGGTTTCCATTTTGGCTCTACTTACTACTAGCTGTATAGGGAGCTCCAGTGTGTTCAACTCAAAAATAGGTAAATATACTACACAGAGTTGTTGGAAAGTTTAAGTGAAATAAATTATATAAATACATAGCACAGGGATTGTAATCAGTAAATTCTAGTTCGCTCTCCTTATTCACCCCACCCTTAATATCTAAACATTGGTTTTCCACGCATGGAGATATTCCATGGAAGTGTCAAAGGGACACAAAAGTGTGGAGAGGGAAAGATACCCCAACTGAAATCTTCCTCTTGCATTATTTTCTCTTACAATTATTCATTGACTTGCATTTACCCATCTCACAGAGATCACAGATTTTTCAAAGATGATTTTAATTCCAAAACTTGGAGTAATGAAGTAAATAAAGGTACCTGGCATTCATATCTAACATCTCTTTTCCTCTAATCCCTCCCTCAATGCTTCACTTCTCCCCAGGTTGGGACAGTAAGTGCTGTTGATGGCATGAGAAAAGTTTGGATCATGATCAAGACATTTTAATTGTCACCTTTTATCTCCTCACCTCTCTGTCATGAAACTTTCAGTTGGGAGGGGGGGCGAGCTCTGTAAAATAGCAAGGATGAATCTTAAATTTTTCAAAAATGCAAAGAGAAGTGGAAGGGAGCATAAGAAAAAAAATTACACGATAAAGCTTTGTTATGTTATAAGTGGTGTCAAGATTTAAAGATATATAAGGAGGGGTTATTTTTCTTTGGAAATAGTTTCACCTTGTTGAAGTTTGAATACAATGTTTGATAATAAAAATATTGCTTTAATGAGTGACGATTTATTTCATCTTTGGTTTGTGACATCTTTTCCCCTGGAGAGCTCAGAGAATTTGATACATTTCTTTGAGTTATAATAGGAACATTATTTGACAGAATTTAAGCTGATAAAATGACAGCTCAGAGGAGTTAAGTGAAATACACAGGATCACACAGCAAATTAATGACAGAAATTCAGTAATTTGTAATGGAGAGAGTAGGGAAACTTTACAATGAGATATCAGTAGATAATAAGTAGAACAGCATGCTTGAGGACAGGAACTTTGCTGTTGAGTTTTCTTCTCCTGACCCTAAAGGAATACACAATCTAATTGGAAGTGGAGGGCATTGGGGCATATATAAGATAGTACTCTGCCCAGAAAGCTGGGAAACAGTACTTAAGGTTAGCCTTGCAGGACGAGCAAGACCTCCCAAGGTCAACGCTGTGGAGTCAGAGTGGGGAGGGAGGGCATTGCAGGCAAACAGGATAGCTGTGCAAAAGATGCCGGACATGAATTATGTTCTGAAGATGAAGGGGCGCTGCAGATGGATGTTTCTGTCTCCAGATTCATATGTTGAAACCTCATCTCCATTATGATGGTATCTGGAAGTGGGGAAATTGGGGGGTGATTAGGTCCTTAGTGCCCTAATAAAAAAGACCCCAGAGAGCTCCCTCACCTCTTCCACCATGTGAGGAAACAGCAAGAAGACAACCAGATATCTATGAACCGGGAAGAGTACTCTACCCAATCATGCTGGTGTCTTGATCTTGGACTTCCCAGCCTCCAGGATTGGGGGAAGTAAGTTTCTGTTGTTTATAGACCAGCCAATCCATGTTATTTTGTCACTGTGGCCCAAATGGACCGATACAAGGGGGTAGACATCAGATCCTGATCAGGTTTGCCTTAGAAGGATGAAAATGGTGAGAGCAAAGGATGGAGCTAAAGCTGAGAATAGAGAGACCAATTATGGAGCTCTCAGGGTCATCAAGGGGCTGGGGGCGGGCGGCGGCGAGTCTGTATTGTAAAATTCACTCAGCTGAGTGCAGCAATGTGGATTCTGGGTGGCTGGCCAGGATCACTAATCAGAGATGTCCCTCACACTTGCACATCACACTCTCACTGCATTTCAATCACGTTCACATCTCAGCATATTGCAGAGTATGTTATATACCTTGGGGATTAATCTACATGACAAATCCATAGAAACCATGGTTAAAAGGAAAATAAAACTGCGGACAAGATCCTGAAGGACACCAATTTATAAAGGGATGAAGAGAAGAGAAACCCATGAGGGTTACTTAGAAGGAATAGTCAAAAAGGAAGAAGGGAATCGAAGAGATGGAAGTCAAAAGAAGTATGGCTGACACAGGAAAAGGAAAGTCATGGGCACCAAATGTTGGGAGGCTGTCAAGTAAGAAAGGGCAAAGAGAAAAAGTCTATAAAAACAGGGATTATGGAGTCACTGGTGGATGTTGAAAACAAGTGTGTGTGGAGTGAGAGTAGAGAGGCCCTATTACGAGTAAATTGGGGGAGCGTAGAGAGAGACAGCATGAATGGAGCACCTTTTAAGGAAGGTTAGCTATGAGAGGAGGAGAGGGAGAGGCTATGGTAAAGAGGCATGTAGAATAAAAGAAGGGACTTTTTTCACTTTATTTCCTAAACTGTGGATAGCTCACTTTGAACGTGGTTTAAGTAATGAGGATAACAAGTCTGGGCAAAAGGATGTAATCAGGGAATGTTCTAACTAACAGAAATATAGATGCTAAAATTGAACGGTTTGGGCAGGGCAGGAGGTGGTTATCAGCAAGTTAGAGAAAGAGGAATCCCACCAAAACGCAACAAGGACAACCCTAGTTTCTGGTGATAATAGATAGCACAGCACAAGTGGAAATTTCTCCTCAAGCACCAGACACATCCAACGTCCAATCCCAGCTCTATCTGTTAGGAGCAGGTGTCCCCCTTGAACAGCACTTCCCCTTTCTAGACTCAGTTTCCCCATCCATAATCATGACAAATATACCCACCTCCACGAGCAAGGCAAGGGTCCAATCTCACTGCTCTATACTTTCCAGCTTTTTCTCCTTCATATTTGTATCATTCTATGTCTCTCATTTATGATCTATCCCTCCTATGAAAACGCAGACTAGACAAGAGTAGGGATTTTTCCTATTTTGTTCAATATCAGTGTGGTGAGGGGCACACAGTAAGTTCTCAATAAATAATTGTTGAGTGAAGAAATGAATGGATGATTAGGATGCTGCACTATTGATATTTGGAGGCAGATCATTGATTTGTTTGAGGAGGGAGGCTGCCCTGTATTTTGCAGGATGTTTAGCAACATGCCTACCTTTACCCATGAGGCGCCAAAGCACCCCACACCCAGCTGTGACCAGCAAAAATATGTCCAAACATTGCCAAATATCCCCTGAGAGGCAAAATCTCTCTGGGTCGAGAACTTCTGCTTTGGGAGAAAGAGCTAAAAATCGTAGTTTTTAGTATCATTCATTATAATGGAGGAAGAAATTAAAAATGAAAGTAATACTTGGTCACCAAATTCTCCCCCACAACCTGCTTGATTTGAGGCGGAGGAAATCACTGCTGTTGAGGTGCTGTTGGCTTCACAGCACACCAACATTTTCCTTAGGATTTTGCCAAGAAACATGTTTACAAAAAAACAGTTCATAAATCAAGAAGATGCCTCCTGAGTCTCTCGCCTGTTGTATGTGAGATATTTTCTTCCTTGTGACCTCTCTGTACAAACAATAATAACTCAGATAACGACCCCTACCCCTTGAGTCTGGTATCATCAAAACTAATAATGTAGGTCACTCAAACTTTAAAGAAAACGATGTCTCCACCTCCACGTTCTAATTAATAAAGGATTTTTTTTAAGATTTTATTTATTTGACAGAGACACAGCGAGAGAGGGAACACAAGCAAGGGGAGTGGGAGAGGGAGAGGGAGAAGCAGGCTTCCCGCCGAGCAGGGAGCCCGATGTGGGGCTCGATCCCAGGACCCTGGGATCATGACCCGAGCTGAAGGCAGACGCTTAACGACTGAGCCACCCAGGCACCCCTTAATAAAGGATTATAAAAAAAGCAGAAGATACAGCTGCAGTTTTTCTCTTCAGGATTATCTTCTCTTCGGTTTTCCATTTTTTATCACCCCATTTCTTTGCCTTGAATAGAAATCAACTGTCTTGTATTAAAATGGCTAAAATGACCTTTCAGAAACACGAGGATCTCATAAAGTGGGAAATATTTTGAAAATTGCTATTGGGAACATGAAAAATAAAGCCTCAACAAGACCCAGCAACGACCTGGACCGAGGTTCTCTACCAGAACCCCGACACTGTGAACCAGGGAGCAGACAAACAGAGAGAGCTCGTGGTTAGGGCCACCCTACGTCTGGCTTTGCCTGGAACATCCCAGGTTATGCCTGTTGTCCCTGCACAGCCCTTATGAGCAGCCTCTTTCACTTTCAAAATGTCCGGGATTGGACAATGAAGTATATGGTCGTCTTACTCAGAGTTAAGTAGCATCTGACGGGTCCCACAAAGGAAAAACGAAGATTGAGAACTGGCTCTCTGCTTTCCTATCCGTGTGCCCTGAGCACGGCTCAGACTTCTCTCAGCCCTCTGGCAGGCCTGGCTACTGGGATAGTACTTTCCATAGCCCCAACTCAAAGATAAACAATCTGTGAGCCAATAAATGAATCAGCCTTCCACCTAGCTTATTGATCTACATATTGTTTATCTCTCAGTTTCCAGGAAAAGTGAAATGGTAATGAGGTTATCATGTCACAGAGTCTGGCTTGCCCAGGTTTTCCAGAAGGCATTTAGGTTCAGAGAGGCCCAGTCGAAAGAGAGTTGACTCGTCTGTCAGCCTGGCCTCAGATTCCCAGGCCTGCTAAAAGGGCCCTGGACTGCAAAATGCTGGCCAAAAGAGACCCTTGATGAGAGAGCCTCCTTGCCCCATAGCTCGGCACCCCCCAGAGGAGGGTAGGGGTGGTATCTAGACATAGCCAACCAGCCAAGAGTGTGCTACCTTGGTACTAGTAAGATAAGCCTTTCTTTCTCAGGACCAAGAACTCAGCTTCAAAGATTATGAGAGGGTGAGGGTTTAGCAACATAAGCACATGCCCATCAGATCGGGAGTCCTAGGAGTCAGCCTTACAGCAGGGCCTGGCTCCAAAGCCAAGCTGAGGAGGAGGGGAACGAGAACCCAGCAACAGCTGAGAGACAGCCTGAGAGATCAGACAGTCTCTGCGGGATGGGCTCTGAGCCCTTCCATGACTAACAGCCCTGCTCACCCCAGCCTCCTCTCACAGTGATCCCTTCACATTCCAGAACGAACTGCTCTGTTCCCAGAATGCGTCAGAGTTCCCCTCCTCTCAATGCCTTTACATATACTCCAAGCTCTACTCCTCATTTTATGTATCCCTCCGGTCTCAGAAATCACAGATGTGATTTCCTCCAAAGAACCCTCCTTGAACCCCCAAATTGTAATTCAGGGGTCCCTCTTAAACGTCCACTCTGTATTTCCCACTGTCAGTGGGCTCATCCCGCTTGGTTATAATTGTCTGTTTACTTATCTATAACCTCTCCTAATTATAACCCCTTTGATGTTAAGAACTGCCTTGTTCTTTGCTTCCCAATTACCCCCCAACCATAGCAGATACTCAAAGAACATATTTTGAATGAATGAATGACCAGTTTCACTTTGGTGGCTGAGACTGTGGGGGATAATGGCATGATAAATGGCTCCTGAGAATTAAATAAGTAAGCACTTACTCCAAAAACGTGTTATGGGAAGTATCCAACATTTTGTCGTTATTTATAAATCACCCACCATGGACCAGACATTTTGCTTGCAATGTTATTGTGAGGATTACATTGGATAATGCACATATTTGATGTTTAATAAATAGTAGCTGATGTTATTATATAACTTAAGCCTCACTACAACCCCGTGATGTAAGTAATGACACCTGAGGAAAAAGAGACTCAGAGGTTAAAGTGCCTTGACAGAAAATGGTTAAGTCAAGATGCTAAGTAATACCTGCCTGCCTCTAAAATCCAAGCTTTTTTCGCTATAGCCTATCACTTCTCTGAAACAGAAGAAAGGAAGGAAGGGAGGAGAGGCATGGGGAGGGAGGGGAGGAAGGCATGGAGGGAGGGAGGGAGAAATTAAAAGGAAGAAAGGAAGGGGGCTTGATATGATTTTTCTTTTAACCCTACATAACCTTCATCTTTGCACGATTCTTCAAACGAGTATCATTGTGTTGCTTTTCATAGAGCGTCCAAGCTTCAACTGTTATAGGTATGAAACTGTTATAGGTATGACTGATGAAAGAAAATTACAAAAATGATCCACATCTCTGATCTAACTGAGCTATGACATTGCTGGGACATAACAAGCATGTAGAGACTGAAGCCCTGTCCCCTGGCTTTTCTTGCCGGTGTCCTCAGCAGGATCATCCAGCAGCTGTTGGCTTCATCCTGATTCTGGCCTTACTCCGGCTTGCTGGACTGAGTCACACTGCCCCTGCAGAAGGTGATGAGACAGAATGCTTAGCCAAGTATTTTGGCAAATTGAAGTTACGGATCTATATGAAGAGTCATAGAAGTTTGCATGGAGGTAGGGAAGGAGGCATCATCAATGAGCTTGATTTGCAAACAGCCTTTCTCTACAGACAACAAGCAGAAAAAATAAATAGCATCCAAACACTGTCTAACACTTAGTGGCTGTGGAAATTTATCAAGCCAGACCAACACCAGCTCTACTCTCCAAAAGAAAGAAGCCAATAACGCAGAAAATGCTTCCCCATCAGCAATATAATCCAGAGAATTCAGAAAGACTATACGTGAGTCGCGTGTTTTCTTTATGGACGCTTCCTTGGATGAGTTTAAGATGATATATGGCATTTGATACAGAACCATCCTGGCCAGACTACTGAAACATATTTCTTCCTTCAAAGCATAGATGCTAGGTGTGAGGCACTACACGAAATTCTAGGATTAAACTGTGAACCAGACGTTTGCAATGATCTCTGCCCTCATGGACTGTATAGTCTAGTTTGAAAACAGATCATCAAATAATCACAGAAAATATAGCTGAGTATAGGGCACCTGGGTGGCTCAGTCGGTTAAGCATCTGCCTTCGGGTCAGGTCATCATCTCAGGGTCCTGGGACTGGGCCCCTGTTGGGCTCCCTGCTCAGTGGGGAATCTGCTTCTTCCTCTCCCTCTGCCCCTCCTCCTGCTTGTGCTCTCTCTGTCAAATAAATAAATAAAATCTTGAAAAAAAAAAAAGAAAGAAAAAGAAAATACAGGTAAGTATAAACTCTAACATTCCTATCAGAGAAAATAATTTTTTTATTATATAATGAGCACATTTTAGGAAAGAGATCTAATTGAAATGTTGTCTATAATAAACACAAAGTTGCCAAAAAGTTCCAAAAAATAAAGCCTGCTAGGTTAATGAAGAAAAAAAATATTTCTAAATGTAGGCAGCGTCCTCTAAGGCAGGCAACTTTCTCGTGCATTTCTTTCCAAGAAAGTGATGTAGCAAATCATTTGGACATTGACGGCTACTACGTATAATCTATTTGCTTTGTGAGGATCAGTGAAGTAAGACTACACATTTTATTTCAGAGAATTATGAAACTTTCGAGTTGGGTGAGGTTTGAAATTAAATTTCATTCTCCCTCATTCCACAGATGAAGAAATCAAGACCCAGAGAAAGCAAGTGACTTGCTCAACACCACACAAGTAGGCACATCAGAGCTGGAAGTGAAATTCAGGTTTCCCCATTCAGTGTTCTCGACCCCAAACCAAGTTGCAATAAGCCCTTCACTTTTTATGTAAGGGTGCTAAATTACCAAAGAGAGGTCATAGTTTGCTTCTTAAAATTCTCTCAATCTCTCTCATTTTCTCCCTCTCCCTCCCTCCTTGTCTCTCTCTCTCTCTTTTTCTCTCTCTCTTCCCCTACTCCCCCCCACACTTTCAATAAAATGATAAGCTTAAGGCAAAAGCTATTGACTAAATAGTAAGCTGGATTTCCACTACTAGTGTTACCTAGCAAACAGAAAAAAATATGCATTCTTTGTTAACTCAGCCCCTAAAAGAGGCCTTTAGACAAAGCCAAGTCGATGACTCCAGATGCTTTGCTCTCTAGTTGTGGGTTTGTTTGATTTTTATACAGAAAACCATTTAGTGTTTAAACATAAAAGCCCAAGTTGAACAGACCGGAACTCTTTCAAGGACTCAAAATAAATAATTATATTATTATACTTAGTCTTTGGCAAGAAGGACTTTTTTCCAAGGTGACATTCATGTCACATTCCATAGTGTGGTTATTCGGAATTTACCTTAGCAACTTACTGTATTTCATTTACTCAAATAGCATTACCCCAGGTGATGAAGAAAAAAAGACAATGCACCTACCACTGTACATCCCCTCTTGTTAGCGCCAGCCAGTTGTGAAAATTTAACCAGGCACTTGTCTTTCTAGGTCTGAATTTTCTCATGTAAACAATGAAAAATCTGGAAGAAATTACCTTGTTAGGCTCTTGCAGCAGCAAAATACCCTGTTCCTTTTGGTTCTCATTTTTATTATTTGCCCCCAAATCTAAATAAGACAACACATGTCCCAGAGACAAAGAGGTCTGGCAAAAGGAAGATATACATAAGCAAAGGAGGCTCCAGGTAAAACCCAAAAGTGCACAGGAATCACACATAGGCCTTAGTACACAGATCATATGCATTGAGAGAAAAATGGTCCAAGTGGGAGTCCAGAAGTCTGATGTATCTTGAGAGGTTGGTACAACCATACTCTCAAAATACAGACCTCGGCTTGTAAAAAGCATTAAATAGATCTTTTTCTTTTCTTTTCTTTTTAAGCAAACTACTGTTGTTTATATACTGATCAGTTTTCCTGAATTTACACGAATGATAATTTTGGAATTGGGAGCGTGTTAAAGATGAGTTGGAAGAGCATTGCATTAACTTAGGTCAGCCACACTTTATAACATGCATGTAGGACATATAACAAAAGAACACTAACCCCAACCTTAACTCTGATGCTGACAATGCCTAAAATGAAATTTTATGCATTAACTTTTATTCCAGGGTTTTGCACTATAATTTCAAAAATGGAATTCCATGGCAAAAGTAATAATTGGCCCCAAAAAATGAGAACAATTTACCTTAAAGCACACAGACATATATGTTTAGAAATCATATTTTTTGATAAAAAACAATAACTTCCTCATAGAATACTAATTATTCTTTGCATTGATTCAAATATGAAACAAAAAAAAATTGATAATAAGGTTCTAGAAAACGGGGTGATTGCCAATTCAAAATGTGTGAAGAGAAAGCATCCATTTCCCTGAAGGAACATACAGAGTCCTTTCAAGACAAGTTCACTTAAAGAAAACTGTTTTGGACAACACTGCTTCCATTGTAAGCTTCTGGCTCTCTTTCATATTAATGTCTTACAGATGCCCTTAGTACCAGTGGGGTATCTATACTGGAAATGCATTCTTTGCCACTTGGCAGAGTATACATAGTAAATAAATATCAGAGTTAAGATTTTAGTGTCGGTTTTTATCTGTAGCTGACTAAAAAGATAGATGTTTAGCTTCAGATTGGATTGTACTAAATAACAACAACAACAAAAAGGATAAGCAGGTCTAAAACAAACAAACAAAAAGGGACGAAACCAAGGGGAGGGAGACCAAATCAAAACTTATTTTTGAAACAGCACAGCAATGGTAGATGAGCAAGTTAGCCGTGATACTAGGTTAAACAAGTAAATAAACATAATAGTATATACATAGATAAAACCAATTTTATATATATACATATATATATATATATACAGCATATGCACACACACACACACAGCATATATATAAATTATATAAATAAATATATAAAACAGCACTGGAAAACAAAAGTGATGCCAATACCAAAGATGTGAGGTAATCATAAAAGATATAGTGTAATTTCTCCAAAGAAGATACACAAACAGCCGGTAGAACAATGAAAAACTGCTCAAGAGCAATAACTGTTACAATAATGCAAATCAAAACCACAAGGTGCCACGTCATCCCCATCAGGGTGGTAATGTATATACAAAACAAAAACAAAAGCAAAAGAAAAATAACCAGTGTTGGTGAGGATGTGGAAAAACTTGAACCTTTGTACCTTGCTGGTGGGAATGTAAAATGGTAGAGCTACTGTGGAAAACAGTATGGTGGTTCCCTAAAAAAATTAAACACAGAATTACCAAAAAAAAAAAAAAAAAGATATAATGCAGATAGTATTAAATTCTTAGTGAAACGAGGCCAGAGAACACCATACTGGACAGAAGCAGAGTGGAGATGAGAGTGATTACGATTACAGGGAACTTCAGATGGAGGAGGTCAGGGAACAGCTGTCATCTTGATTAATGGGGACAATGCGTGTAGAGAGACTGGGTTTGTCAGCCAGGCGCCACCTCCTGATATACTGAGCCAGAGAGAGCAGCCAGTACCCACAGGCTCAGACAGGTGAGTGTGGGCTCAGAGACCAGAGAGATGGGGCCATTCATTGTCACAGATAGCTAGAGACACCTCTAGAGTTAGAGTATCAAACCTCCTTGAAGGATGTCTTCTTCTGCCCCCACCATCACTGGAGAGAAACTCCTGCAATCTGAACCAACTTCACCAATAAAACTAAGAAGCCAAGATAAGGAAGGAATTACGATGTAGGAAGGGGATTTGGGGAGGAAGACTGATGATAGATAAATCATGTATTATTAAGTTTCAATCACTTTGATGTAGCAAATAGCAATAATATAAAAAAGTTATTTTTTGATTGATTGTAATTTAGACCGACAATTACAGATGATCCCGTTTGGGGAGGTGGTGAGTCACAAGGAAATGAAAAAAAAAAAAGCATGAACATTCTCATTTTGTTTTCCCAGAGTTCATAAATGCTGATGAGCTCTAGTTATCATCAAAAACTAATTGTGCTTAAAGATTCATCTTAATAAATATAAAACTTCTTGTTAAACATAGTGGATGAAATACATATTTTTTTTCTCATTTGAAAGGCTACTAAAATTTGCAAGGAAATTAAGCACACATACACGCACTTTAAACCAATCACAGCAAAGAGAATTGGAGAGGAAATGATAGCAAACGAGGCATATAAAAAAAGAGAAGAAAGGAAACAGTTGGCTATGTGGTGACTTACTCAATAGATCAAAGAAAACTGAATTTTATGCCTGAAGAGAAGGACTGCTGACAGGAAACAAGACAATGTGTGCAGAAGAAACCCAGACTGAGTTAGGAATTTGAGGTTTCTAGTATCTCTAAAGGTAAGAGTGAAGGGTAGAACTGAGGAAAGAAATCTCACAGAAAAGTCTGGGTCAGGGGCGGTCAGACCCCCAAGTGTCCTATTACGATCGCTAGCTAGGTGAATACCTCTAGCCCACGTGAAGAAGATAAGAGAGTAACAGATTTTGAAGAATCGGAGAAACTCTACATTCCAAGGACATGAGGCCCAGCTGATAGATTAAATGACAGGCTACAAAAAAAACTCTGGGATCCCTCCAACCCTGGCAGGAGGGTTATCATCCCTGTCTCACTCCAGATAAGACACTGGAGAAGTCCTCTCTGAGGAAACCATCCCATCCAAGAGAAAGACCCACTCATGCGGTTGAGTCCAGCTAAAACACATAGGTACATTTTGAGTGTCTGGGTTATCTTCTTTGGTTGAATGATGCCCATGCCCCATCAATTATTCAATACTTTTAATACTACCCTTGGAATCCCCCAGTCAATATTTGTTCTACTCTAAGTTATCAGGAAGCCTGACCTCTTGCACAGAATGTCCAATCACCTATTGAGAGCCTCTTTCTTAAATGTGAATAGCCTGCCATGGGTCACCAGATATTGGAAGGAAGACCCCAACATGAATAGCAAAGACAAAAAAAATAATAATAAATAAAAAGAACTTGGAGGAAGCAAAGGGAATTCAGGGAGCAGAAGAAAACTTCAAAAAGGTTACACTTTGAGAGAAATGTAAAAAGATTTTTGTAGCTATGAATGAAACAGGAATAGCATACTATTTTTTAAAAAGGAAACATCAGAAATATAAGAAAAGATTCTTTCTTCCTGAACAGAAAAGTTGTAAGTAAATAGAAAGATTAGGAACATAAAGTAGAAATTAGATCGAAATAATAGAGATGGAAAATAGAATAGAATGGGGGGAGCCAATTACAGGATCAATCCAAAAGGTCAGAGATCTGAATTAATGTTTCAGGGGGAAAAAAAAACTGAAAGGGAAAAATATCAATAAATTAATATAAGAAAATGTGTCAGAATTGAAAAATTACACAGGTGAAAACCCTCAGAACGACAACAAACACCCCCGAGTAACACTGCAGTGTGTCAAAACATGGGTTTTGCTGCTAAAGATCCTTACTGAACAGAGATAGTCATGAGCTCAGCTGCTTTATGGTAAAGTAATTAGCGATGAGTCTTCCTGCAGTTGAGGATTTAATCAGTCCGGAGACCACATTATGTCAATTTTTCATAAGCGTTGAGTTGGAAAAACTGTTTTCTTGCGGCTCAAGGAAATATTGCTTCCAGATAAGAGGGCTGATATCTTTCATTTTAAGACCAAGTCACTTTTAGAACTCCAAACATCAAATGTTGAAGTCTAAAAACTTATGACTTCCCCCAAAGCAGTTACCCTCTAGCTGGCCCGAATAATGCCTAGAATCTGTTTCTCTAACTATCCAATTTTCATCCAGAATGAGAACCTTATACAAGGCTAAAGGGACACCTTCACCAAGAGCAGCATGATTCTTACCAGACTTTCCTTGAGTACTTGCCATGTGAGCAGACTTACCAGGTTACAGGAAAAGAAAGGTGAGCAAAGCAATTGATTTTGTCTAAAACTTTTTACGTGGAAAATTTCAAATATGTGCAAAAGCAAAAAGAATAATAATAATAAACCCCCACGTACACAGCTTCAACAGTTTTCAACTCATGATCAATCTTATTTATACCCATGTCCAATTCTCCCTGCCCTCAAACCCAGTGGATTATTTCAAAACAAAACTGAGACATCACATTTCATCTGCAAATATATATTGTATATATTATATATAATATATAATTAGATATGCATATATATAAAATATGCATACATATGTATTTTAGAAAGAAAAACTTTGTCATAAACATAATGACAATTCATTATCATAACTAAATATAATTAACAGTAAGTCCATGATACTAACTAACCAAATCAGTGCTCACATTTCCCCAACTGTCTTATAGTTTCATTTTCATTTTGCTGGTTTGAATCAGAAACTATTTCCCCTTTGGTTACCCCACAGTATGGTATGTACAGAAAAGACAGGATAAATGTTTGATTCTTCCTTTTCATTTATTTATTTATTTCATTTCTTTTCATTTAGCTTTCAAATTTTTGAGTTGGTTACCTAGTGTCCTCCAAAGAGAACGAATGATTTGGGGGTTTGGGGGGATTTTTTTTGGCTCTTTGGAGTGTGTGTTTTAGAATCACTGTAGGTTTAAGCATAATGGATGCGTTTTAAGTCATTGAAGTTATTATTTTATTGATGCTCAAGTTGTCCTATCTTTGGCTAAGAAAGCCTTTCCTAGTTGGCTCCAGAGTATTTTAGACATAACCCCAAAAGTAATTGGTAGTGTCCCTGCTTTTCGGTAGGATAAATTATTCCAGGCTCATTGTGGCACATTTCCTGCCCCAGATCTAGAATCAGTTCTCTCCCAAGGAACTCTGGTTCTTTTTAGGAGGGAATAGTATTGGGAGACCACAATCTGGATTTTGAGCCTGGTTAATGAACATGTTCATTTTTACTGAGCTTGACACTGTTTCCAGGTCTTTGCAGTGAGTAGAGCTAGGAGATCTGTTTTTTGTTTTTGTTTTTGTTTTTTGTATTAAAACACATCACAATTTCAGTTGACAATTATAAATTCCATACTACAAGGTTTTTACTTAACATCCTTGATCTTACATTTAAATTGCCTTCTTCCATTCCCCAAATCCTAATTCCCAATACAAGCATAATTTCTTATTTGTTTTATCCCATAGTACATACAACTGTCTCAAAAAAATGAATAAAAGGAAGGAAGGAAGGAAGGAAGGAAGGAAGGAAGGAAGGAAGGAAGGAAGGAAGGAAGATAAGCCCAAACAGTAACAATACTATCACCAACAATAAAATTAAGAAAAAGAGTTGACAAATTTTTGACAATTTCTTAGAGTCTATCAATAGATAAATTCCTTTGTCACCTGAAATAATTCCTCTCTGTAATTAGACCAGTAATCTGAGGCTCAGGTTCACTTGTGTCATTTTGCTCTCAATTTTTAGAGGTTGCTTTGTCTTGTGATTAATATTGTTTTATAATCACATTAAATATATACATGTTTTTTAATCCAAAACAAAAACAGAATATATTCAAAGATATCTAACTTGGAATTCTGTCCCCTCCACCTCATTTCCCCACTCCCCCATAAATAACTTTTTCCTGAGAGTTTTTTTTTTTAAATATAACCAAATTTACATTCAGATGACCTTCTCAGATAAATAGCAGGATGCCATAAACTCTTCTTTCCTCCACAATTTTTTTTTTAACTTAACAAATTCTGGAGATCATTCCATAAACTTACTATTTTTTTGGAAAATATGTTTTTGTAGCCCAGGTGAGAAATTTGGCTTTAAAACGGGACTATTAGTAAGCAGCTGGTGGCAAAAGAAAGATTTAATCCTAATGTATTTAAAAAAAAAAAAAATGCAGATTGGAGCTTTGTAGTAAACCTTCATAAAATGACTCACCAAATTCACAGCATCGTGCTAGGAAAAATCAGAGTAGGTGGCTTTGCTTCTGAGAGGCATACACAGTGTGCAATTTTACCCTGCACAAGGCTTTAGCTACTACAATTTTCTTTTCCTTTGCCTTTTTGAAAAGTAATGTTCGTTCCTATTTTAGCAGCACTATTTGCATTCCTATTATTCACTCTGAACTGGGATTTGCATTTTTATCTTTCCTTTGTTAGTTGTTTTCATTCCAGCACTTCTCTTCCTGCTCTTTGCCTTCGGTCTATCTTGCCCTTAAATGGAGGCCTCATGCTGTGGGAACGGAGCCACGATATTCCTTGCCATCATGCCAGGCCTTGTCCCAATTTAATGATAGAAGTTCCCTTGAACTATCGCCAACAAAGCTAGGACATCCCACACACATTTGCTATGGAAACACCTTCATGACTAATGGTCTCTCAAATTAAGGCATTTTAAAATTGAAGATGGAAGTGGCTTTCATTTAAAAAAAAAAATAGATATTCTGCAGCTGTGGAAAAAAAATAGCAATTCTCTACAAGTTGTGAGTTGCCATGTCAATATACCCAGCTTGTCTGAGGGGTAGATTCCTACAACCCCAATCCCAAGGTACGTACGTAATAAGAAAGCAAGAATTTACGCATACTCATCCCTGTCTTCCAGCGAGCAGCCGCTGTTTTCTTCTGCTGGGTGCTTCTAAATTCAGATGTTGGGCTCGTGCCAGGTTCTTTTCCTTAGAACAGACGTAGAGACAGCTAAGAGCCTGTATGATTTGGATGCTGCCAACACCACATCGTGTTCCCTTACTTTCCCCTCTCATGTCATAATAGCAAATTACATAGACTTCTACGGACCCACCAGGCCATCTTGCCTTTGTTCAACCTATCGCCTTTGCTCAGTAAATGATGCTTAATTAAATGATCGAATGAGTAAATGAGCACAGGATGTGCTCTCCTAGGTGGGAAAAAGGGGCTATGCTACCACCTATATGCATGTTACATTGAGTGTCTGTGTTTAGATCTCCTCTCTTTCATGTCTCTGTTTGAAAGGAATGGGGTTCTAATAAATATCTTTGATTTCTGACTTTGAAGAATAGCATAAAAATGGTGGACACTATAGACAGAGGCAAGATTTGTGTTTTCACTTGGAAGAGGCCTAGTGGGCTTTGCCACTCTCTGTTCAAACCAGTCTTCGAAAGTCCTCAGAGAACCATACCAAGAATCCCCTTCAGCCCACACGGGGTCTTCCTGTAGAATGCCTCTTTGCCACCTGCCATCCTGGTCTTGCTTCTGCCACGTCCTGCTAATCTCCACCTTCTGTCCCTGCATTTTGCCCCTAATCAAAGGCTGACCCGTCCCTGCCAGTCATGTCTACAGATCTCAGATAGTGAGTTGCGACTCTGATGAATTTGTCCTAATTAAGGAAGACCAGAGGGGTGGTTCCCTGGTTGATGATAAGAATCACCTAGATAAAAATTATAGATGACCAGGGCTCGTTCCTGTGCATTTTTAGTTGGTAGGTGTGGGTTTGATAAAGGATCTGTCTAACCTTTTGAAAACACCTTCGTGATTCCAGGGCCAAGGCACGTTGTAAAACTGCCGGATAAGAAGCACAATCCCAGGATGCACATTTTCTCTCTAAGGAAAGCCATTCAAAACACCCCCCCCCCACAACCGCTGCTGTTGTTTGTCTCCTGGATGGCAACGCAGTGGCGAAGACAGAAGAGAAGCACCTTTCTTGTAGTCGAGCAACAGAAGTCACTGCTATTTTCGTTGTGCCTTCAGAATCCCAAGTGCAATGAACTAATTTGGGGTCAGCTCCCTGACCACAGAAGTGACATGTTATTTTTTATTCCATGTGTGTTTTTGTTGTAGGTGCGATCTTTAGACACAAATTCACTGGAAGCTGATAAACATATCGTACAAAAAAGGCATCTCTCAGCCCTCCAGGCCCCTCCGGAAGGGGTGGATGAGAAGTCATCGTTCCCAGTCCCTAGCACTGCGGATGACTTCACTTACACTGTTTTTCCTCAGTATCAGGTTACCATCACACCTTTCCCCACAGCTACCCTTCCTTCCCTGACCATAGCCGCAAGGTTCCAGAGCAGAATGCTCCGATGTGAAACAAATGACTTTTTTTTTTTTGAGACTTTTTTCCCCCACTCACTAATACCCTCTGGGCTTCCAGTAAATTTATGTTTGCCAAATATCCCAAAGGAATTAAAGACCTAATTTTAGAGCCCAGGGAAAGTGCATTCTCAAAGCAACTGGGAGTACCCATCCTTAACCGTAAGAGTGACAAAGGGGGAGCAGGAGTGGCCCATTTCCGCAGCCTTACAGGACAGTATCTTTACGAAAAATGAACTCAGCTGTTAAGAGCCTGTAGAGGGGCTGCTATCTACCACATCACAGGCAGCAGAGAAGAACAGGATGTTATGAGTACAACGTGAACCTCAGAGCCAGAGTCCAAACGGGGCTCGGGGCTTCCCAGGCCTGTGTTTACCTTGTTTTCTTCAAACTCTAAGAAAGAACTCTCCTGAGAATGGAGCGACGCAGAACTGATAAATCTCCTTGTTTTTATTTTATTCATGAAAAGAGAGCCCACTCTGGTTTATAACAACATATCACCAAAGTAGCCTGTGGCTCCTTCTTGATTCTTTTTTTTTTCTTTAAAGATTTTACTTATTTATTTGTCTGCGAGAGAGAGAGAGAGAGAGAGAGAGAGAGAGCAGGAGCAGAGAGGGGAGGTGGGGGAGCAGGTGGGGGAGAAGCAGACTCCCCACCCGAGCAAGGAGCCTGAAGTGGGATTTGATCCCAGGACTCCGGGATCATGACCAGAGCCAAAGGCAGACGCTTAACCAACTGAGCCACCCAGGCGCCCCTCCTCCTTGATTCTTAAAGGACCCCTGGTTTTTCTCCAGGTCCACTGGCTTGCAGCCGAAGCAAGCCCCAGAGAAGTTGCAGTGTCCGGACCAGGTCAGCTCGTCTTCCCCAGACTCTTCGACTATAAAATATACACGGTTGAGCTTCTTCCATTCAACACTGCTGGGTTGTCAGAAAACAAAACAAAATAATAACAGGGGGAGCACTGACAAGGAAACTGAAAGTGAAAAAAGTTTAACCTCTAAATTTGGCCATGCTTCCTAAATACTCACTTATTATCCTCAGTGTATCCCTCTGTAAGTTGTAGTTAAAAATGAACCATCCACCAGCTGTCAGGCCTAACTTTCTTCAAGTACCACTGCTCCATTGGTAGTAAGCTAATTAAGAGCATAGGGTTTTAGGTATATCTGGGTTTGAATATAGATTTATTATACTTGCTGAGGGATCTTATGCAGGTTACTTACCTTTTCTGAGTCTCAGTTTCCTTTCTTAAAAAGAATGAATGTAAGAATTATTATTTTAAAAAAATTTCTTTAAGATTTTATTTTTATTTTATTCATGAGAAACAGAGAGGGAGAGAGAGAGAGAGAAGTGGGGGAGAAGCAGGCTCCACGTGGAGCAGGCAGCCCGAGGCGGGACTCGAATCTAGGACCCTGGGATCATAACCTGAGCCGAAGGCAGACACTTAACCGACTGAGCCACCCAGGTGCCCCCAAAAGAACTAATGTAGGAATTAAATAAGAGAATGCACATACAGGATTTACACGGGGTCTGTGACTTCACAAGGGCTCAGTAAGTGTTCTTCTTAAACCAGTATATCAGTCAGGACCCAGTTGGTTGTAAGTGAAACAAACCCAACCCAAACTGGCTTAAACAAACAAAGAAAATGATTGTCCCACACAGTTGAAAACTCCAGCGACAAGTTTGGTTCTGGCACCTGTGAATCTGGGGGCTCAGCTGAGGCCTCAGGACTTGATGATGCCCAAGCCCAACCCCCTTCTGCCTTCTCCCCTCTTGGGGTTCTGCTGTGCTGTTTGCTTTCATTCTTCCGCAGGCCCCCTCCACAACAATTACAGGCTTACGTTCTTCCAGCTGAGAAATCTTGGTTGGAGAAATCTCTATCAAGGGCTCCCTCTTTGTATCCCATTGATGGGATCTTTATGCCCATTATGGGACCACTCCCTGTGGCCTCAGAGAGAGAGAACACTCCAAATTGAGCAGGTCTGAATCACGTGTTCATCCTGGAGCTGCAGGGTGATGCCTGCCTCGCAGAAGCCATGGCAACTGAGAGTGGGAGAAGGGGCTTCCCCACACAGAGATGAAGGTGACTGCTACCCAAGAAAGGGGGCATGGATGCTGAGTAGATATCTCTGCAGCCCCCTAATGAATTTCTCTTTCCTTAAAGACACTTGCCAATGAATAGAAGATAGGCAAACTTTGGGGCGCCTGGGTGGCTCAGTCCGTTAAGTGTCTGCCTTCCAGCCTTTGGCTCAGGTCATGATCTCAGGGTCCTGGGATCCAGCCCTGTGTCAGACTCCCTGCTCAGCGGGGAATCTGCTTCTCCCTCTCCTCTGCCCCTCTCCCCCTCTGTGCTCCTTCATTCTTTCAGTCTTTAACAAAATAGAAGATATGCAAACTTCACCTTCTAATTGAGACAGCGAGGTCTGCAAAGGTAGAACAAGTTCTCCCAGATGCCTCCTAAGGTGAACGAAATAGGAATGTCAGACTCATAATCTCTCAAGACATTGAACTGACAGAGGTACCCTACAGGCCATTCCAGAGAGGAAACGCTGTTGATGTGAAGCTAAAGTTTACCTAGGGACTGGCTTTTCTTGGTCACCATGTGTGATTCTGGCATTTTTTTAATCGGCTCTGATTCATTTAAATCTTAAAATGTTTTATCTGTGTACTTCATGTTAAAGAAGTTTGTCAATATAGTACCTCTTTATTTGGCCCTAATTAAATCTCACTCAGAAATAGTGTCCCTTCATCCCAGCATTCCTTCATCCTAGTATTTCATCATTTACTAAACAAAGAGGTGTGCTAAAAATGTCCTTGGGGTCCTAACACACTTGCCAAAACTGATTACAGCTTTTTTTTTTAATTTAAACAAACTTGGATGACATATTTCTTCTTATAAACGAAATTTGTATATAGTTATAGAAAAAGTTGGAAGATACAAATAAGCACAGAGAGAGACTATAATATCATCCCCCAGAGAAGCTATTGTCAGCATCTTCAAGTTCAGTTACCTATGATGGGGATCCAAACGCGCTACCCCAAAATATGGCATCCTGGCAAATTGAATATTTCAAGCTGAAGAAATCTGAGAAAACAGCAGAAGCAGGAGAGTCACTCTGACTTTTTGCCCTGCACCCTTTTTTTTCCCCTGAAACAGGCCATAAAATCCTCATGTGAGAGGTGCCCTCCCTACACCCAGAGGAAAGGAGTACCTTATCTCAGGAGACAAAGGGGACACCAAGAAAAATCCCAACAAACAGGCTTTGCAACGTTTCCCCAGTTTACTACACCTACCTCATACTTCTTAACTTATCCTACTACTCTGCAAATATGCACTGTTCACCAAACTTAGCATAAAATACTCGGTCTAATTGTTTCTTTGGCTGTTCATTTCCTTTAGAAGTCACTCATGCCACGTAAAACTTACATTAAATAAATGTATGTACTTTTCCCCTGGTAATCTGTCTATGTCAATTTAATTTTCAGACCCAGCCAAGGATCTTAAGAGAGTCAAGAAAAACTTTGTCCTTCCCAAACAAAACAAAACAAACAACAAAAAATGTTAAACAAAAATGAGATTTTAGTCTTTTAGAACCTGCTCCTTCCACTATTCCCTACACCAGAACTGTTAAATATTATTTCTACTGTTTATTGTATTGTGTCCTTCACCTTTGAATGGGAGACAAGTTTATGTTGAAATCTCCTGATATTGCATGAAAAGGTTGAGCCTGTAAGTATTTTTCTGGGGGGATGGCTGCTAGCTTCCATCAAGCTCTTCAGGATATCTACAATCTAAAATAAGAAACCCATTGTTTTATACCCTCATTTTAAATGGTGGGAATAGATATATGTGGCAGAGAAAGAGACAATCTACTTGTAAGCAGATATCATGATTCATTTAACCAAATCCTTCTTATTGGACAGGTAGGTCCATTCCAGGTTTTGGCTGTTACAAATGATACCCAGTCAATGTAACTGTTGCTTTCAAGTTTAACCACATAACTATTTCCCCATGATGCTGCAGGATATGAAGTTGCTGAGAATTTTTAAAGTGTGGAGTAACCCAGACTGACAAATTGCCAAGCCCTTGGAAGGTGGCTTTTCGCCCAGTAGAACCCTTATTATTCAGGCACTACAGCTTAACGCCCTGGAACTGTTCAGTGAGAGAGCCCATCTCCTAGAGGCACCAGCTAGCTGTGGGGGGAAGGAGCATCACTTCCTGCCTTTGTCTGGGGTTCTGACTGACAGAGACCTGCCCCTCACTCTGGGGCCCAGTTGCAGCGAGTGCCTCTTGCTTACATTTTTGCAAGGACATGTGGGCAAGCCCAGGCTGATCCCCACAGCACACTGCACCTTGGTCACCGACTGAGCGCCTGGTGGTTCCCTTTGGGGAATTAGGATGATCTGAGCATTGGGGGCCTGCCAGTGGGAAATTCACACAGCTGAAAGCAACAGGTCTCCTTCTAGCAGTTTCAATAGGGTGGAGGAGGGAGGGGAAAGGCAAGTAAATAAGCAAGGAGGTGGCCATCAATAAGGGGTTCCAGTGAGTCTGGTTCATAAGTCTGAAGAGATTCAAACCCGTGTTTTAACATCCAGGAACTGGAAGTTAGTAGGGAAGCAAGGCTGTTCTCTGAATTCAGATATATTTTCTTCCTGGGGTCTTATTAAGGTATTTACTAAAATAGCTTTAATCATCTGAAAGTAAATATTGATTGGGTCTGTGTGTGTTTATAAAAATGTATCTGGTCTGGGAGATGTCAGGCAATCTAGATCATCACAGAGGACAACAAAATCAGAGGGTGCCAACCTCCACATTTTCAAGGACTGACAATACTCTTGCCAATGTTAGGGTCATGTGCAAAGCAGGTACAGGGCTGTGTTCAGCACCAAAGTCCCCCCAAAGCGGCAGAACACAACTACCAAAGGTGTTATTGGTAATTTATCATCTGGAGCTGAGCTCATAAGAATTTGCCTTTTTAAAAATTGTGGGTAAGTTTAATTTGGACTTTTGAATGACCTTCTCATGATTTCAGTTTTTCCCATGGGGAAACTCCAGCACCATCCCATGTCAGAAGCCACCTCCAAATGCATGAAATATGAGGGATGACCCTCCCTTCCCTTAGCTCTGATATTTCCCTGGCGAGGACTTTGGCTCAAACGCCCCTGCCGTCAAGTTGCTCCAGATTGCAATCTCTCTAGCAAATAGTGATGTAAAGGTTTTTGCAAAAGCCTCTCCAGCAGCACACCTACCCTAACCTTCCTAATAGCACTTTTCTTAGAAGCCCAGCATGTGTTATCACGCCTTGGCAGATGGAGAAACGAAAACACAAAAAGATTAAACAGCCTATCTAAGATGACCTAGCAAGTCATCCACCAAGTGCGCGACTCCTGACAATGTGTGACACACAAATGCTCTGATAACTCGACCTCACCCTTGTTTCTGTGCAGAAAAATACAGGGAGTAGTTTACTGGCCCCAAAGACCTCATAGTGCTTTGAAGATGGCAAATTCAATCCGACCCTAATTATCTAGATCCAAATCAGGCCTGACAGAGTCTTCATTAGATCTAAAAATCCTGCCTGTTGGAACTCTGGGTCCACTGACTTGCTCATGTCACCATAAATTGGCTGTTCTAGAGTCAGGAAGGGTTCTCAACAAAGTGTTTACAGATGATGGTCATCATGTATGAAATAAAAAAAGTGGTTTTATTAGAAAACATGAATAATTATAACAAAACAGTGCAGCAGTGGCAAGATCTCATCAAAGAAACAGTCTCTAGAATGGCCTAGACATGGGCAAAAGATAACCCAGTTATTTAAACAAACTAACCCCCCAAAAAAGAAAATCATGAAGATATTATCCCAATCCCATCATGGAAACTAATGCAAACTTCTCTTTTGAAGCCGAATTTCATGTTTGCTAAGTTGCATTTCATATTATTTTATGTCCCAGGTCAGAAAATGGCACCCTCCATACTGAAAGAATTCCTCTAACCCCAGACAAGCCATTTTCTTTTCTTTTTTTTTTTCCACAATGGAATCAAACTCTGTCACTTTTTTCAAATGTGGTGCCAGTGAGACCAGCCCTTCAGATAAGCAGAGTCAATGGCCATTGAGTTAACGTGACTTCAGGGGAGCCAAAAAGCCTGCCTGCCAAGCGGCCGAGGGCTCCCACCATTAAAGTCACTCGGATGAATGGAGCATTGCATTTCCAAAAATGCTCCTGTCACAGATACTAACGTAGGCTAGAGCCGTGCCCGGGCCATCAGAGCCACTCGATGCTTACTGAATGAATAAAAGGACAATTGTTACCCAAGAAGTATAATAAGCTGTGATTACATTGGTTAGAGTCTATGCCAAAAATATAAAAGTATCTGGAACATATTAACTCATTTGCTCCCTCTGTACGTGGTTGCAAAGTCCGTCTTCAGATTGTCCATCTGCTAACGAGCCCTGGCTAGTGTTTAAAGAAATAGGACATTGGAAAGGAAAGCGGGCAGCCGAGGCAGCGGACTGTGGGGTCAGGGGCTGGAAGGATGCTGAGCTCTGGTACAAGGAGAGGAAACCCAGTAGGTAAGCTCAGAGTACCTCCAGTCGGTATAGATCCGTGTGTGTAAGAGATAGAGCCGTGCATTTGCATTTATATTCCTGATTAAATTGACGAAGTCCTGGCCCTCTCCTGCCTCAGTGGCTCAACAGAAGAAATGGAGAATAGTGGTATTTGTCTCATGTCGCTGAGGAAAGGAGTTAGATGAATTCATCCCCAAAGAGAGTCTGGAACGGTGTCAAGCAGATAAAAAGTATGATTATTGTTATTTCGTGTGTGTGTGTGTGTGTGTGTGTGTGTGTGTTCCCCACATTTTTCTAGTATATTGATAACCAGTTTTCAGTTAAAAACAAAATCTACTGACACGTGGATATTTGCCTTACTTGATTCTTTCACAGGGTGGAATACAACCATGACTGGTGGCAAAGGTGACGGGGACACTGGACATCAGGCTCTGCGTTCCCTCTGAACGGGTCTGAGTGATAAATCCGTGCCCCAACCACGATGAAGGTCACCTCAAAAGCTTATGAAAAGCCTTATGCTTAGGCTTGTAGCATAGGGTGAGACACAGCCCTGGAATTAGCAGTGCTCACTTCCCGGGCTGCTCTGGGCACCCATCTAGAATCATGAACTGTGACCCACCTCAATGCCCTCAGTGGCCCTTGAAGGCAAGAGATTAACATGCCTGTTTTATTTCCAAATCAGTGAAATGGATGGGCTCTTTCCAACTCTGGGGAAATACAGAAGGAGGAAGGGGGCGATAAGCAAAGGAAACAAGTTTGGGTTTTTTCCCCCTCCGAATTGTAGAGTCAGTGTCCTGCGTAAAATGTTATTATTTCCTTGTTATTCTTATGCAAGCTTCCCTCATCTAGTGCACCCAGTTTTGAAAACACAAAATGATTATTCGCAGCATAACGTCTGTAAAGGAAATAGACACCTATATGTCTACAAGATATTGAGGGTGGGCGATCTATTCTAACCCTACAACTTCTACAAATACACCACATATAAGTCGCATCACTGTCTCAGCAGCTGTGGGCCCGGGTGTCTGTACGGTAGAGATAGAGAATTGCCTGGTGCGTTCCAACTCCTCGGTAGTGTCCCCAAGTTAAGGAAATGGCAGTGCCCTGTAATAGTGACAGCAGAGAGATGTCTGCTCATTGATATGCAAATGACAATAGCAGGCATTCTGCTGTGTTTAAGGAATCCCGTGACTGGTTTGACCACAAGCAGGTTATTAAAGTGAAACAAGGCTATTTTGTCCATTATGAAAAGCACTGCCCTGTCCCAGTGAGTGGCACATTCAGGGCTATTTACATTTCAATGACAACCAACAATAAATCAATATAAATACTCCTTCAAATCCATTTTCTTTCTCAAAGAACAATAGCTGTTCAAAATCACAGGGTTAAACAAGAATCTGAATCAAGCAGCAATCATAAAAAATCCAGCATCTGGCCAATCCTATGTCTGTCAAATCATTCATAAGTAAAGACCCTCAAAGTGCTGGAGTAAAGAGAAATCTCCACGTGCAGTCCTAGAAATTGAGGTCCATCTCTAAATAATAACAATAATAGCGAGTACCTCCATGTGTCATGTAATATGTTTATATGTATTTACTATGTGATGGAAAATACTGTATGCCAGTCCGTATTATTGAAATGGGTGCATTGCATGCATTACATCAATTAATCCCTGCAGTGACCCTGGGAGGTGCGTACCATTATAACCCTCATTTTACAGATAAACTGAGGCTGAAAGAGGTTCTATAACTTGTCCAAGACCAGAAACCCAGTATGTGGAAGATCCAGGTTTCTGATCTTACCTACATTGGAGTGGGGCTCTTAACAACCATCCTCCCCAAAGATGCAGGGATGGAATTGGATGACAGCTAGTAAAATATCCTGGGGACTTAGAATATTTTGCCCAAGTTTGACCAGAGATTAAAAGCTGTAGTTCAGGGGCGCCTGGGTGGCTCAGTTGGTTAAGCGACTGCCTTCGGCTCAGGTCATGATCCCGGAGTCCCGGAATCGAGTCCCGCATCGGGCTCCCGGCTCAGCGGGGAGCCTGCTTCTCCCTCTGACCTTCTCCCCTCTCATGCTGTTTCTCTCTCTCTCTCTCTCTCTCAAATAAATAAATAAAATCTTTAAAAAAAAAATAAAAAAATAAAAGCTGTAGTTCAGTCTGTGAGAATACTAATAACTTTGATTTAAAAATCATTGGGAATGAACCACTTATCTATAATAAATTCTACCATTCATTCAGTTTTACATCCAACAAATAATTATTGAGTCATCAATAAGTGTGAGGTGCATGCTAGAACCTGAGGCTAGAGCAGTGAACCAGACAGATAGAGCCCTGACTTCATTTAATTTACAGTCCTCTGGGGGAGAGAAATACTTAAAAATCATCTTTCATTACAATTGTGACAAGTATGCAGAAGGAAAAGGCCTCAGTGCAAGGAAAACAGATAAAAGGAAGACGCAGCCTAGTCTGGGAAAGTCAGAAAAAGCCTCTCTGAAGAGGGAACAGTTAAGAGGCTTGGAGACTAGATAAGAGTAAGCCAGATATAGGAAGATCAGTGCAGGGAAGGAGCAGGGGTATCAGGATGCTTTAAGCTGCCTGCAAGTCAAATAAAACCCACTGCAAATTTGCTTAAAACACTAAAAGTTATTTATTGGTATAGCTTCAGGCACAGTTTGATCAAGATCTGGTTTTCATTTCTCTAAGAGTCTCACTGTCCTACCAAATTTTACATGTTCATTTTAGTCACTTAGTTTCTGTCATGACAATGTCTACCAATGACAGTTTATTTGCTCACAGTCACAGAAAGAGTTCTCTTCTTTATGCTGATTAGGCAACCCCAAATCAATCCTTCTAACTAGTGGATGCCTCTGTCTGACTTAAGTCTTGGTTATCCACACCGATCATTTTGGTAAGGAGAATGGGATTTGTGTAACCTTGGACCTTAGGGGTGGGTCCATTCCATCCAAATCACATGACCACTAAACATAGGTGGGCTAAACATGGAGGAGGCAGCAACAATTTCAATTCTAGACAGAGAGCTATTCTAATCAAAGATAGAAACAGGTGTGGAGAACCTTAGTTGGTTAGATTAGATGTTGGAGGATCTAAGTCCCATGGGAAAAATGAAGAGGAGATTGGTGTGAGGGAGACAATGCTGTAGAGGTCAGGTGGGGCCTTGAGGGCCATGTTGAAAATTTGAGGTCTGTTCCAAAGGTTAATGGAGAGTTTCTGTTTTTTTGTGATGATCAAACTTACATATTAAAAACATTCTTGTATAGGAGAAAGATTTCATCAAAAATATGTGTGTATATATCTGATACATCCATGTATATACATAGACTATGTCTGAAAAATATACAATACACCAGTAAATGTGGTTGCTTATAGGAAGAGGTCCTTGGAAACCAGAGAGCTGACCAAATACAGAAACTTTTCACTGCATGCACTGTTGAGCTTGTCTTTTTTTTTTTTAAACCTATTCTTACCTTGTTCTTAGATTTAAAAAATACCAAGTTAATTGTTTCCAGTGAAAGCTCTGTCCACTGTATGGAGAGAAAAATCAGAGGCGGGGAGGAGGGCCGGGAGATGAGACAGGCGTGGTAGTTGCCTGGTTTCTGATGGGACAGGAACAGGTCACCTGCGGCTGAAGTTCCCGCCCTTCTCCACTGCATAGCTAAGCCTTCTGTCCCCACAGAAGGCTCACAGACGTAGGACAGAGTGAAACGGCTGCCAAGCATGAGATGCAATAGGAGAGGAGGCTTGAGAAAGAGCCAGAAGCCACAGAATGGTTATAAGATAGATGATGGGAGCCTGGGGAAAGGGAGCAAGTTTACATTTGTGCAGAGGCACAAACTTATTTGACTTACCTGAGCTACTGATAGCCCCAGCTGTATAGTTATACAGATGTGACACTTCTGAAAATGAGACTCTGCATCTGAGTCGAACTCCTGGGATTCCAGGTTGTAGAACGGGAGCCTGGAAACCTCTCTAGGAGGCAGCCCACATCCAGCTAGAAAATGGGAAGCTGCCGCCGACTCCCACCCTGCAGCCTGACTTCACATCCATGCTGGGTCAAGTTGAACCGAATAGAATGCAATGTGTCCACCTTGCTGGCGCAAGTAAATAATGAAATGATTATCAACGGGACAAATGAACATCAGCAGCAATTTTAGTGATAGCTGCATACAATTAGCAAAATATTAGTAAAATGTAAAATGGATTTTGAGAGAACACAAACATTCAATCCATGGCAACAGGGAACTCTTTGTATCATGCTTCTCTCTCACTGTGTTTAATCCCTCCCATGTCACAATTCACATCCTCTGTAAAGTCCCATTCTTACCCTTTACGTTGGTTGTAATCATACCTTTGAACCTCTCATCATTTTGTGATACTCCCCTAATCTCATTTATGGGTACACTACAGCACAGCGGTAACGAGTGAGCCATCTGGAAAATTGAGTTTATACTTTTGGTCTCCCATTTACTGCCTTTACAAGCTGTGTGACCTTGGACAGTTTACTTAACATTCCTGTCAATCCACTTCTTCATCTGTAAAATGGGGACAGTCATGTCATGTACTTTACAGTGTGGTTGTGAGGAATGAATGGGTTAATATGGATGTGATGTAATATGTATTATTATATATATAATTATATGTATTATATATATATTATATGTATATATTAGCGTATATACATACCTATCAGTTTGGAGCACATTATAAGCTCTAGGTGGGAATTGGTTATTGTTACTATTACAACTATGCATACTAGTTATTGGCATATTTGTCATATCTTTTATTTAGATTGTATCTCAAATTATCTGATAGACTTAGATTCTTTTTGTAACATAATTGGTCATCTAATATACCATGTGACAAACTACCCCAAAACTTACCAGTTTAAAACAACACGTATTATCTCACAGTTCTTTTTTTCAAAGATTTTATGTATTCATTTCTTTGAGAGAGAGAGAGCACAAGCAGGAGGAGCAGCAGAGGGGGAGGGAGAAGCTAACTCCCCACAGAGCAGGGAGCCCAATGTGGGGCTGGACCCCAGGACTCTGGGATCATGACCTGAGCTGAAGGCAGATGTTTCACCAACTGAGCCCCTCAAGCGCCCCTGCCTCAGTTTCTGTGAGTCAGAAATCTGGGTATGGCTCAGAGTCCCCCAGGAGGCTACAGCTGAAGTGTTCACCAGGGCAGCAGTCATCTGAAGGCTCAACGAGGGAAGGAGCCACTCCCGAGCTCAGTGGTACGACTGCGGGAGCCACAAGTCTCCACTGGATGCTGTCTGGAGACATCACTTCTGTGCTGTGTGGGTCTCTCCATTGGGAGCTCGGAACACAGCAGCTGGCTTCCCCCAGAGCAAGGGCTCTGAAAGAGAGAGAGAACAGAATCACAGGTTTTAGCAACCTAATCTCAGAAGTGACAACCCATCACTCCTGCTATTTTCTGCCTGTTAGAAGTGAGTCAGTATGTCCAGTCTACACTCAAGAGGAAGGGGTTACACGAGGACGTGAATACAAGGAGGTGGCGGTCTCGGGACCCCATCTCAGAGGCTGCCTCCCACACATAGTAAGAAAGAGGAAAATGAGCATTTGGGGAATGTGCCAAATTTACTGGATAACCCTTGTTCTGAAAGACCATCACTAACAGACTGAGCCCAAGAACTGCACAGGTCAATTACGTCTAAGAGAATATTATTTCATAAACCCTGGCCGATCCCCACTTTTGTGTCAGACACTGTGTCTGAAAAGGAAGGATACTAAAGTTTTAAAAAATAAACTTTAAAGCTGGATAGGATCTGGCCCAACTTTCTCACTGAACAAATAAGGAATTTTAGGCCCAGAGCAGACAGACTAGTTGTCCCGAATCACACAGTAACACAACCACTGCCAGGACCCAAATCTCCCGATCGGGCACTTTCTCCTCTAATGGCAATACGGGAGTTCCCTGCTGCTTCGTCCTGTGCAGCCATCCCCCGCCTTCTGTGACTTGAAGAAAGACTATAAAAAAGAACTGAATCAATGGGACATTCGTTATCTTTAAATGCATGTAGTTTTTTTTTTTTTAAAGATTTTATTTATTTGTCAGAGAGAGAGAGAAAGAGAGAGCGTGAGCACACAAGTAGGGGGAGAGGCAGACAGAGGGAGAAGCAGGCTCCCTGTGGAGCAGGGAGCCCGGTTTCAGGACTTGATCCCAGGACTCCGGCATCATGACCTGAGCCGAAGGTAGACACTTAACCAACTGAGCCACCCAGGCATCCCTAAATGCATGTGGTTTTATTAAATTCAGTCCCTCATCTTAAGACATTCTTTAAATAAAGACAAACTATTATCCCTGAAGTTCCTACATGCCTAACAGATTTTTATGGGCTCCATTCTTCTGGGCCCCCCTGTTGTTCCTTGTGCTGACTTTGCATTTAAGCTTCCACACACCACCTGACAAGAGACAAGGAGTTAGACATCACTGGAGCGGGACAAGCTCAGAGAGAGAGCTGAGTGCCACTCTGCTGGGGATGGGACACAACTTGCCCCCAAACCATCCAGGCTAGAGTTCTCTCCTTTTGCCTCCCGACTAAGGCTGATGTTTATTTGTCTCTTTGTTTGGCTTGCCTTCAACCAGAAAGCACTGCTTACATGTGTCAAACTCAACAAGGCCACTTTCTCCTTTTGGAAAAATAAAATAACTTCTGCCCTAGTCATGTCTGGGAATGGAATGCACTTCAAGAGGAAAATACAAGAATTTTATTTGATATAAATAGACTCCATCAATTCAAGGAGCGGGCGTGGAAACTGAAACATTGACAGGTAATTATCAAAAGTGCCTTAGAAAAGCAAGTTTCTGTGGACAATAGCCACAATTTATTATTATTATTGTTGCTAGCTTCCCTGATGTTCTCCATTTATGATTCCAGTAATCTTGTCTCTTTTGATGAATGTACCTTTTGTTTTTCATTAAAGTGTCAATGCATTAGACAAAAGGCCTGCTGAGTATGACAAAACTCATGGTCACCTGACAGAGGAAAACAGGACTTTATACCTGTGAGCCAAAACACAATTGTCCCCACAGGATGAGAATGCATATGTACAAACCCACGTGTTCGCGCGCATGCGCACACACACGCGTGCACAGACACAAACCTTGTTCTTGACAGTCCTGGAGATGATTTTAGGAATCTTTTAGCCAGGTTAAAGTGGTATATGTCAGGTTTGACAGCTCCAGACCACGCATAACTGAAACCAGCCACCTCCACGCCTACTGACATCTTTATGTCTTATTTGTTGTGATCTTCCTGAATCCCTAGACCAATCTGAAAGGAGTATGAATCTCTCTCCTTCAAAAATCCTCAGGTCCCTTCCCCTGACTGGAGATCCTGAGCTATACGTGGTGGGCTTTGAAGCATTATTTACTCCTAGACAGTCTGCTCCGATGCTCCAAAGCAGCTGCTTTTCAAACCCTTCCCAGCTCCTATGGGGGAGGGGGGAGGGGAGAAGTAGTCCAGATGTCGGTCGATAAGGGTATGAGATACCAGCAAATGGGACCCAGTGCTAGGTGTTTAGGCAAGCATTTCAATATGTTCTTAACTAGTCAATCACTAGGGTATGTGGATTTTTTTATCTGTCTAGTGTCCTGGGCCAGTGACACGGTCTTGGAGAGTTGTCAAGAGCTAATAACTTTTCACAGTAATATCCTCGACAGGGAAGAGGAAATGGGATTTTCCAGGGCTCAAGGCTGAATGATTGTAAAAAAATTTTTAAAAAGATAGCAACTGAAAAAACACTTAGAATTACAAGAAAAGAGAAAGCAAATCAACCCCCCCCAGTCCCAACATAGAAAAAATGTGAAGTCTACGTGTGCCACAAAAGAAAGAAATTTTTCAAAGGAAAGCTCAGAATTTTAAATGTATGCAGAACATTAATTTTGAGGTAATTAGAAAAAGCTATTTTCTATTCATCAAAAATCAAAGGTGTGTACACTCTGGATAAAGATTTGGCTACCAATTAATAAATTCATAAATACCCATGGAGTCTGAAACATGCCGTCCATATTATGTTGCACTTTGAAAACTACTTGGTCCTAAGAGAAATTGTAAAAGTGGAAAATAGACTTTTGAAAGAAGCTATTTTTCCCCTGTGCAACCTCCACTCCCATCCCTGTGTACTCACTCAAGACAATATTTTAAAACAAAGAGTGAAACTAGAAATCGCATCCACTGCAATATTCCAGCTTTGTTTCTGTTCTTTTGTTCATTCATTCACTGGCTAAGCATTCACAGGGCTTCCCCTTTGGCTAGGCACTGTAATAGGAAATAAAAAATGAGTGAGTTACACAGTCCCTACTCAGGATCTCCCCTCTAAGTGAGAGTGACACACATAGAAATAAACAATTGTGCCCTAAATGCTACATCAAGATACAGCATTATCAAAGTCCAAAATGCTGAGTGTCTAAGACTAGGGGATTTAAAACTGTCTCTACAGAGGAGGCAACATTTAAGCTGAGTCTTAAAATACAAGTAAGAGTTGGCTAGGTGGCAAGGGGGGAGCTTCACACGTATTTCAGAGAGGATGAGGCATTTGCTTTGATTGAAGCAGAGTGTGCACGCGGATGGATGGTGGAGGCAGGAGGAGATGAGGAAAAGTAGGGGCCAGTCTGTAATTGACTCAAACACCATGCTGAGGTATTTGAACCTTACCCCACATGCAACAGAAAAGGGTCAGAGATTCCTGATGAGGAAAGATTTCCTTTATACCCAAATAAATTCAGGTGGTATCACAGAGGATGGAGGAGAAATTTCGGTTAGAATGGGTATTTTACATGGCTTCACAGAAAGTCCCACCAACGCCAAGCCTAGTTTCTGCCCAAGCTGAATCCTGTGTGTTACCACATCTTCCTTTTTTTTCCTTTGTAATCTTCATCTCATTCACCTTTATTTATCTTCTGCTGATTCGTTCAATCAACCATTCCATCATTCAACAAATATTTGTAGAGCGCTTACTAGAAAGCCAAACACTGTGTAGGGACCAGTGATGAGTCCCTAAGAAGGACAGGCCAAGGGGTGCCTGGGTGGCTCAGTTGGTTAAGCGACTGCCTTCAGCTCAGGTCATGATCCCGGAGTCCCAGGATCGAGTCCCGCATCGGGCTCCCTGCTCGGCGGGGTGTCTGCTTCTCCCTCTGACCCTCTTCCCTCTCGTGCTCTCTATCTCTCATTCTCTCTCTCAAATAAATAAATGAAATCTTAAAAAAAAAAAAAAAAAGAAGGACAGGCCAAGCGTAGAGTCTAGCAGTGCTTGGAGATTTATTTAAATACAAGTAATTGAAACGATGTGTAAAGAGCAAGATGAAGGGAAACTGGGGGTGGGGGGGGGCTTCCCTAAGGAAGTGGTGGTAAGCCTGTGACTTGAAGGATGAGTAAGATTTAACCAAAGTTCATGTGTTGGAAGGAGGAGGGGGGAAAGGTAGAAATTACCTTGCAACTGGAAAATAACCAAAGGTAGGAGGAGGCATGGTACCTCGGAGGAAGTGAAAGCTGCTCCACCTGCCTGGAGAGTTGAACAAGCTGAGAGATGGACTGGAGTTAGAGCTTGCAGGACTACGCTCGCCATGTGCACCAACCCAGTAGGCTAGGCTGTGCTGTAGAAATAGAACCCTAACACTCAGGGGCTTAATCAACAAAGATTTATCTCTCTGTCAAGTAAATTCCAGTGCAGTTCAGATGACATTCCAGGGCAGTTCTCCAGTTCTCCATGGAGTAATTCAGACACCAGGGATCCCACTATCTCTTGATGTTACCATCCCAACATGTGGCTTTCAGGGTCACTCCAAGTGGTGAAGAGCATATACGGCAGTGGCTCCTAAATACTCTGGCCCAAAAGAGACATGTTCATCCACCGCTGTCCAGAACTTGTCACAAAGACCCAACTAACTACAAGAGATGCTGGAAAATGTAGGACACACATGGGCCATTTGTTGATCTCCAATATCTCTGTCAAGCATTAACAGGCTTTATCCTAAAGATAATGGAAAATCACTACAGCCTTGCAAGCAGGAGACTGCTGGGATCAAGTTTAGGTTGTAGAAATTACCCCAGCAATATTGTGGAGAATGAGTTGGATGCACAAAGACCAGTTAGGAGATTTTTCAGAAGTTCAAATAACAGAAGATGGTGGCTTAGAATACAGTGGGGTCAGCCTCCCAGTTTAATAAACACCTACATTCAGACATTCAGAGATTTTTTAAGAATCCTAACAAGAAATTGGTTTCAACTGGTACTTGTAACAAAGTAGAATTTTCTTAAGAATAACAATAACAGGGGCTCCTGGGTGGCTCAGTTGGCTAAGCTTCCAACTCTTGATTTCAGCTCAGGTCATGATCTCAGGGTTGTGAGATTGAGCCCTGCCTCTGGCTCACATGCTGGACATGGAGCCTGCTTAAGATGCTCTCTCTCCCTCCCCTTCCCCCCCCCCCCCCCCCCTCTCTCTAACACAAAAAAAAAAAAAAAAAAGAACAATAACAGAATATGTAAACTATTGGCTGAATTTACCTAGTAGTTTAACGGATTACAAAGAGTTGATTTCTCTTCCCATAGGTTGGGGAGCAGGAGATGCTGCATAGCAAAGGTCCTTTGGCTCTAGTTCTATGGAATGGTAAAACACGGTGAGGAAATCATGGTACTATCTGACAGAGTATCTTGAAGCTGAGGCTAATGCCGAGATCATGGAAGTATACAGAGCAGAGATTCAGAGGGCAAGCTGAATAATAAACCAGAAAAAGGATATACAGCTTTCCAGAACCAGGCAGGTGGGTCAGAAGTCAGATTATTGAGCCAGGGAGCAGAAGGATGGGCAAAGGTGCACAGAGGACAGTGAGAGCCGCCAAAAAGTGGGGACTCCAAATTGTTTTTATATCCTTTCAGTAACCTGGAAACTGTAATCACTGAGCTAGAGGGAGGGCAGGCAATGAATGTTCCTCCAAATAATTTCCCCATCGATCATCTCCTTATCATGTCCAGAACTCATTTTTTTTTAAATTTCAGCTTTATTGACATATAGCTGATTTGATTTGCACGTAGCTCCCAGTCTTCCCCATCTCGATAAAAATCATCCACTCTCCACTCAAGTACTCCTGCCATAAGCCCTTCTTGAATTCTCTTTTTCCTCCTACACTACTTCTCTATGTCTGATCCATCAGCATGTCCCTTGACTCTACTCTGATATATGGTCTTAGTCCAACCACTTCCTGTCATCTCCATCATAGCCCAAGCCATACCAACTCTTATTTTGATGATAGCAATAACTTCTTAACAGGCTCCCATCCTCTACTCCTTCCTCTTAAACTATGTTCTCACCACAGACAGAAAGATCCTTTTTGAGATATGAATATAGTCATATTACTCCCTTCCAGTGGCTTCTAGTCCCACTTAGAATAAAACTGTGGCCAGGGTGCCTGCGTGGCCCAGTCGGTTAAGTATCCAGCTCTTGGTTTCGGCTCAGGTCGTGATCTCAGGGTCTTGAGATCAAGCCCAGCGTCAGGCTCAGCAGCTCAGCTGTGAGTCTGCTTGGGATTATCTCCCTCTCCCTCTTCCTCTGCCCCCCACCCCCATGTGTGCCCATGCTCTGTCTCTCTCTCTCTCTCTCTCAAATAAGTAAATCTTTAAAAAAAAAAAAAAAAGGAATAAAACTATGGCCAACAATGCTCTTCAATGTCTAGGCTGTGCCTTCCTTCCTGATCACATTTCCCTCTCTTCCCTTTATTGCCCTTGTTCCCTGGATATGCAAAGCTCTTCTTTAAATATTAAATTAAATTATTATTAAATTATATATCACCCCCTTAGCCTCACATCTGAACATCTGATCTAAAGCAGCCACTCAATACAAAGCAGTAGATCTATTTTGATGCTCTGCATATATTTTTTTGCCCTCTAATATCTTCTTCCTGAGTTACTTCCAGGGTGTTGCTATCAGGTTTTCATCATGGTTAACTGTCTGTTTCTCCTAGCAGAATACACCCCCACTGAAAGCAGCGGCCTACCCCGCCTTGATCCTTGCTGTTCCCACAGTGCATGGAATGGATCTCAGTGTGTAGCGGGCACTCTGTTCTAATTAGGTGAATAAATACATGAGTGAAGAAATACATAAATGAGTGAATTCTGCTTCTTTCCTGGGCCTAAAACCTCTCCCTCTTGATTGTCTTCTTTCCATCAGCCTAGAACCTTGAAGTCTCTTAGACCACTGAAAAAGGGAGTCCTCCCTTGATCTCCTCTTGTATTTTTCCATTCTTTCCTCTTCCTTGTTGATAGAAATGTGTTTTTTTTTATACAAACACTCTATAATTATTGCATAACCTTCTCTAGCTTCTGACTCTCTGCTCAGTGGAAACGGGTCCAGCTCCTGCTTGCCAAAGCAGCCTTTGCCTTAGTGACCCTCGCTGCCACCTCCCCTGCCTCCCCTTCTTCAATTCTTGATCCCCAACCATCTTTTCTTTCTGCTGGGACTCTCTGACCATTCCCTCTCGGTTCTCTTCTTAAGACAATTTCCTGGCCTCCTCCACACTATTTTCATGCTCCTTCTTTCCTCCTGTCAACTTCTGCTCTTTATCACGTGGCTTTGGCACTCTCCCACCCCCTCCCACTAAATTGGAGTATGCCCGGTCACTTTGAATCCTGGGGTCCCTGCCTTTCTCCCTCTCTACCCTCTCTTTCTGGCTGATTTCATCTCCTCCTCGGACTTCAAATACTTCTCCAAAATAGATGTTTAAAAAATCTACACCTCCAGTCTCTTACCCCCACTACATATACTTGGGTAGCCCACAATCTCTTCAAACTCGGCATGTCCAAATTTGTAAGGTACTGTAATAAGGAAATGGGGACTCAAAGGTTTTACAGTTTACCTAAGAGCATCTGACTAGGGAATGGTAAAGCTGGAATCTAAATTCAATTCTCCCAGACATCAAAGCCCATATTGTTCCTCCACGTCCCTTTGTCATTGTGTTACAGCAGCAGAAAGCCGAACAGCCAAAATGTCTTTCTAGAGAGTAGTTCACTATATTGTGAAATGGCCAAAAGATGAAATTCGATTCCACGATTAGAAAAGATGCTTTAGAAATATGGTTAATAGCGTGGGGAAAAGTGAAACATGAAACTATATATAGTAAGATCCTAATCTTATCATTATGATTAGAATAAAGTCTGGAAAGGAAACATAAAAGGCCAACTGCTATCTCCATGTGGCAGCATGATTATGGTTGAAATAATTGTCTTTTTTTCTCTACGAGCATTCATTCCTGCACTCCACTGGTGCCCCTGATTTCTTTTTGGAAAATCACCTCTTCTTCATGTGTGTCGTTTTTTTTGTTGTTGGTGGTGGGGTTTTTTTTGTTTTGTTTTTGTTTTTGTTTTTTGTTTTTATGTGTGTATCTTGATGGGAAAATAATGAAGTTTCCTCAGCCAGATCCTTTTGCCCACCTGGCCGGTATAAGCCAAGAACCTTGCATATTGGCCAAGATGAGCCAATAAAACTTTTTAGCTGAGTTACACTGGGAGAGAAAAATGTCAGATCCCATTCAATCCTATAGTGGCACCAGAACTAGGGAATCAATTTCCCCCTACATTAATTCCTAGAGCTGCCCTGCTTGTTCTATTTCTAAACTGATTCTCTGGCCTCTTGTCCATTCTGGAAGCTTCCTCACATCCCTTCAATATTTTTTTTTTCTTGGCTAAATTAGCTCTCGGTTGCCTCTGATACTTATGACCAAAGAACCCTGACACATATCTGTATGTTCTATTTTCTACAGTAAACACATTTTGTCTTTATACTCAAAAATAAAGAGGGAAATGAAAGTTAAAAATCTAGTAACAGTAAAAACAGTACAAGGTACCAGTCTGAAATATGGTTGTGATAAACCTGGGTGAAATGTGGGGTTTGACCTCTCCTGATCCATAACTTCTCCTAGTAAATCACCCACTTCATGTGATTTCAAAGTGGCAGCAGATCAATAGTATCCCCTTCCTATACACACAGAAAATATTTTTATTTCTACTTCTAATAAGTTTAGGGTCAATGAGAGCCTACCAAAGCAAGACTTGGATTATACTGGAAAGAAAATATATTCTTTTTTTTTTTCATTTGATACATGTGTTGAATGCTTCCTCCATGCCAGCAAGTTGGTCTACAAAAATGAATGGTACCCAGTTTGGGCTCCTTAGGTACTTCTTCCTGCACGTTGAGGCAAATGCATAGCGGATAAATTGCAAAATGCATGGTAAATGCTACTATAGAGATAGGAGCAAAGTGCCATCTCTCAAGACAGAGATGAACTATCATTTAAAAGATTCTAGATGATTAGGAGGAAAATAACAAAGACCCAGCACTTATTGTTTTAACTGAAAAGTGTGCTACGGCAACTTTGCAAAGAGGATGATCATTCCAATGAGAAAACATGTGGCAAAACTATGTTCTATTCGTGGCAAAATCATGTTATAGATTGTAATTTTCATTCCTTTTTTTAAGCGCATCCAATAAACTGTCAATATAATCATTATAATTTTTGCGTTAAATACATTTAAAACACCTTGTAGCGTCTTTACCATCAACTTGCTTTAATAAAATAACAGAAATTGTGGCTCCTGGGTGGACTTCGGCTCAGGTCATGATCCCAGGATCCTGGGATCGAGCCCTGCATCAGGCTCTCTGCCCACCTGGGGAGTCTGCTTCTCCCTCTCTCTCTGCCCTTGCTTGTGTGGTCTCCCTCACCCTCTCTCAAATAAATAAATAAAATCTTAAAAAAAGAAGTAACAGAAATTCATCTTTGACACCTCCCTCTAATCAACCCCATTAGTATTTACCTTTGTTTTTCTAAAATCCATTTCCTAATTTCTCAGTACCAAGGGCACCAAAAGAATTACCTTGTACCTCCCACTGAAGAACCTACCCAGCCTCTGTCTCAACACCATGCTTTGGGTAAGATAGATAGATTCCTCCCGAATGTATCTTCACATCCATTCTTACCTATTGTGGGTTTCTTTCTCTCAAGACATTATCCGATACTTACTCCCACCAGTGTGTCAGTACCTGTAATGGCTCAGTGGGACGCTGCTTCTTGCTAGCATGGTTGCATTGGAAATGAGGCCTTCTGGAGAAAGGAGCTTAGCCAAAACAAAGACTAGTGATCCCACTGGTGAAAGTTTTGATACTGATAGGCCAAACCAAACCAAACCACCCAAACCCTACTCCCAGGTGTTTTAAATCAGTAGTTCTAATGTTAGGCCTTAGAAAAATAAGTGCATCTATATTAAAAATATTTTTAAAAAAAAAGTCTGGATCCTCAAAGAATGATGACATAAATAAGCACTGCATCTTACTCCAGTGTCAGTACATAAATTCCAAGAAAACTCAAGCCCAGGAACATGCAGAGGAGGTGCTTGGGGACAGGCCTCATGCAAGGTGTTTGCCTCTGCCAGCTTCCTACCTCCCCTGTCTCTGCCCTTCCGGGTCATCTTTAGTCCTCCAGGAAGTAGTAAGCAATACAGACAGAGGATGAGCTTTGGAATCAAACAGTCCTAGGTTGATCAATGGACTCTGCCACTCACTCACAGTGGGATCGTGGGCAAGTTACCAAATGCCAGTGAACCTTAGTCTCCTCATCTGAGAAAGGACAACAGTAATTTCTTCCTTGTAACTGGAGAACTAAATGATGTCACAGAAGCCTCTGACACATAGAAGTACAGGAATCGGCGGCTGTGAGGATACTTGGAGTCATGCTTTGCCAACAGTAGCAACACACCCAACCCTGCCCTTTCCCTAGAATAACCTATGATTCAAACCCCCCAATAAACAAACACACACATCTATGCCTTCCCCCATGGTACTCTAAACTAGTTCCTACAAACCTGAAAATGCCAGGGGTAGCCTATGCTACAAAGAGCCTCTGTTGAAGAGAAGATGCTTGGAGAGCCAATGTTCATATTTGAAGAAGTATGTGTTGTCTCCTGCTGTTCTGTCTCATCACTTGTTCCAGAAAAACTGGGCCTGCTACAGGTCTACAATATTATCTACACCAGGTATGGGTAGGCTCATGGGCTTCTGAGAAAGAACAAAAGGAGCAGACCTCAAGTCTCTCCACAGCCACACTGACTGCTCTGTGTGGCCTGTGGGCGTGGAGGCATATGTGTGTGTGAGGAGATCTTAAGGAGGATTCCAATTTCCTATTTCCATATTTATCCTGTGCTCAGGCAAGAACGCTAAGTACATTTGTTGCTCGTCCACATTTTTAGAATTGGAAAATGGGACGGCCGAGAAAGATCTTAGAAACTGACCAGTGCTGCATTTCTCAAGATGTGCCCTGTGGACCAAGTATGGCGTCTCTAAAGATGGGGCCAGAAAACGGCCTTATTGAACAAGCATCTCAGGGAATTCTTAAACACTTTCAAGATCGTGGGGCGCCTGGGTGGCTCAGTTGGTTAAGCATCTGCCTTCAGCTCAGGTCATGATCTCAGGGTCCTGGGATTGAGCCCCATGTCTGTCTCCCTGCTCAGAGGGCAGTCTTCTTCTCCCTCTCCCTCCGCCACTCCCCCTACTTGTGCTTGCTCTCTCTCTTTGTCTGTGTGTCAAAAAAATAAAATCTTAAAAAAAAAAAGCACTTTCAAGATCGAGAGCCGCTGAGTTAGCCCAAATGTCCCCCTTTCAAAGTGAAGATATTAAGGCCTGAAGAAAATGAGTGATTTTCAAAAACAGAGGGTCTTCACTTCAGCACTACTGACATTTGGGACTGAGTAATCTTCTTGTTGGGGGGGCTGTCCTGAGCATTGCAGCATATTTCAGGGCATCCCTAGCCCCTTCGAACTAGACGCCACGAATATCCTCACGGCTGTGACAACTAAAAATGTCTCCAGACATAGCCAAACATTCCCTGAGAGACAAAATCACCCCTGACTGAGAACCCCTGCCTAAAGTCACACTGATAATCAGAAGGGGAAGCAAGACAGCACTCAGTGTCCTGATCCACAGCCCACTAATCTCTCGGTAGCTACCGGCTCTTCTTCTTCTGCTGTGAGAGGCAAGAGGAGGGGAAAGAGCCCTCGAGCCATAAAGGTGGGTTAAGCAAGGGCCACGGCACTGCCATTCCCTGGGAATCTGGGACGTTACCCTCCGCTTTTTTCCTGACTTACTGTGCAGCTAGTCATCCCTATTTCTGTTTCTCCACCTGTTTAAACCTTGATCTTCCAGGAGAACTGGCAGGATTCTGACTGGCAACACCTTGGAAACCCACACAGAAGGGTGCCATCCAAGAAGCTTTTCTAACTGAGACTGATTTAAAGGTACCCCTGTGTAGAAAACAAGAGTGTCGTGTTTTCAATTTAACGCCATGCCAGGAAGAGGAGTGTGGTGGGGAGAAATGCAAAAGGGATAAAAAATGTGGCTTCTGGTCCCAGGTCTTCCCCATCTGCCTTTGTGGCAGCTCTCTGATCTAGAAGCAGTTTCTCCATCCAATGAAGGGATTAAAATATGTCGCTGCATCTGGGCTTGGACTCACCTGTGACCTCTGTCCAAGGGACCCTGTCACTGGTCATCAAAAACCCAAACCCCACCTTTCCTCCAATCCCCAGCTCACTCACTAGTCCTCATTTTCTTCAGTGATAGGAGGTTATGCTTATGGAGGCCTTTATTCTTAAGAGACGCACCCTGAAGTATTTAGGAATGGAGTGTCATGATATTTGTAACTTACTCCTGAATGGTTCTCAAAATCATATACTATGTATATTACATATACACGTATACATGTATGCATAGATTCTCATACATAGAGGGAAAACAAATCTACCAAGTTATTGCTGAAAGTTGAATCTTATTGAAGGGTATATGGCTGTTCATTGTATGATTCTTTCCACTTTTCTGTATGCTTGAAATTTTTCAAAGTCCGGTGTTGGAGAGAAAAACAGCTCCAGCTCTATCTCTTTCACAAAGCCTTTCCCAAATTAGCTGAAATAATTCCTCCAAATTCCCACAGCACTTATGTACTCTGTGTTTATCACTTTCTACCTTGTGTTATAGTTATTTAAGTGCTCGCATAGTGGGTCATAAAATTGCTAAGGCAATACTCAGCTATGTGGAGAACATTTGTTCTGAAACTGCTCTTTATTTAGTCTCCAACTTCTCTGCTCCTCTCACAAGACCCCACGCGGCTGGAAGAGGGAAAAAAACAAAGTAAGTTTTAGCCCAATCTCGTCATCTCAGATTGATCATAGAATTTAAATGGTCGCTTTAGGTAACTCAGTCCTGTTTGGACAGAAGCTGGGCCCTGAGCTCTGCTCCCCCTTGATTCCCCAGGATGGCATTTGGGAACTGACTGGGTTCGGGAGACGTCCCGGGAAGGGGCCCCCAAGATCAGCTTATAAAAATGGCTAGTGATATTATACTGTGATGCAAATGCTAACACCACATCTGGTAATAAGGCCCTTGAGGGATGTGTCAGTGTTCCTAGAAGCAGTAGAAGGAAGTGTCATTGCTGTTGCTGGAGGGGCTGGGCAGTGCTCCGTACTTACAGGTTCTTTCTAAATATCTGTGTCCACCGTCTCTCTGGTCTGTTGTTCCTACCCCCACATCATGACTTCTGCTTTTATCACTCACCAAAATGCCACAAAGTGATAAATAATAATTTGATACTAATAATTACTAATGGACTGAATGCCAAGCTCTTTGCATGTAATATCTCATTTAACCCTCAGAGCAACCAGATAAGTCAGTACAGAATTATCTTCTAAGGACAACCAGTGGTCTCTTCATTGCCTGATTGTTGACCTCACCCTTTCTCCAAACTCTGCGGCAATAGATACCGCATGCCACGCTGTCCTGGAAACTCCCATTTGCTGTGACCCCCTAAGTTACCTAGCCCACCGCTTCCTCTCCAGCCCTATCATTGTACTTCCTTCCAGTTCAGCCCAGTTCCATCCATTCCAGCAAGTCCTCTAAGTTTTCTGGCCACCCCACCTTTTTCAATCACCTTCTATGTTCCCTCCAGTGTCCATCATGCCCCTTCAGGGGGCCAACTGGTGTTCATTGAACACACTTCATTGAGCGCTGCTTTGTGCCCAAGCCCATTGTCCTCAGTCGTAGGAAGACAAGGCCAAGAGAAAGAAAAGCAGGCCCAGTCCCCACCATCACGGCCTCTGCAGTGACTCTGCCTGGGCTTCCATCTTGTGCCACTTATTCAAGCAAGAAGCCACCCTCCCAGCACCTCCTTCCAAGGCTGCCTGCTATCTCTATCACCCATTTGACACTCTCCAAGTACAACTTTGTGGAGTTATTCATCCTATTTGGGGACTGTTTATTCAGGGTAATAATAATAACACGAGTACTTTTACAGACTGAGTGGCCCGCCTATGCCAGGCACTCATTCTATTCACACAGTCTCTAGTTCTCTCACCAATACTGCCTGAAAGGGGCAGTTTATCTCTTGGTACTAATGAAGCACTCCAGGTTCAGAGATGATAAGTAACCTGCCCAAGGCCACATAATTAGTAAATGGCATGATCAGTGGGAGAATCAGGACTCCTGGCTCCAAAGGATCTCTCCAGGCTGAGCTGTTGACTTTTTTGTGGCATCACGCACTGAGGTAGTAAACAGCCAGTGATGGGTGAGGCAGGGAAGTGTGAGTTAGATTTGCGTTCAAGTTCCAGCTATAGCGTTTACTGGAGATGTGACTTTGGGCAAATTCCTGAACCTTTTTTTTATCTGAGTATCCTTGTTTTAAAATTACTATTGTAAAAATTAAGCAATGCCACTCACCTCACAAGGATTATATGAATGAGAAACACCTAGCAAAGCACCAGGTATTATCACAGGCTCTTTCCTGTCTCCCTTTGTTGATGAAGATCATTTAAAACATTGTCATGTCCCTTATTGTGGCTGGTATAAATGCCTAAGTGTGATGTTAAGAAATATCTGCAAGCAGGCCTTTCAAGGATTTGCGAGGATATTAAAGAGGCAGGGACTGACCCAGGGTGGTAGAGGCAGTCCAGTTGAAAGGAGATGGAAAAGCAATCCAGAAATCCGGCAATGGGAGGGAGGTGTTGCCGTTCCTTTTGTTAGGGAAGGTTTTCCAAGGCACAGCCCCTGAAGCTTTTGTGTGTCAAAAGCATTTTAAATGCCTGCCACAGGTGCGCTCATATGATATTCCTTCTGTTGGCAAAGAAAATGTGGGCTTATCAAAATGCTAATTGATATTGTTCAGAAGGAATCTGGAGGCATCCGGAATAGAATCTTGCAAACAAGCTCAAAAGCCCACTCTTTTTCTTTCTCTATAAGCTGGCTACCCATTCCAGAACATAATGTAGCTCATAAACTAAACTTCCACACTTATGAAATCTTTACTAAGCGCTCTGAGAGATTTACATCTTCCACTTCATTCATCCTTTTTTAAAAAGCCCTATGAGGTAGAGATTATTGTTTTGTGTGTGTCAAGTGTTCAAACTGAAGCCCAGAGAGGCTATATATCTTGCACAAAGGTCACACAGCTAGAATTATCGGTGAGATTTGAGCTGATTCATCTACTGAATCAATAAATATTTGTTGAGTGACTACCATGTCCCAGGTCTCTATGATTTGAAAGCTAATGTTCTTCCTACCATCTAAGTCTTCCTAATAAAATACATGATATAATAGGGATCCCAAACTTTGACAACATTCTGTCAAAAAGTGAAAGCAGTTTGGCCAGAACATGACATGCTCTTGGCTCAGGAAAGATAATCAGGCTGGTTGGCCTGGCCGGGCTAGTGTCCACATGCCTGGGCACTGCTCCACGTGTGTCCTTCTCCAAGCTGGATGCTTACAAAGAGTGGTCCAAGTGCCATTCTCAGACAAGGGTATGTGAGTATCTGCATTCGACTGCTTATCAAACTTTATGAGGATGATACACTTCAAGACGTTTATTTATTAGAAATTTGGAAAGAGGCAAAGATTGGTTCACACAACTCACTAAAAGAGGGAAAATCCAATTGGAACAGCGCCTTACCTTTGTTTAGGGCAGGATCCTGTTCAGTGTACTGTAACATAAATGCTGCCATTTTAGCCTCATACAAGCTTATGAGATCTAGAAGGTGATGGTGATTGTACCCATTCCCAAGGAAACTGAGTTTCAGGTTGTAAAGATCACAAGTACTTTAGAAGCGTCCAAGTTTCCGTGTCTACTTAATGGCAGAACCAAGATTTGAAATTAAGTTCTTTCTGCTCCTTCCAGTATGCCATCGGCATTGGTCAGGATGAGTTAGGTTAGGCTGCAGTAACAAATGGCCTTCAGATCTCAGGGGCTCACCAAAACCAAGCTTGACTTCTGACCCACATTCCGTGGCAGCTATGGCTTTGATCTACTTTGTGTGTCCGGCAGGACCCAACTGACAAAGCTGCCTCTACCTGGAACTTAGCCACTCATACAACAGAGTGAAAAGCAAGAGTGGTGGACCCCACACTGGCTCTAGAAGCCCCTGATAGAAACTGTCATCCTCAGTTCATTGACCAAAGCAAGTCAAGTGGCCTTATCCACATACAATATTGCAGAGATGTGTTACCTTCCACAGGAAGGGACCCCAAATAGGAATAAAAACATTTCAATTTATATTAAGACAGTAATGTATGAAGTTGTCTTGAGCCTTGTTCCATGAAAGTATTCTTTAACAAATGTAATTCTGATTAAGAAATATTTCAGGTATATTCAGCCAAGCAGTCATCTTAAAAAATGGAAAAATTGAATAATGAAATGAATTTAGGGTTAAACAAGCAACAATTCTAAAACATGCCTACTGAGCATGAAACCTGCATTTGCAAAGAAAGCAACTTTCACTCTGGGAATAAACTTTCCATTTCTGGCAGGAAAATTGAATAACAGCACTGAAGTTATCCTGTGAATGGGCGTCAGAGTGTCATATTTGAATGTGTAATGAGTACACATTGGCAGAAACCCCCTTTGCCACATGACTTCAAAACAAACACCAGTCAGTAGGGAACTACCAGCTGTGCTGAGTAGAAAAAAAAAAAAAAGTGCACTCACACCCCCTCCGTCCATGAAACAAAAATCCCCTCCGAAATCACCTCCTCCAAGAATGCAGGGGCACAAGTGGATTCTCACACGTGTTCAAGTACAAAACCCCACCCCTGGAAAGCCCTCCAGGCAAAGCCATTTAAATAAAGTTCAGAGGAAGACAGAAGGAAGACGTGAAACAGAGTTCAGGCATTCACAGAATTTTGCCTTCCCTTAAAATCAACTGGCAGCTTTAAAAGGGAAAAAAAAAAAAAGAAGCATTTCACAAGAGTTTAAAGAAGCTGATTTCCAAAGTTGGCTGATTTATAATGTCCCTTACAATTCTAAGATCTTATGATTCTGTAAGTTTCTGTGATGATGAGAAGCAAATCTATTTTCTTATCTAAGTATAGGAAAGAGGGAGAGAATATGCTTTATGTAATAAAATATATATAAAGGAAAAACACAGAAAGAAAGAAAAAGAAAGAAGAAAGAAAGAAAGAAAGAAAGAAAGAAAGAAAGAAAGAAAGAAAG
>NW_027397076.1:16334831-16498515 GCF_003265705.2 Callorhinus ursinus | reverse complement strand
AAAGAAAGAAAGAAAGAAAGAAAGAAAGAAAGAAAGAAAGAAAGAAAAAGAAAGAAAGAAAGAAAAAGAAAGAAAGAAAAATGTTCTAGAAACTATAAAGCTTCTTGGGTTAGGCAATCTACGTATAAAATTATGTTCCTTAAAAATTTTTGGCATTGAGTCAGGACTTGATTTGTAGAAATGAGACTTCTCCAATACCTCTTTTAGAGCCAGTGAGGAAAGGGGAAATGAACTGACTTAGGTTGTTACCTTAGCCTTTTTGTAAAGGTCACCAAAGGGAAAGCCCATAAAGAACCACGGCTCTTTAGTCACTTACCAGTCTGAGACATTGTCCTAGGATAAAGGGGAATCATGATCGCATGTCACATTTTAGATTAAATCATTAAACTGTCTTGCTTTTTTCCCCACGACTCTAAATATAATTCAAGTTGGAATGAGTCTGGATTATTAGGAATTGTTTCTAATTGTGCTTTTCTGAAGTGCTTAGAGATGTTAACTCTGAAATTTTCTATCATAATTGTTGCTAGTGAATCTCCACAACTGATATTTAAGTTTTAAAATAACTATAAGTAACATTAGATCTCAGGTGCCAAAACAGGATATCTGAGTGAAAGAAATTAAGGAAAAAAGAGAGATGGAAATATTAACTCTTTCCTATCCTCTCTGACAACCAACTTGGTACGTGCTGCTTCTCTGACTACCTCCCATAGAAAAAGTCAATAGGCATTGTGTGGAAGCTTTCCAGTCTACCTGGACATGAAGAAACTTCTGTAATAGTAATAGTGATAACTAGTACAAGAGAAACACCCACGAGAACAGAGTGGTTTATTTTGAGAAGAGAGGGTGGGTTATGGTGTCACAGGATCAAAATATTTTAAAGGGAGGGCTTGGGATCAATGTGGGCTTGAACATAGCTTTCTTGTCTTCTGCAGTTAATTCAGATTTCTCCTTGATTCCTGAATCAAATGGTTGATGGGGCCTTCAGGTCATAGTAGAAGTCAGTGAAACTACCCAGTTAATTATTATATGTACACATACATATGACTCCATGTATATATACATATATATGTGGAGATATATGTAAATATATATGGATGCGTATACATATGTGTGTAATACATATGTGTATGTGTGTATATATATATACACCATATACACCTATACATATATGGATATATCCACAAACATATATGTGGAGATATATAGATATATATATAGATATATATAGATATATATAGATATACACACACACACACACACACACATACATATATGGATATATGTGTGCACACACATTCATATATGTATTTAACTGATTATGGCACAGTTATTCATTGAATTTTTTTTAAAAAATTGAACCCTGGGGCGCCAGGGTGGCTCAGTTGGTTAAGCGACTGCCTTTGGCTCAGGTCATGATCCTGGAGTCCGGGGATCGAGTCCCACATCGGGCTTCCTGCTCAGCAGGGAGTCTGCTTCTCCCTCTGACCCTCTTCCCTTTCATGCTTTCTATCTCTCATTCTCTCTCTCTCTCAAATAAATAAATAAAATCTTTAAAAAAATAAAATAAAATAAATAAAAAAATTGAACCCCAATCTTACAGCAGCTACAAATATAAATGCCTTTTGGATTAAAAATAACTGTAAAAAAAGTAAATACTTTCAAGAAAATCCAGCTTATTATATGCATGTATATGTACAATCTGTAGATTGAAGGAGACTTTCCTGACCTAAGCATTTCTTGATCAGATGGAGAAGCTATAAAGAAAAAACAGACATTATCATATACGAATTTAAAACTTTTTTTTGGCAAAAGAAAGATTCCATAACAAGTTCAGTAGACAAATTATAGGTTCCAAAATATTTGTACTATAGATAACAATCATTTTTTTGTTTCTTTTTACAAATCAACAAAGATAAACAAATGAACTCATGGAAATATAAATAAAGAATTAGAATAGGCAAATCACAGAGGAGCAAACCCAAATGACCAATAAGCAAATGAAAATATGTTCACAATAAATCATACTCAGGGAAATGCAAATTAAAGTAACAATAGTGTCTCCTTTTATGCCCATCAGACTAGCAAAAATTGAAATGATCAGTAACCTCTATTGGGTTACTGGGTTACCATGAAATGGGTGTTCACATAGTGCTGAGAAAAATCCAACTGTTAAAACTGCTATGACAAGCCATTTAGCAGCAAACACACACAGAAATTAGACATATATGTGCCATTTAATGTGGCAATCACCTTGACACCTCTCAGATCACCAGTGCACCACGGCATGTGTCAAAGGACACTTAATGTCAGTGTTTATAGTAGCAGGAAAAGGGAGCAGGGATCAAAGTAAGTGAGGATCAGTGAGAACGTTTACATAGATGACAGCTCACTCACATGCAGCCATTCCAAAAAATGACTTACAGCTGAAAGGCTGATTATCATGCAGCCATTCCAAAAAATGACTTACAGCTGAAAGGCCACTTTTGAAAGATTCCTATACAGTTACACTCTAAGTGAAAAAATAATAGTAAGACACAGAAAATGTGCATGATGCAATGTTCCTAAGATGGACCATCGCCAAACCTCTCCCATGCTACATGGTGCAGAGGGCTGTAGAAGGGAATGTGAAGGGGAAAGGAAAGGGAAGTTCATGGTAAACATGAAGGAAAAAATAAGACTTTAAATAACAGATAAATACCTGTGTGAGATAACATGTATGTATTTATGCAAAATTACATATATATATACTGCATAGATGAAAAATTACAAAAAAGAAAAGGTATTTCAACAGCAAGCTCAAAGCATAATAATATTAATAATAATAAATAATAGAATATTTATTGAAAACTCATTATTGACAGGCACTGTCCTAAGCATGTTTGACTTATTAATCCTCATAACAACCTTACAATGGAGATATTAATATCTTTATTTTCATCCAAAAAAGAGCCCAACTGACTCCTCTATAACTGTAGAACAGAACATCTGAAAAATTCAAATGAAATCAATCATCTCATTTGCTTCTTTAATGATCCTGGTCTGTTTACTTTAGTGTCTGCAACTAAAAGATGGAATTTAACAGGGTACCATAAATAAATCAATATTGCCCAACAAGCTAATGTTGGCATGAGTCATCTAAATCAAGGGCAACTGTCTTCCTAATTAGCCACTTCCGGTGCTCATTGGTTCCACAAGGAAGCCCTGCATAATTCCTGCACGGTTCTACACCCTGGGGATTTGTTGGTGGCCATGACAACCTCTAAGTGTTTGATAGCTTTGGGGTGGTGTCCTAGAGCATGTTGACCTCTTGTTCTGAAACTGGGTGAGAAAAATTATCTGGCCTTACTCTGACAACATCACGGGGCAAGATTCCCGTCCTTCTTGAGAAAGGGGCAGTTTCCGGTGACATAGAAACTCCACCTGATCTGAACTGATCCATGGAACTGGACAGCCAAAGTGAACAGGCCTCAGAAAAATCCTTCACTGTGCAGCCCACCACTGGCACCCAACAAATCATTTCTTCACTAGTGTTTTAGGGAGAAGGTAGGGGTTGCTAGCTTCTTCTTCTATTCTCGTAACTAATTTAAGCATTCTCTTATCTCCAGCCTTGATGACAAAACACCAAGCATCAGAGCACCAGAGCAGCGATGTTCTTTATGTCCAAACACCACTGCTCCCCACTCCATGCGTCCCTATTCCCTTCTAAAACCCACTGTGCACAACCCTGCGGTGGGGTCAAGGTGTTAAAATAGAGACTGTGATTCAGATAAGGCTGCAGAAAGTGGCTAACGAATTTACTGAGGAAGTAAACACCACTGAGGAAGCCCTGAGCTGTGGTCTGGTCGGTCCCCTGAACTTGGATCCTAAATGAGACCCCGAATCTGTAAATACACAAATGAAGAAAGAGCTCTGGTGTCTCACAGCTCCATCTGTCTTGGAGCCAAGACTTTCAATCGCGCATGTGTGTTTTGCAGGCCCCTGGCTTTCCCCTCTCGTCCTGACTTTGGCTGCCTCTCATGTGGTTTTTGGCAAGGTATGCTCCGGAGAGGCTGGAAAACTTTCCATCTAGTCACTCCCTTTGGTTAACTATTAGCAGCTCTGATGAAAGCTGTTGGTAGGGCGTTGGAAACAACTATCCAAAAAGAGGTTTGAGTTCATTCATTTGGGGATTTCGGGAATCCTGTCCTCCAAACACTAAGATAACATGAACAAAGGTGAAGCAACAAACTGAGAAATGATGTCTGCTCCCTTCTGGTCAAAGGAGGGAAGGTAACTCATTAACACATGACAAACTCAAACAAAGCTCTCTCTCGTTTAATCCCCCCATAACAACCTATAACATATACATGAGGATATCTACTTGACAAAGTTAGAGACTTGAACCCAAAGTCCTTAAACTTTGCATTAAACCATACAGCTTCATGCCATTTAATTTACCTGAGTTTTGGGTTCCTTTCCTAAGAAAGCAAGACGGTTGAACTTGTTGCTCTCAAAAAGGTCTTTCTAACTCCGTAAGTCCATGAATCAGTTGACCTGGCAGGCAATAAACAATTCCTCTCTTCTAGTTTCCACATAGTTTTTCCCTTTCCAGCCTTGATTTCCCAGCAAACTCTGAAGGCCAATAAAATTATATTCTGCACATGAAAATGCTAAAAAAGCAGTTCACACATTAGTTGTCAATAGAGTGTAGCCCTTTTCCTCCTGAAGCTGTTGCTTCACCCTTGTTTACATTCCTCTGTTCCATCAGTTTAGAGCACATTAAAAAAGCAGAACTGGGTTGGTTGTTTTACGTTGGTGGTGAACTTTGTGCCTCAACTGTATTGCAACCCCCAAAGTTTACTCAACTCCACCTGGCAGTTCAGCTCCTTGAGATAAAGTAGGTTTTCTCTGTGGGAAACCAGCAGCAGTTTATCTTTTCGCTCTGTTGCTGGTGTACAGCTGGCTGGGCATCTAATAGTCATCCAGTAGAAAGTAATCAAAAAAAAAAAAAAAAGGGACATGAAGGGAGTACTGCCATGTAAGAGGAATTAAAACCAATACCTTGTTTTGGTAGACTTGTTAAAGGCCAAGGTAAATGTGTGTGGGTGTGTGTGTGTACTCCAGGATTGTGTGGCTGTGTGGGGAACTGTGAGTGAAAGGATCCTGGATAAATAGCTAGTGAGGAGCAATTCTTACTGTCTACATTCCTAAGTACTATCAGATTTGGATCAATTTCTCATGAGAGAAATGGAAAGTTACATTTTGTTAATTTTTAGCAAAACCACATGTAGTCATTCTCTTAGAGAAAATTACACTGACAGCAACAAAGTCATAAAAAATGTATATAAGAAAACAATACAACATAAGACATGAGGAGAGAGCAGTCCATGTGCTGGTGCTTTGATGGTAATGCTAAGCAATAAAAAAAAATTCATACTGCAATCTATACAAGTAAACAGCCTGAAACTTCTTCTGTATTCAAATTTGATAGAGAAGAAGAAAATGGGCTTTTCCAACTCCTAGTATTATGAGCTGAATTGTTTCCCCCAAAAAGATGATGAGGTCCTAATCCCCAGGACCTGTGAATGTGACCTTATTTGGAAATAAGCTCTTTGCAGATGACCAAATTAAATGAGGCCATTAAGGTGGGCCTTAATCCAATAGGTCTGTGTCCTTATAAAAGGGGAAGGGGGGACTTGGACACAGAGGCAGACGTGCATACAGGGGAAAAGTCATGCGAACATGAAGACAAATCAGGGTGATACCTCTACAAGTCAAGGAATGCCAATGATTGCCAGCAGATCCTTAGAAACTAGGATACAGGATTGGAAAAAATTCTTCCTTCACAGTCTTTAGAAGCAACAAACCCTATAGACACCTTCATCTTGGACTTCTAGCCTCCAGATCTGTGACACAATATATCTTTGTTCTGTAAGCAGTACCACTTACTGGTACTTTGTTATGGAAACCCTAGCAAATGAGTATGCTTAGGTTTTCTCAAGGTCACCTCCTATCACCACACATCTCTCCTCCTGCCCCTTTATCCGCACAGCATCTCCAAAGGCGAGAGAGAAAGTATTTGAGGAGAGTTGGGTTTCCCCTCCGTTTTCCTCTCATCCTTGAATCCTTGAATCTTGTCTTATCCTTCACTTTGAAGCCTAATTTCCAAAGAAGTGTTCATAAGAAGCTTCTAGCATAACAATAAGTGGCTAATTCTACCCAAGGGCCAAATGGTAAGAAAAATAAAAAACTATTAACCTGGGAAATTTTCTTCCCAAAAGGCTTGAGCTGAGGGCTGTTGGTTCTTGGATATTCTACTACAATAGTTGAAGAAGAGGAGAGAAGAAAAAGAATTTGCCTCTAAAAGGTCCTTCAGTTTAAATCTGATACCAAGTAGTCTAATTAGATTCAGACAATCTGTTTGGGACCCACATCAAGATTGCAGCACTGTTTTTAAGCAGCAGATTTGGACCATACATTTACACAGGTTTAGTTTCCTTGCTTTGCTGATGCTGTTTCCTCCTAGAGGAGAGTGGATGGATCCTGGTACTTGGAATTAGGTTGGAGTTAGCTAAGGGATGAGCCAAAGGACTGGCATTTGGGAAATAAATTTTAGTATTAATTTAGAAAAGGGAGTGGGTTCAAGCAGCCAAGAGGTGAACAGATGGCAGTGCATGCTGGGAGTTCCTGGCAAGGAGTCCGTCACTAGAAGGGGTGGTTGAATAAAATGCTTTTGTATCTAGGTTGCAGGAGGAACAGGAAGCGGTGACTAGATTTGGCAGCTTCTAATACAAAACTTATTAAAGAGGAATGAATTTGATTATCAACAAGTGACAATTTACTTTTCGTATCTCTACTTGATTTCCTCAGAGAATTTTCCAGGAAGAGATGAACCTCTTAAGTCGCTAGTCTAAGTGTGTAAGAGGTTCAGACATGACAATTGGGCTTCAATTTATCCATATCAATGAACTTCAAAAAAGAAATGGCAGAAGTCTAAGAAAAACATACAAACACAGAGAAGATTTATTCCTTTCTAGCTATGGCAAAATCACAGGGGAAAATGTCATATAGAACAATTTAATAAAAGGTTAGGATCTTGATCTTCCAGTAAGAAAACCAGAGTCTCTCAAGTGTTCTAGAAAGAGGAAGCTGTTGCTCTTTGTGGTTAAGGTTTTCTCTGCCAGATAACCCATGCAATTAAAAGGCAAGTTTTGCCACTTGACTGGTCACTCTAAGCAGACCCCTGTCAAGCACACTCTGGAGGCACCACTGCTTCTGAACCAAACCAGTTTCAAACATTCGTTCTTGAGCAGTAATGGGCCACACTTCTTTACTCACTGTGATAGTTAATTTTATGTGTCAACTTGGCTGGGCCATGATGCCCAAATATGTGGTCAAATATTATTCTAGATATTTCTGTGAGGGTCTTTGGATGAGATAAACATTCAAATTGGTGGATCTTAAGTAAAACAGATTGCCCTTCATAATGTTGGTGAGCCTCATTCAATCAGTGGAAGGCCTAATTAGAACAAAAGACAGACCTCCCCTGAATAAGAGGTAATTCTGCCAACAGATGGCCTTTGGACTTTATCTGGAACCTCAGCTCTTCCAGGCTCTCCAGCCTGCCAGCCCACTCTGCAGATTTTAGACTTGCTAACCCCCACAATTATAAACCAATTCCTTAAAATAAATCTCTTGCTATATATACATATGTCCTGTTGGTTCTGTTTTTTTCTGGAGAACCCTGACAACACACTCATTTAGAGATTTGTCCCCAGAAGCTGTCAAATAACCTTTGAGCAGATACCAAAGATAATCCAAATTCAGTTTGAATAATGCTTACAGGTCAGCTTCAGTGGTCAGTGGTGCAATGGCACATGCACATTTCAGATAGACAAGATGCTTTAATGAGGCCTTAAAACATCAGTTGTATTTTTAAGTGAAAGACAAATGTATCTACCGATTTTGTCGAGAGTCATCATGCTGCTGCACCTAGGAGAAGGCATTCACAATGTCTATCCACTCCATATTTGTCATCCATCTCCATATCCCAGCAGAATGCCTGGCATGGAGCAGCTAATCACTGAAGGGTGGCATTGAATTTGTGGGACAGGGTATGCTGATGCAAGCGATCTCCACCCTCCTGTCCAGATGTTTGCCAATCACATTCCCTAAAACCAGGCTACCCCAGTAGGAAAAATAATACTGAACATTTACTGCATGATCACTCTATGCCAGACCTCAAAATCCCTTGAGGAAGGGACTTGTATTGTCCCCATTTTACAGACCAGGAAATGGAGACACAGAACATGAAGCAATTTGCCCAAGGTCTCATATACATGTGGTATCACATATCCAGTAAGACGCAGAGCCGGAATTTGAGCCCCAGTAATGGAGCAAGAAGATTAGCAGTCTCCAGAAACTCCTAGCTTGCTTTGTTTGCTGGAGCCTGGTGTGAAGGATTTAAACTCATGCTAGTAAGAAGAACTACAAAGGGCCATGTAATGCAGGATCAGACAAGTCATTGGTATGGAGGACTGACCTATGCACTGTGGCATGTTTAGTGACATCTCTGGCCTCTCTGCTCCCTAGATGCACCATCTCCTAAGTTGTGACAATCAAAATTACTCCAAACATTGCCAAATGTCCACTTTGGGGTAAGGAAGGACCACCTCAGTTGAGAATCAATGGCTTACTGTACTAAGATTCATAGTGTAGCATTTTTACCTAAACCCAGTGTCATTATCATTTTTTTTCTCAGTAACTTGTGGGGGTTTCTCATATACTTTATTCCTCATTTCCCCAGGCAGTGTTTATGCAGCTGCCCCTAAAGATGAGATGTTTCTCAAAGTGAATAGAGACAGGGGGTGGGGGGGAGGTAAAGTAGCAAAATGGCACAGAGGACACAAGGTATATTACCATTCTGCCTAATGACCTGCTTTGTCTTTAGGGTCCTGAAGTGCTACCCAAGGGCCTTGTGTTTCCCTGGATTTGAAATACCCACTGACTGGAGGGCCCTGCCCCCTTGTGAGGTCAGAGCTTCTGCCAGGATCCCCAGAAACCCTTTGATGCTGATGAAAAAAGGCTGGAGTCCACTCTTGTCTACCACTCTGTTTCTGCACCTTCTGTTCCTTCTGCCTGGAACGCCCTCCCTCCCCCCGCCCAGCCACATCACTCTCAATCATAACTCCCAGATCTATTTCATTGGTAAAACATTATCATTGGAAATCATCGTGTTTGTTTATTGGTTTACCTGTGGAATGTCTGTCTGCATCACTCTCCACCCATTACTAGAATGTAAGTTCCAAGGAACCCGAACCCATAATTCTACCTCCCAATTCCTGGGAAAAAAATCATGACCAATACATAATGGGTATTCCATACATATGTGTTGAATTAATTAACTCTGGAAGCTATCTTGTATTATTCAAACTTTTACATGTCTTTTTTTGACCCATAAACAGTTCAAGAAAAGATCTTTATGGGGTAGTGGGGCACATGAGTCAAAGGAAGAGTATTAAAATTTGAGTTGCTGACTGTCATATTATTGTATGCCTGGAGGGAGTGGTTTATGCATCCCAGTGATCTCAGAACAGACTTGCAGACAAACCTTCACCAGTCTGCCAAGACCTTCTGGTCCCAGTGTGGAACACAAGTCCCTATATGACTCAGCCATTATTTGCTCCTACTATGCATGTACCCCACCCTTGTTATTCCTTCAAGTGTGAAGAGTCATGGGACCTGGCCCAACTGACTCTCTGCTCAACATTTCACTGCTTTGTCCTCTCTTCTTTCTCATTCATGAACTCTGTTGGGGAATAGAAGATTTTGTGTGGGATGAGGAGAAACACATATATAATAGAAAAACAAAACTGTGAAAAGTGAAAAATGTCTTTAATGGAACTATGAAATGACTATAGGTTGATTCATCAGTGGAAACACATGGAAACAATTATCCCCAAGTTCAACAGTTATGAAACCTGAAACTGTTCAATGTTTTGTTCGGAGTTACGTATTCAGCCTTTGAGAATTTATGTGAATTGTCTGTTCAAATACCAAGGAAAACATCTAATTCGTTCATTAAAAGACTCATAAATGGATCTTCTGCTTTCTTCTGAATTTACAGTGGAGAAAGAAGAAACAGACCACCTAAAAGGAGCTTTGACTTGATGCCTCTGCCACTGGAAAAAATTCTAAATCAAGCTTGATTTGTATCCAAGGGCTGGAATGAGGTTAACAGGGAAGTCACAGCAGGAAACAGGTTGCTATTCTGACCTTAGCCTTCTCAGCCTATTCTAGATATGGCTACCACTGTACAGAAGCTCAGATCACACCAGGCAGGGACCAGATGTGATCTCAGAGTTTGCTCTCCAGTTTTGATTTCTAGTGTGCTATTCTCTGCTGCCAGAATGACCATGATGATACCATATGGATGGAGTTGGCCTGGTTAACCAATGATTGTATGAACTATCTCCAAAGGTCACAGAGTAACCACAACCAAAATATTTTCACACTAGGAGTATATCACCAGGGCATCAAAATTTCAGATCTATTTGAATGCTCCATGTAGGAAAGGTAAAGGAGTACTCCAGTGTCCTGCAGGTTCCTGGTCAGGCAACTAATATACTCATTGTATTCAGCTCTCCCACCCACCCCCTCCCCACCCCCAGCTCTTTCTCTTTCTCATCAAGTGAATTACTCTTGTCTCTAAGGTCTCTGTATTCCCTTTGCAATTGCGAGCTCTTTATACACAGGCTTTGGGTTCTCTGCTTCAAATCCTCTACCCAGATATAAAAGGACAGGTGAAGTACTGTCAGCATATATTTGTAAAGATTATCTGAAAAAATAATAGAAGCTATAAACTTAGACAAAACAGGATGTATCTGGTAGCTCTGCTATGCCAAATATTTTTGATAGTACCCTCTTAGGTTTAAACATTTTTAGTCGGCCAAAGCCAGAGGTCTTACTCATATCAGGTAAAAATAAGAAAGGACATTATTAAGTTTTTATACAACAAGCATCACGACCCAGGAATATATCCCAGGGATGAGCTTCAGAGGCCTGGCTAGGCAGAGAGACCTAGAAACAAGTCTCTGCCAAAGAAGAAAATGGAAAGAAAAATGCACAGATGATGGGTGGACACAAAAACTAAGATCCTCCACTCCACACAAAATTAGAGAAAATTCTATGTGTGATTTGCAGACTTTAGGGAGATAAAGTACCTGCCCACCACATGGCTGGTGGCTCTCAGAGTATCCAGCCTAGAGCATGACATATTAGGGTCCTCAAGAAGTTTCCAGTGAGAGCACATGAGTGCAAATATCTCTGATGTGCATGAGACAGTGGCCATGGAATCAGGAACGTGTGGAGATCTTCACATTCACTGAGTATTTATTGAGAGCTCACTATGTTATAAGCACTATTCCAGGTTCTTGAAATACAGCAGTGAACACAACAGGAAAATAGCAACAACCGTGCCCTTATGGAGCATATTTTCTAGTGGGAGGAAATATAAGAAGCAATAAGTAATGTAGGAAGTTAGATAGATGTGGTGGAGAAAAATAGATGCCATGGAAAGAAATCAGGAAGGTTTGGGTTGTGGTGTAACTTTAAATAGGGTGGTTTGGGAAGATCTCAATGAGGGGGTAACATCTGAGTCAGAACCTGAACGAAGTTAAGGAGTGAACCAAGTGGGTTCTTGGGGGAAGAGGTCCCTACAAGCAATTCGCTTGTCTCTGAATCAGCCCCAGAGTTAAGGCGGGGCTGTGATTTTGTTGATGGATTGCACATGCTTCTGTGCTCATCTGGCTCTCTTCTATTCATGCCCCAGATCTCCGCTTAGCTCTGATTGCCTAGAGACAGCATTCCTTTTCTTCATGTCTAGGTTAGGAACCCTTTCCTATGTCCTCCCAGCATTCTATTTCCCCTGTCAAAACAGTTACCACGCTTTGTGGTATCAGCTGCTCAACTGGCTTCTTTCCATGTTATTCTGAAAGGAATGAAAAGACCCTCCCACTCAACATGGAATCCCCCATATCCAGTGCAGCACTGGGAAGACAGCGTTGGTTGGGGAATCCGACCACTTGGGTTCCTATCCTGGCTCACCCACTTACTTAATATGTGCTGTTGGGCAAGTTAGTTAACCTATGCCTCAGGTTTCTCATGCTTGAAATGGGAGATTAGAGCTAGCAAGTGCCTGGCACATAGTAGAAGATTGATAAATGAATCTAACAATCTCTACATCCACGGGGGTGCGCTTCCTTCTGTAGTTGTGCATGGGCAATGTAGCCCAGTGAAATAAGCATGAATTTTAGACTCAGGTAAATCACAGTCTGTTGGAAGACTGAGTGCAATATTCCCCAATTACTAAAGGGAGATAAAATTCTCTCTTTTAAAAATTTGTTGAGGATAAAAAAGGTAACATTTACAAGGTGCTTCCCATCTAGTAGGTACTCCACAGAAACTCTGTCTGCTCTCCCCACTGCCCACACTTTGCCTATGAGTATCCTGCATTTGCATGTCATGGTATGATGCTCTCTAAACATCTCTGAGGAGTCGCTAACCTTTCCTCAGGCCCACACTCTGGCTTCTCCAGGAGATTGCAAATTCTTTGAGGTAAGACTGCACTTTATTTCTCAGAGATTCTCATCATGCCTTGCACAGGACATTCCAAGAATAGGCTTTCAAATATGAATTGAATGAATAATAAATAGGGGGAGGAAGGAGGGAACGAGAGAGAGGTTTTGTTAAGTCAAGGGTTATATGAGGAATAGAGGCCAAGGAATGGTTCATGGAAATCAATGTAAATGACTCATGCAAATGAGCTGACTGAAATACATTTAGGGCTCCCTTAGGGGGGAAAATTCCATTTCCATCCCTAGGATAGATACTTATCTGTTCGGAATCACTCAGATACAGCCCTGCCTGAAGAAAGAGATGACCTCTTAAGATCCTTTTTTAACTTATTATATTCTCTCTCTCTTTTTTGTAATAAATTTATCAGTAAACTTAAACAGAGAGAGGACAACAATATTGTCTGAATGAGATGCATATTTTCCCACATGGTACAAATAAAATATTCTAAGAGATAACATGGTTGCCGTTCAAGGCATTACTAAGAAAAACTAGCTGTATTTTTATCAGATGAAAGAATCTCACTGCAGATAAGCTAATCTGCTATTTTAACCCCAAACAGGACAATTTTGAACTATGCAAAAAATTAATGCACAGCTTCTGCTGACTGTAGAATGCATTACTAAAAGACATGATGCATCATTGATAAGATACTCTTGGGAACCTGAATGCTGAGAGATGAGAAATTTAAACAATGTAAGAGAAAGTGACTCAACACATAGAGAAAGATATGTGTTTCATAAAATGAGACCAATGCATTTGAAGCAATGAATTAAGAATTTACAAATCCACCCAACAAAAGCACAGATGAAAAGAATCTATGGATCCTCCTGTCTACATCTTCTTTAATATTTAAATACAGCAGCGTTTCTCCCTCTGGTACCCCAGGACCCTTGGAGGATCCACAGGCACCTTTTCAGGGTTCATGAATTATATAAAATTTTAAAATTTTTGCATAGTAATGTTAATATGATGTATTGTTTAAACTTTTTTACAGTTTTAACAATAGAACTGTATTCATTTTCCATTGCTGCTGTAACAAATTACCACAAACTTAGTAGGTTAAAACAACACACATTTATTATAGTTCTGGAGGTCAGAAGTCTGACATTGTTTCATTGGGCTAAAATCAAGGTGTCAGCCAGGCTGGACTCCTTTCTGGGGGCTCTAGGCGTGAATCCATTTTCCTGCCTTTTCAGCTTCAAGATGTCACACATATTCTTTGTCTTTCTTCCATCTTCAGAGCCAGTGGACATAGCATCTCTCTGACCCTGCTTCTGTTACCATATCTCTTCTCTGACAATAGCCTGGAAAGGTTCTCCAAGTATAGGGATTCAGGTAATTAGATTGGGCCAAGCTGGATCATCTCCCTGTTTTGAGGTCCTTAAACTTAATCACCTCTGCAAAATCCCTTTGGCCGTGTAAGTTTTACATATTTACAGGTTCAGGAGATTAGGATAGGGAAGTCTTGGGGAGCCAATATTCTACCTAACACAAGAACTCTTTTTCATTTATAATTGGCAACTGAAAAACAGTTTCTGGGAATAAGATTTTTAGCTTCATAAATCAGCATTTTTCAAATTGGAAAAGGCAAACACACAATCCCAAAAATCTTCAATATCTTAAGGTTTTTCATTGAGAAACACAAGAATTTCACTTTTTTCTGTCAGTTTAGACCTGTTGTCTAGTCGGAGATAGGATTCCTGTGGGGACCAGTTAACTTTGTTCAGCTCTACCACCAAACACTCCATCTGATGGGGATGCTGTCTTACCAATAGATACTTTGAATTCAAGAGGGTGCATTTTAAGAGAATACAGAGTATTATACCAGACCTAATGCCATTCCTGGAAAAACTCAATAATCATTTTCTGTTGGATATCAGTTTTCTATTGGATATCAGTTTCATCCTCACCAGGTGGGAAGAGTCCATTAGACACCTGTTCCAGAATAACACAAGAGAAAGACTCCTAGTAAGGGATGGTGGGGTTGGAGGAAATCACATAGCTTATTCTCATCCCTCCACCACATTATGACACAAAAGGCACAGCACATCTTTGGTCAAAGTTAGAAACAGAACAGTTAGCTAAGTTGCAAGTGAAAAATGTTATAAGGAAAAGAAGCAGTGGGATGGCATTAGAGATACATGGACAAAGGAGATCGTAGAGAGAGGTGATTCTTAACCAGGGGTCCACTGAAGAATTTCTAGGGAGCTCTGAACCCCTAATATTTGTGAGTTTTTCTTAGGAGAAAGATCATATCATTCATAGGATTCTCAGAGGCATATGACTCCACAATGATTGAAAATCACTGTTCTCACATGGAAGAAAAAGTAACCTGGGAATTCTGAGAACTACAACAACCAGCCAATAAAATGGAAAACTTGAATGAATGTCTGGGAAGAGGAGAGGTCAGGGGTATATTTGTATATTCATATGAGTAAATATTCATTAAATGTGTGTTTTGAAAATGAATATGAAAGGAAATGGAAAGCTTACAGACCTTTTTACATCACCAGCTGGGTTTTTCTTTTCCTCCTACTGCACTACACAACCCAACTGGCCTCCCGGTCCTCCTAGCGAGATGGCCTTTGGCCTTTGCTCTCAGTCCTTGACCTCTTGTGAAGGTAGTGCATTTACAAAGCCCCACGAGCTCAGATGTTCTAAAGACACATTTACACACACACACGCACACACACACACGCACGCATGCATGCACACAGACCACATGGCCTTTTGTAAAAGAAGCTATTACAACACAAAAAAGTAATATGAGACTTAAAACCCCTCCCAATGTCTCTTAACCTAAAACAGAAAGAAAAAAGGGATAAACACCACTCTGAGATGTACTGTTTTTTATAGCACATTTTAAATGGTGCAGTTTACAATGACCACCCCTTAAAAGAAGAAAATGCATTTACCAGCAAACTGCGGTGGGACCTTACCCCAGAAATAGAAGGGGTATAGGACCATTCTTCTGGAAATATTTACTCACATTTACCTGTGTTTACTGCGTTGAATGCCAAATTCTACAACTGAGCCAACACACTCTGATATCTCATTGTGTCTTTTTAATCACTTTCTTTCACATTGAATAGCTTGAGTTTCCACATCTCTGCCATTCCATTATAAATACAGCTCATTCACATTTGGCTAAAACACTCCATGTTACTTCTTGGATTCCAATTACCCAACAGAAGGTGCATTGAATTTGCTTAGGAAACAAGGACAATGTCTGTTTGTAAAAGTTTATGGCATCCCCTCTCCCCACCCCACCCTCAGAGTGTTTTAGACATCTAAGAGAGTCAAACCCTAAAGGAAAATATAAACAAGCACTTGGAATATACACACAATTACATATCCTATTTGTAAAAAATACTGCCACCATCTTGCCAGGCAGTGAAAAGAGGAAACATTTATCCCCGTATAACTCACAACAGACATTTTTTTTTCTTCCTCTCCACCAATGCCTAAATCACTTAAATGATAAATGCATCATTTGACTGAAATATACCACAATTGCAAATGTTAAGATTCCAAGCATAACATGGTAACATTGTATCATGCTTTTATTGATAAGGCAGTAAATATTAGATGGATCAATAAGGCTCAGAGAAAATAACATCAAATTTCTAAGAATAGCAGAACAAGAGAATATATTTAAATAATCCTTTCTAGTGGTTGGAAAATGCATTGAATTCTCTAGAAGGCAAGAGACCTCATCATATATGCATGTGCATATACATATATACATATTTCTCACCTGGGACCTTGTACCTATAAGTACCTCATAAGTTCAATAAAATTGATTACATAGTATAGCTCAGCAAAAAATTCAGGATTTGGGATCAAACAGACCTGAGTAAGAATTCTATATTTGCGGGGCGCCTGGGTGGCTCAGTTGGTTAAGCGACTGCCTTCGGCTCAGGTCATGATCCTGGAATTCCGGGATCGAGTCCCACATCGGACTCCCGGCTCAGCGGCGAGTCTGCTTCTCCCTCTGACCCTCTTCCCTCTCGTGCTCTCTATCTCTCATTCTCTCTCTCTCAAATAAATAAATAAAATCTTTAAAAAAAAAAAAGAATTCTATATTTGCTACTCACAGGCTGTTTGATTTGGGACAAAAGAGGTTACTTCTCCGAGCCTTGGCTGCTTTTCTCAAGTATAAATGAGAAAAAGAATGCTTTCCTTATAAGATCCCTATTAACAAGACCGGCTTGCATAGAGTAAGCACCAGAGAAATGAAAGCTATTAGCATCAGTCATATAATTCATTAATTCATTCATCAGACACTGAGTTCCTATTCTCTCCCCTGCACTGTGCCTTGATGGAACCCTAGATATATCTTGATCTTAGTGCAAAAGGTACACATTACAGCTCACATACTCTTTTTTTTTATTGCTCAATTTAATTTATATTTTGAACCTTCATTCTGCCTACTTGTAGATATCTAAGCTTGGTCAAATCAGGGTCCTTCCTTTATCTTTTCTCTGGGGTTGTGCCATGAATTAGAAGTTAATATAGTGAGAAGGAATATGCTCACAGTCTAGTGAAGAAGAAAAATAAATGATCTATTTTTAAACAATATGGTAAATACTATGGCAGTGGGATAATGATATTTTGTAATACTAATACCTCTTCTTTAGGATCCCTTGGTGTTCCCCTACTTTAGCATTACAAGATTCACTGTCAAAAGGCTGTTACAGCAAAAAGCACAGTAAATATTTTGAGTTGCAAAAGCCTAGGCCCAAGGGAAGGAAGGGCACAGAGACAACAGGATGGGGTTAGAGCTGTATTTCCCACACATCTCCTCCCACCCTCCACCCATCTCACCAGCTATCAAATCACATTTCCTCAGAGGGTGGGGAGAAAAAAGGGTCTCAACAAACAGGAGAACTTCCATGCAGCTGAGTCTGCAAGAAGGGACTGCATGTAGGGCCACAGGGGATGACAGGACTCCCAGGTGAAGCTGAGAGCTCCAGTGTTGGAGGAATTTGTGCTTCAGTCTCTCGTAGAGCCCTGGAGGTTCATTCAGATACCAGACAAGTATCAGCGTGCTAGATGTAGGAGGACTGGTCTCAGGCTACCTCACTGAGTTAAGAAAATGTTCTCCTATTTCTGAGCGTGATCCAGAGAGAGACAGGCCTTGGCACCCTGAACTTTCCCATTGCCCAACATGGCCTGGGAGCATATATTTCTGTGTGCCCAGGAAGGACACCAAAGCAGAGAATTTTGCTAAATCTGCCTTCAAAGATGAGAATGAGTGATGTTATAGCCACCTGTCTGCACTGACAACCAAAGAAACGGTGAAGACAATGGGCATCAAGTGGAGGCCAGCAAGAATAGATCATGGCCAAGAAAGTATTCCCTAACCCAAATAATTTGGGTCTGTATGAGCCCAAGTCACATGGGTTTAGACATAAGCCCAGAGAAGAGATGGGAGAAGTGTCCTGTTTACCTGAGCATAGGTATCCAACAAGAGGCAGAATGAGAGTTCCCAGTGTAAATTTAATCGGTCAATACAAAAGACTTATGTGAGCTGAAATGTATATTTATTGTACTAAGATCAAAGTATGTCTAGGGTCCCATGATTCCAAAAAGAAGTTAGAGGAATCAGAATAGGGTAGCTTGACTTTAGGATTGAGATAAAAAAGAGTCCCATCTGGGTTCCAGAGTGCTCTAGACAGAGGGAAAAATCTGTGCAATGGTACAAAGATAGGAATGATGAGTTTGGGGGATAGCAAACTATTTGCAATAACTGGTCTTAGGGGATAGGCCAGGGAGTGATAGGAGGTCCAGCTGGAAAGGAAAACCTGGGTCAGACCATGAAGACTTTTATCCAGAATGCTCTAGAACTTTAGAAGAAATGTTCTGACAATTGGGTATAGTGTGATTTGGGAGGGAGTGGGGAGAGGCCTAACATTAGAGGCCACAAGTCCAAACTAGCTCAACCAGAAGATGAAATGAGAACTGACAAAGGAGAAAGCAAATTATAGTGAACCTTAAAATGGCACCCAAAACAGTGAGGAGGAATAAATATGAAAGAAGAGGCAGACATAGGTTTAAATGATGTTTGGTTCCTTAATGGGAATCCCAGTCATGTATCTAATTTTGGTTTTGTCTTTCAAAGATGAATTAAATTCCAGGATCATAAATCTTATGAGAAATTTTATAAAAGATATCAAATTCCAGAAACAGAAGAACCTGGCCACCTGGACTGTCCTTTCCCAGCTTTAGGGGCTTGGAGGAAAGAAGTCTCCAGATGCTTTTCTGAAGTCACTGGGAGCTGGAGCCCACACCTTGCCATTACAGCTGTATGATGTTGCAAGGTTGCAGCAGGATTAGCTGCATCTGGGTTCATGGGTCGGGAAGCACTTGGCTCTCCCCACCGTGATGACAGCTGGGATCTAAGCTGAGGGAGATCAGCCTTGGATGATGGTCCCTCACCTCTCATCCTAATACCCCCTCTCCACTTTGTCCATGCTGAGGGATACTCTGATTTTTGGAAGAACATTTGGCCAAACAGGGTAGAGACTACATTTTCGAGACTTTTTTGTAGGTGGGTGTAGCCATAAGATTAAATACTGGACCATGGGATGTGAGCAAAAGTGCCATGTGGCATCTTCTAGGGGCTTCTTTTAAGAGAAACGTGTGTGAGCTCTCTTTGCTATTTCTCTAACTTGTTCTCTGGCTCCCTTCTGAAATACAAAGTCCACTCTCTTGGACTATAAGGTCGATGCTGTGCAGGGCAAAATGACAAGATGTAAAGAGAATGTGGGTCTCTGACAAAAAGGGACATTATGCCAGCTTTGGGCCCAACATCAATCCAGACTTTTACATGAATTAGAAACAAACATCTATCTGGTTTTAGATTTTCCTGTCACCCAAAACCAAATAATTCATATGGACAAGCTCCATGTAGGGCAGAGTGCACTGGCCAATTTCTGACTTGAGCACAAAGATTCAAGCTAGCTGCTCCTGGGTGGGAGATTTCTCCCTGCCATGGAGTTGAATGTACCCAGCCCTCATAACCTTGATATTTGCTTCTTAGAAAAACTCCCTTAGTCTGATCCTATACTCATCTAACAACTTAATTATAATTTGACTTTCTGTACAGCATGTCTCCAAGGACAGTATGTCATGAGGGTCTGGTGAGATGAGAGGGTATATGGTGCCCTGACAGTTATAACTCTCATTGCGTATTGGTAAATTGGTGTTCTCATTTTTTTTTTTTGAGATATTTTGAGTTTTTATCAGTGGTGGTGGTGATGGTGGTTGTGGTGTTTTTGTTTTTTGTTTTAAGATTTTTATTTATTTCTTTGTCAGAGAGAGAGAGAGAGCATGGCAGGGGGAGCAGCAGAAGAGAGAAAGAAGCAGGCTCCTCACTGAGCAGGGAGCCCGATGTGGGACTTGATCCCAGGACCCCAGGATCATGACCTGAGCCGAAGGCAGACTCTCTCTTGTTGGCAGAACAGACACAGGCATAGGGCAGGGCCAGGAAAGCTCACCTGCTAGCTCAATGGCTCTCAACAGGCTGCTATGGCTCAGTTCTTATAGGGAAGCATGGGCAAAGGTTTGCTGTGGCCACTGGCGTCAGGCCTGACCACCATGGTTTCTTGCCTCTCTCTTCTAGGAAGCTGAATGTTAGTCTTCTCAGGATGTGGTGATGATGCCTTTTATAATGTCAAAGAACTTCCACACGAAGTCACCTCAAAAACCTATGCAACTTGCATTTTTTAAAGACTTTATTTTTAGAGCAGTTTTAGGGCCAAAGCAAACTTGGGGCAAAGTACAGAGACTTCCCATAGATGCCCTCCCCAACACAGACAGGCACAGCCCCCTCCACCATAAACAGTCCCCAGAGAGTGGTGCCTTTGTTACAATCTGAGAACCTACACTGCCAACACCGTTATCACTCAAAGCCAGTAGTTTACATTAAGGTTCACTCTTGGTGTCCGTTGTATGGGTTCGAACAAATGAAAAATGACATGTATCCACTATTCTAGTATCACACAAAATAGGTTCACTACTCCTTAAAATCCTTGGTGCTCTGTTGATTTATCCCTCCTTTGTGCCAACCCCTGTCTTCTTATTGTTTCCATGGTCTTGTCTTTTCCAGAATGCCCTATAGTTGGAATCCTACAGTATGTAAACTTTTCAGTTTGGCTTCTTTCACTTAGTCATGTGCATTTAAGTTTTCTTCATGTTTTTTTATAGCTTGATAGCTCATTTCTTTTTAGTACTGAATAATATTTCATTGTTTGGACATATTAGTTTATTTATCCATTCACCTAATGAAGGACATTCTAGTTATTTACAAGTTTTGGTAATTATGAATAAAACTTCTATAAATACCCATGTGCAGGCTTTGTGTGGACAGAATTCTTCAGCTCATTTGGGTAAATACCAAGGAGTGCAACTGCTGGATCATATGGCAAGAGTATGTTCAGTTTTGTAAGAAACTGCCAAACCGTCTTCCAAAGTGGCTGAACCACTTTGCATTTCCACGAGCAATGAATGAGAGTTCCTATTGCTCTACATTCTCACAGCATTTGATGCTGTTGGTATTCCAGATTTTGGCCTAGAATGGCTTGGAATATAGGAATATGGTGATCTCTCACTGTTGTTTTCATTTGCAATTTTCTAATGACAAATAATGTGGAGCAGCCTTTCGTATGTGTATTAACCATCTGTTTATCTTCTCCGGTGGTGTCTTTTTGGGTCTGCCCATGGTGTCTTTTTGGGTCTGCCCATTTTTAAAATCAGGTTGTTTATTTTATTGTTGAGTTTTCAGAGCTCTTTGCACGTGTTAAATAACAGTCCTTTATGAAATATGTATCTTGCAAATATTTTCTCCCAGGCTGTGGCCTGTCCTCTCATTCTCTAGCTAAAGCTTACATTTTAATATCCACTGTAAATATCTTTCTTTCTTTACAGCACGTCTAATACTATTACTTTTTTTGTCAGCCATGAAAAGAACACGAGAAGTGGCAGGAAGAGAGAGCACAGGGAAAGAAACAACAAACCCTGCAGACACACTCAACTCAGGAAGTGCAGACGGTTGTCATTGATCAAACATGTCTAGTAGTTTGCTGGGTCAGCTCTTATTGGCTGAGAGCATATAACACTCAGAGTATGGGAACAATATGTGGATCACAGTGCACTGAAATAGAGTATTACATATATTTTATTTTAGGAAAATATTTCAGAGACAAATATTGTGATGAATCAACCATATAAAATCCACAATAAGAAGAGTATTTCGGATGGGCGGGGAGGAAGTTTCAGGGACCCCACGTCCTCCCTGAAGTATGCCCTTCCAACTTCAAAGAAAGGCTGACTGGAGAAAAGCAAATGGTCTTTTTGTACTTCAATAAAGAAAAAATAAGGAAAGGGAAAAAAGGAAGGAAACTGGTCTTCATCAGACTGTAAAGACCTATTGAGACTGGATAGGGATTTTTTTTTTGTGATTTGGGGAAGCCAAGAGTCCATAAATCCCTGAATCTGTCATAGAAGAAGAAGGAAATCCTGGGTCTGATGTGGGCCTTGTGCACTGCACTAAAGAACATGGAAATTTCCAAAAGAATATTCACAGAGACAGGTCTGGTTACCTGAAAGCATTATTCCTGACACATGGAAACCATTCATGAAGGGATTTTAGGTATGGCCCGAATCACACAGGAAGCTTGAGGAGAGACTTGTCTCTCTTATGCAGTGCCAAATGTCAGACCCACATAGTCACAAATTTAATATAAAATGTGGAGCTCTGATATAAAACACAGGCAAAACACTTACTGAAGTCCCTTATTGCTGTCAGGAGAATCTAAGTGTCAAGACGCTGCATATAGGAAGGGCCATTTCCTTCAGCCATTCTCCCCTCAATCCAGCACTAAAGAAGGACTATGCAATCCTGAAAGTCCAGGAAGTGAATCCCAAGAGTCTTCTACCTTTAGGAGAGTCTTTATCTTAATGTTATCGTCTTAATGTCGCAGAGGCCTATAGAAGGGTGCATAGACTCTCCACTCTGTTTTGAACATGGAAATCTACATTAAATATGCTCCCTGAGCTGGACTTTTAACTGAGTCACCCAACTCCCGGCTAGAAACTGACCCGGCAAATAATCTCATCCACACCCTTCCTTCATCTCTCTCTTCCTATAGCTCATCAAGTAGAGGAAACAGTAAATCACAGTACAAAGGCATCTGGGATTGATCACATCAGCTCTTAAAAAACTTGCATTTAAGGGCCTATACACAAGGACTCATGCTGGCCCTTATGCCAAATAGCAATCTCCAGAATAGAGGCTAAATACTCGCTTTTTACTTTCCTTCAGCAGATTATATTTGTACTATCATAATATAATGAACTTTTTTTAATTTAAGACTTCAGAAAATATACTTAGTCATAGAGTATAAATTACAATGTGACCTTAAAGTTCATGAGTCCAACGTCCTCATTTTAGATAAAAAGAAACTGGGTTCAATAGAGATGAAGTGACTTAGCCCAGCAAGTTTGTGATGGATCTAACTCTATTAAGGATATTATTTAAGCAAAAGAGATATGGTATAAAGGACATTTGCTGTTTTTTCTCTCCAAAATTCATTAATCCTTCTCTTGTTTCCCTAATTTGCTTTAGGGGAATGCCTCCCTCCCCTCAGCGAGAAAAACAAAAAACAAAACAGGCATAAATATACTTTCTCAGTCTATGCCATTCCAACATAACAAGTGACACAAACTTCAAGCAATCAGTACACAGTATTTGCTCTGATCACAATAATTGGTTCAGAAATGGGCAGTGACCCACTCAGAGCAAAAGTGACAAAATGATATTTTTGCTGGTAATACTGAGACAAAGCCCCCCTTTACTCTTCCTATAGAGTTGAAGTTTAGGATGTAAGAACTGGAAACGCCATAGCTCTCCCACAGCCACAAAAGGCCAAACTATGTAAGAATGAAACCAACATACAGAGAGAACAGAAAAAAAAAAAAAAAATGTTTTCCTAATCCCTTTATCAAGCCATGACTGAAGCCAGCCGGAGCCCTTGATTTTTCAGAGACATTGAGCCAATAAAATCCTTTTCTAACCTAGTTTCAGAAATCACCTTTAAACTTTGTATTCCTCTGCCTGGAACACCCTTCTCCCAGATAACCACACAGTAAGCTATATCCTTCCCTTCAGAACTTTACTTATGTCACCATCTCAATTAAATATTTCTTGACTACCATATTTAAAATCGCGACCCCCACCTTAGATGTCTTCTATTCTCTTTCCCCCTTTTTATCCCCTCCATAGCACCTATCAGCATCTAATACTTTATAGATCTTATTCATTTCCTTCACTGTCTGTCTTTTCACTAAAATGTTAGTTCAGTGAAGGCACAGAGCTCTGCTCTGTCTACCGCTGTATTTTCGGGCTCTGAAGGAGACCCTGGCATAGAGTAAGCACTCCATAAAATTGGTGGAGTGAATGAATTAATTCACCATATCTAAGACATTGTCCAGAAATGATTTTCATTTCAAGCATTTTGCCAGTAGTCAAAATGGGGACAGGCAATGACCACAGTGACAAACACAGACAAGTTACAAAAGTCTCAGAACCTGACAGTGATATCATCGTCTTTCTGATCTATAGATCCTGACTCCTCACTGAGCAGGTTACCTGAAATCCCAAAGACCCCAGCTTTTTCTTCTAGAGCACTATAATTGGACTTCTTCTTCTGGCTCATATCTTTCAGAAAAGTCCTCTCTTCATCAAAGGAACAATTAAGAAATACACTGGGTGCTGTGTTATCAAAATTGAGTCCTTTACATCTCTGAGCACCCAGAGAGATCAGAATAATACCTTTCTGACTCTTCTAAGAATATCTCTTAGGACTTTCCTCACAATCTTCAAGATCAAGGAAGAAAAATGAGTATATTTTCTGTTGTGAAAACTACACTCTCCCCACCTTTCCAAGGGCTAGGATAAGAAAATACCCAGAATGCACCCCTGCAAGTTGCCATTAATATCTTCCTCCTCGTTAGCTCCAGGCCAGGGTATAACCACAGCTTTTCCTGCTCCTTCCCATGTTCTTTCCTATGACTTCAAATTAACAAATTGGTTCCAGGAAACCCTCCAAACCCTCTGTGGCAGTCCAGAGCTAATTGTGCTATATCAATTTTGGAACTTTTTTTTTAAAGATTTTATTTATTTATTTGACAGAGAGAGACACAGCGAGAGAGGGAACACAAGCATGGGGGAGTGGGAGAGGGAGAAGCAGGCTTCCTGCCGAGCAAGGACCCTGATGCGGGGCTCGATCCCAGGACCCTGGGTATGATGACCTGAGCCGAAAGCAGACGTTTAACAACTGAGCCACCCAGGTGCCCCAATTTTTGAACATTTTTGATGGTTTTTAGCATATATATTAATCCAAATTAAATACTTGGCAAAACCAGGTTGAAGGACAATTCATTTTGTTGTGAGTAGAAGAGCAATAAACCTACAGCCCTGGTAAAACTCAAGCACTACTTTTTGAAGAGATTAAATAGACAAAGGCCAAAGTTTTCCATGTGGGTTTATGTCCTCAGCTAAGGTACAGTTGACAGGATAAACATAGATTAGTTAACCATTATTTCCTTATTATCATTATCTGCTAGAATTTATTAACAAGATTATTGAGTGAAGTGTGCAAAAGAAGACCAAATAAGAATGTAAGAAGATATTATTAACCCACCAGCACTAGGGCATGGATTCTTATTAGTGGGTGTGGATTCCCACTGAACTCACCCCATATCCTATCCCAGCCTCCCTAATTACCATCCTCACACATCTGTGAATTGACTGGCTAAGATTAAGGTATAATCATAGTACACTGGTTCAGATGAACTTCTGACCAAAACTCTGGTGCACTGGAAGTGTGATATAATATTCCAAACATTTCAAATGTAACCATTTCAACTTTTGCCAACCTTTGTTAAGCCTTAACTTTTTTTTTTTTTTTTTGAGAGAGAGAGAGAGAGAGCACAAGTAGGGTTGGGAGACAAAGGGAGGGGGGCAAAAGAGAATCTTAAGCAAGCTCCATGCTCTATGGGGAGCCCGACATAAGGTTTGATCTCATGACCTGAGATCATGACCTGATCTGAAATCAAGAGTCGGATGCTTAACTGACTGATCCACCCAGTCACCCTCAAAGCCTTAACTTGTTAATGTTAGTGCTCATCCTTAGACACAAACCGGACCACCCTCCTGGCTTCCTAGGGGGAGTTATGGTGTGGATGACAAAAGACTACTCCGTACTATGAGAGAAAAGGTAAATGTGTAGGGATTAAAGGAAAGAGAGATAAATTCGAAATAGGAGTCTTGGCCAGTTTCCAAGAGGAGATGGGGTAAGGAGCACCGCCAAGTCTTTTGTAGACATTGATGCATTCATTCCTTAAGTATTTCATGCGCTCCTGTGCTGGTTGCAGGGGACACAGTGGTGAGCAAGGTGGGCCAGATCTCTTCATCCACAGAGTTTAGAATAAAGTGGGGGAGACAGTCCTTAATCCGATGACCCCACACATATGTGTATAATTACACACTGTGAACCTTTTAGTACCAGAGCTGACGGTGTTTAATGCGACCCGATATATGGAAGCAGGGAAAGCTCTCGGGGAAGGGAGTGTGGAAGGCTTCCCTGAGAAGTGATTTTGGAGTGAGATCTGGAGGATGAGTGGCAGTTACACAACCATGTGCAGCTAGCTGGCAGACAAGCTGGGCAAGGTACTGCTGGTGAAGACTGCAGAAGGAGAAGTCACGGAGGGCCATCAAATGAAGAGCCTGTGTGCCCAGAGCACAGCGAGATGGGACAAAGATCAGCAGCAGAGATTGCAGCGTTCATCCAGGGAAAGACACTCCCCTGGCAGGAGTAAAAGGTGCAGAGCATGAATCAGATTAAACCGGAAATCATGATTGAAATCCTTCACATCCTGGAAGAAAATGCAAAGCAAGTTAGAGAGTTTGAACGGTAGTCTATAGGTAACAAGAAATCATAGGCACCTAGTGATGGGGTCAGACCTGTTTAAGAATGAGTGTTCTAAAAGCAATATTAACATGGATTTTGGTGAAATGACCAAGTGGAAGGAAGGCATAATAATTAGGGGGGAATTGTAACAGCCAAGTGAGAGGGAGCAAAGTCTTGAACTAGGGTAGTGGGAACCAGAAGAGCTAAAGGGCTACAGAGACATTGTGAAATAGAATCCACAAATCTGGGGTGAATTACATGTGGATGTGAAGGGGGCTGGAGCAGAGAGAGAAGGAAGAAGTTCTTAAATGATGGAAACGTTTTGAACCTAAACATTTTGAAGGAGACACCAATGTTAGTTTAGGAATAAGAAGAGTCAGAGGATTTGGGGATGTGAGATTTGTTTCAGATATGCTAGAATGACCTCTGCGGCAGACAAATAGTTAATTCTGATAACCTAGAGTTCTTCAAAGGCTGTGTTTAGAAATAAAGGTAGGCAAGTCAGTCAACCAACAATATTTACTAGGTGCCTATTATGTGCCAGGCATTATTTTATACACTAAAGATAGAATTCAAAATTAATTTAATTCCTGCCTTCATGGAATATGACTTGTATATAAAAGGTAGTTTGCCAAAAAAAAAAAAAGAAAGAAAGAAAGAAAAGAACCCAAAGGTCACATGATTAACCCCCAAAACAAACTATAAACAAGTGGCAGATGAATGAGACAGCATTTCAAAGAATTGTCCATTATCTGGCATCAAATTTGTGAAGTATAGCATTGTGAAGGTTAAGGCTCTGCTCTTAGGAGAGACATTACAATGCAAATTCAAATCACCAACTCTCATCAAAGGGGAGGTAGACTTTAAAAGCTCCTTGTGAATTTCATCCAAGAATTTAGAGGACACAGCAAAGGACAGGATAAGTAATAGATTCTTATTCTCTGGGAAAGAGAAAGAAGGTCCGGGGAAAGCCCACGAGCAAAGACACTTAAACATCTTGCCCCTTCATCAACACGCAGAGTATGTACTGAATTTCAGGAAAAAAATAAATCTTTGCCATTTTTACTTCCAAACTGGTGCCAAACCCATCTCGTGTTGCAGCTGCAGGAATGATAAGGCTCTCAGGGCGTATCATTGTTGGAAATAAGTAGATAATGGACAAAGTATAATATAGTAACAGAAATTATCTTCAGAAGGAATGAACAGCAAAGGATCTTTAAGGGCTCAGATAAAAAAATCTGAAAACAAAAATAAGATAAATAAATTCAATTAAGTTAAAGGCTGAAACCAAACAAATATATCTACACACAGATATCTACATCTACATCTGTTGGTACAGATATAGATATGTAAGGATTAGATAGATAGATAAATAAAGTATGTATAAAATTGAGCCAAGATATTAAAAAAATTAAGTAGGAGATTACAACTAAAATGTAAAATGTCTATAATCATTCAGCTTATTAAAAATCTGGTCTATTGAACTAGTTGATGCTGAAGGTCCTTGAAAGAGTAAATGTGAGAGAAGAACTAAGAAAATGGTGAAAAACAATTTTAATGGGGGTTTCTTAACTAGTTATCAAGATTACTTTAAATCTATAATAACTAAAGTGCAGATTAAGCAAGCACATCAAAGAAATAAAAGAGTCCAAATAGAGACCCAAGTATGAGATTTCAGTAAATGAAAAAGGTTCATTTCAGACCAGTTGTAAGAATTGATCAGTTGCCTACATAAATGGTGTCAGAATAATAAGCAGCCCGTTTAGAAAAAATAAAGTATGATCTCCAAAGAAAAGGATAATCTTCGCTTCACTGATTTGGCCCCAAGAAATTTTTCACTCTGGTTTTATCAATTCAAACAATTTTTAATATCATAATTTTACCAACACTGATGAATTTTCCTTGAGAAACATTCTGGAATTAAACTATTTTTATTTTCCCTTGACCAATTGGCTAGATAGCATAATGAAAATATTCCTCTAATCATCATCATTTCCATACCAAAATTATTTTCACTGAGACCAAGTTTTTTTAATGTAAATCTTATATAGCAAATTGTTCTATCCTTAGAAAATCTTACCAAGTAAAGCTTCTGCAACTCTTAGTTTTCTCCTATGACCATTGTTCTTATCAAGTCAAATTTTTTCCCAAGTCAAATACTGCAGATATAAATTTGTCAAAAAGATTTATTTTCCTGGAAGTAACTAGTTAATAACTTATTTTACCATGTGCACTTGTAACTGTCAGCCTTAATTTGTGTTGATTACATATTGGTGGGGTCGAAACATCCTACATCAGATTCCTACCTCACAATTCACACAGAAATAAATTCCAGATGGATTAAAAATTGTCCAATAAGCACAAATAACAAAGTATTAGAAAAAACACAGCAGACCATACATACATACATATGTGTGTGTGTGTGTGTGTGTGTGTGTGTGTGTGTATAAAACACTGGAGCAAAAAAAGCCTTTCTATGCATAACCCAAAAATCTGAAGCCATAAAATAAGTTTGACTCCCTTTACCCATCCCAGCTGAGCCAGAACACTAGCATTTTTCAACTGTTCCATGGAGGTTGATATAGGGTCCTAAGAGTCAGGGTCTCTTGCCATGGGAGGGGGTAGGTAAGTAAGGGGGTGATTAATAACAGATGTAGGTGCGGACAGTGGATATTCAAAGGTCTGTGGAAGATATATGTGGGATTGGAGTTTTTCATTATTTTCAAGTATTTTTATCATTACCAATATAGGACATCGACACAGTTAAAAATCTAAAACAATCCGACAAGTTTAGCATAAAGTAAAAGCATGCATTACCCCTAAATCTACTTACAGGGAGAACGATTGTTGATAATTCGATGAATATCATTCCAGGTCTTTTTTCCAGTCGTTCCTCTTTTTACTTATTGTCCTTAGGTCCTGGACCCGCAAACTGGAAGTCTAGTTGGGTCGTGTGTGTGTGTGTGTGTGTGTGTGTGTGTCTGTGTGTGTGTATGTATCTATGTATATGTACCTATATATGTGCATGTATACATATATGCACACACAACACACTCTCAGACATCATCTCTCAGACATATTTTTTAAATGAAGTCGTAACTTACAAGAGTTGGATTATCTGGTTTCATGGATTTACATACCATCTGTACATATCTGGATGCACTTCAAGAAGAGATGGAAGAAAGGAAGGAATTGAGACACACTCACCAGTGAGTAGAGATTACTACTACACTGGAACTTTTACAACTTTTTTTTTTTTACTCTTTTTTCTCTTTGATATAAAAGAAATACATGTTCCCCTTGGGAAACACAGAAAAGTACAAAGAAACAAACAGTCACCATAATTTATCATGTAGAGCCAACCGCTGTAACCTTTGGCCAAGAAAGATTCTATGTTCAATAGACCCAGAATGGTTGTGGCTAACAATCTCATGAAAGCCAGAGTTCAAAAAGAAGGTCCCAGCACCATAAGACAAAGTGGAGTAGGTAGAAAGTTAGAGACCACACACCAGCACCCCCTGACAAACAGGATGAGGAGGAAACAAAAACGTGGTCAATGACTTTTTTTTTTAAAAACACACTGTTGGACTTGACAAAGGCAGAGCTCCAAGCAGAAACACAGACACCAGCTACGGGATGGGCAGATCCAGTTCTCTTGGCTCAGATAAGCTTCCAGCCTTGACTTGTGACCGACTCTGGACTGTCAGAGGGCGTCTGGAAAGGGAAAATGCCAGGGTACGAAGCATCATCATCAGACACCACCATCCCCTCCCCCACCCCAACGTTTCCCCTCGGATTTCCACTCAAGCTGAACAGACACCCTTGGGACATTCTGACCCGGAAGTGTTTGTTTAAATACCAACGTAGGAGTTGACTGTGGGGAGACAAAGCCCAGAAAGGAAACCAGCAAGAACTTCAAAAGCTGGTTCCATTTTAAGCTCGGAAGGAAATTAAGTGTCTCCCACGGTGGCACGAACAACTTTTCCAGGTAAAGGTGATGGAAACACCGGGATTGTGGAGAACTTCCCACCCAGCTGAAGTTCTCAAACTTCAGGAATGGTCAGAGAGGGTCATTCAGCACCTACTCTGTGTTCTGCAACTAGTTTAAGGCAAGGGATTGAACTTTTCGCGCAGGGGCCAGAGAGTAACCCTTTTAGGCTTTGCAGGCTGTCCCCGAGGCCCTGAGGCAAGGACTCAGCTGCCCAACGGTACTGCAGATCCGGCCCGAGACAACGCATGCGCGACCCGAGAGGCCGTGTGCCAGGAAAACCTGACTTTCCGGACGTTTACGTCTGAATGTCATAGAATTATCGTGTGACACAAAATATTCTTTTGATTCCTCCCCCCCCCCAATCATTTAAAAACATAAAACTCTTGTCAGTCTTGAAATACACAGCAGGCTGGATCTGGGCCAAGGGCTGGCCCAGAGTTACCTGGCCTTTGGTCCAAAAGCACTTTCGGCCCTAAGCTCACATTCTAGCAACAGAGATAAGAGCGAACTAGAGAATCGGGAGGCGTGTTCACTGGAGACTGTCAGTTTAGAATGGGGCAGTCCAGGAGCTGGAAGAACTTTCGGGGGCCAGCAAGTCAGTTGGGATTGGGGTGGGGCTGTGGGGCGGAAGGGGACAGGGGCACAGGGGACTTCCCACAGGGGCCGGTACCCAGGCGGTACCTCCATGGAGTGGGCTCTAGCATCAAGGGACAGAAGGGTGAGAAAACGCCTCCCTCCCCAATTATGCGCGCTCTACTTTCCCGTGAATCAGGCCAGTGAGAAAATTTGCAGCGGCCAAGTCAAATGTAATTCATAAGACTTTTTTGCTTTGTTTTGTTTTCCCCTTGCATAAAGATGAGGTCCAGGTCCTCCGTGGGCACGAGCGAAAACTAACAACTCTCAGATCACCGGTACTCGGGTAGCCGGTCTTTGTTTACCTGTGTGTGCAGAGGCTCTTCTACAAATTCCAGCAGCCCGTTCAAAATAAGCCTGAGCTTGGCCTTGATGGATTTATTGCTAATTTGCTGCAGGCACAGACCTCTTGTACTGAAGGGGGAAAAATACCAGTCCCTCCTCAGCTGCTTGCCCCAGAGTCCGGGGTCTGCCTGGCAACGAGCCTCTTTGCTCCTTCTCCAGCTCCGGGCCTGACACCACCTTGCCATTGAATAGTCTTGGGGAAGAGTTCAGCGCAGGGTTTGCACTTTCCCAGCCATTAGCCAGCTGCCAACGCATTTCATTATCGTAGGAGGGTTTTGTACATCAAAGCGAGTCCCAGACAGTGTGATCAAGTGGAAGAGTTCCTAGTCAACATTCTAACTTGCAGCATTTTGTTTTCATGGTTATAAATGCCATCTGGTACCCAGGAACAGCAAAGGCCAGGGATGGAAAAACCCTGCCGCCCTGTTTTGCTTATTGATGTAACAGTTAATCCTGATAAAGACCAAGGCCTCAGAACGACTGCCCTGTTGTTATCGTGCATATCTATTGTCTGACACAGGCCAAGCTGCTGGGACCTGCAGAAGTGAGGTTGCACAGGGGATGGCCTGGGGGTGGGGGTGGGGGGTTGAATATCCAGGAGGGAGGAGAGAGAAAGGGACTGCGTTTATCTTTTTGTTTGTGTAATTGCTTAGCAAACACACACACACACACACACACACACACACACACACACACACACACAAGCTGGGATTTAGAGGCTTCTCCTTTTCCAGCTTCAAGACTTTCCAGGGAAACATCAAAGACCTGGCTTTGAAACCCCCTAACAGCTTAATATCTTCTCCTGCACCAACTTGCTTTCAATGATTTAGGAAAATCTCTCTGGACCTTGGGTTTTAGATCATAAACCACCAACTCTCCCCCCAGATCAGAGACTGATTTCTGGTAACAGATTTCTCACTGAGTCCTTCATTGCTGTCTTACAATGACCGAGGAAAAAACTCTCTGAAATGACAGCTAAGAGGGGATCTTCACAAGCTCATCTGTGGTACCCTTCCTACTTTTCTGGGCAGTTGATTTTCAATTGACAAATTAGGAACGCGAATACTGTGAGCATCTCATTGTTTTTACTTTGACATCAATCTCCAAAACATAGAACAAAACACAAAATGGACAATCTCCTTCTCTGCTGAAATGAGGGCAAATGACCGGGCTTATGGTAATTTTTTTTTTTTTCCACAGTCTCAGATGCAGTTGCCTCCATGCACTGCAACTGTTTACAAACTCTTCAATGATTTTCCCACTCATTACACAAACTCCTCCCTCTTCCTATCTTCCTGCCAATCTCCCTCTCCCCCACTTCCCTCTCTGCAGGAGGGAGAGCCTGAAATTGCGAGCAGGACACTTCTCTGGTTTATGTTCATGTCAGGGGATGATTTTGCAATTGCCACATAAGCAATTATGTAAGCTTTTCAAAAGCATGGAAAATTTCTAGAGGAAATATGGGCTGTACACAGTTGCAAGGCTCGAGATGATTTTAAAAATAAGTAGATAGATGTTACCCAAAGACCAACCTATGGTTCAAAATCTTCTCGGAAAATCCAACCTGATTTCTCTTCTTCCACTGTTTTTCTCTTCACTGTCATAAGCTGTAGTAGAATTATAACACACATAAGGGTCTGAGTTGCTATTTTAGGCTGGCATTGAAATCAAGGTCAGAGAAATGAAGTCCCTAGCAGCCAACACTACAAACGAAGTTCTCCGACCTCAAATATCCTCAATACTATGACTGTTTTACTCACTTCTTTTCTCCCCATACGAATCAGTGGAAAAGAGACAAACCAGAAGGGAGTATAATTGAAATTTTTGGCAAAGTGAGATAAAAGAGTACATGGTAGCCTGGTTTCCCAAAGCTGGTGGTCAGATGTCAAAACTTGAATTATTCATTGATAATATAGGCTTCACACTTCACAGTTTATAAAAATGCTATGAATCTCTTGTTATAGAAATAAAGGTTTGCTGGACAAAATTTTCAAAATCATCTTTTATAAGTGAAGAAACATTACATCAACAGTTCAAAGGAACTTAGTTAGTGGCAGGACTCAGAATCTAGGACTTCTAACTATGAATGGCTATTAATTAATGTATTGCTTTTACCATGGCAGGCATGCATTCATTCATGAATTCAACAAGCACTGGTTGACTGCCTACCATGCACGATACAGTAGCAAATATTGAGAATACCTTTTATAAGAGTAAATAAGAAGAGATGTCTGATCTCGAGGAACTCAAAGTAGTGGAGATAGGCATATAAATTAAGAATCTCAAGAAAGAGAGACAGATACTAAAATAGAGAAAGCAGTACAAAGGTGGCAAATAGAAAACAATAGATCGGTTATATCAGAAAATACCATCACTGTTCTGGCTTTGCAGAATAGTGACTTGCTCTTGTGTTTAAGAAGTCAAATAAGGGTGCCTGGGTGGCTCGGTCATTAAGCATCTGACTTTGGCTCAGGTCATAATTTCAGGGTCCTGGGATCGAGCCCCGCCTCGGCTCCCAGCTTAGCGGGGAGGCTGCTTTTCTCTCTGCCTCTCCCCCTACTGATGCTCTCTCTTTCTCTCTTTCTCTCAAGTAAGTAAATAAAAAAAAAGTCAAATAAGTCTTTGTTCTTAAATTACCCTAGAAAGAGAATCAAGTACTTGTGGCATGTCTTAAATTCCACTTTAGGTAAAACGTAATCTGTTTTATGCTTCTTCTGATTATTCTGGATTTGTTCGTGCATAATTTTAAAGAAGCAGGGTACTGTGGTTTTCGCATCCAGATTGTTCTAAAGTGACGTTCACTGTAGGATTTGGCCGACATGCTAAGTAGCTGAAATTTGGAAGGGAGTGGGCAAAAAGAGACTGGTTCTGATGTGAAAATTACACATAATTTCTTTCCTCTCATTTTGTGAAAATCTTAGACCCACAGTTGTCAGGGATTGAAAAGAACTTCAAGCAGATCCGTGCTGCTGCAAGGGTTTTTGTTTTTGTTTACTTTTCAAAATTTTCGAATCTCAATCCAAGCTTTAAATTTTTAAGTTGATAATTCCATCATAATTTCCCTGTGGAATTAATTCCACTCTTAAGGGGCTGTCCATTGACATCTTCCTAATGGTACTTGGAGAGTCTCAACTGCTTATCTTATCTCTCCCACAACCAGGTAAATATTCCTAGGTGCAAAGTTAGTGACTCTCTTGAGTTGGTACGGATCTTGTGCAAATGTAATGAGTGGGAGGGAATGATATTCTATTTTGAGGCTTACAGTTGAGTCTGACAGGCAGATACAGAAGACAAACTCTCAGCCTTCTTGAAACCCAGCGTATCCTCCAGAATCTCTAATTCAGCACCCACCGGTGTCAACCTCCACAAAATCAGCAAGATGGAATAATATTTTTACATGATAGAATTGTCTTTATTTTTTTCTCTCTAAATGAGTTTTAAAAACAAAAACAGAACTCAAACTGCAATTCGTTAGGAATAACAATTTCCTAAAGATCTTCCGCTTTCCTGTTTCTCTCCCTTTCCTCTTGCCCCTCCCTCCAGCCTATAGCATAAAACTAGAGAAAAGATGAACATGTGAGGAAAATAAGAGACAGAAGAGGCCCAGGGTACACATATGCAGCATAGCCTGTCATTATCATCGGCATAGTGTTTTTCCTCATTTACAATATGTTTTCTGATATTCATAATAATAGCTTTGCCTCAGACAGGTGCTATGAGGATTATACATTCAATACATTAATGAATTAAGAGATTGTGTGGTAGTTCCTGGCACATAAAACGCTCTCAATAAGTGTAAGATGAGGGGCGCCTGGGTGGCTCAGTCGTTAAGCGTCTGCCTTCGGCTCAGGTCATGATCCCAGGGTCCTGGGATTGAGCCCCTCATCGGGCTCCCTGCTCGGCGGGAAGCCTGCTTCTCCCTCTCTCACTCCCCCTGCTTGTGTTCCCTCTCTCTCTGCGTCTCTCTCTGTCAAAATAAATGAATAAAATCTTAAAAAAAAAAATAAGTGTAAGATGGTATTACTATGAGTACACATGCTATTGTCTTTACCACTGTTATAGTCATAGCTTGCATAACCATTACCAAACAATTCAGCAAGTGTAAGTTCACATTTAGTTGGTCCTAATCTAGATAACTTAGTTTAGGAAAGAATGATTTTATTTCTAACTCCTAAATTCCTATCAATGCTTATTTGGCCATTTAGGGAACACTCATACTGGAATTTCTTTTATAAACTACAAAGCACAACTATACCTCAAGTATGACTTTATTTGAAGGCTTGCTGTAAAAGATTTGCCTCTAAAATAATTCGGAAGCCTTCTAAATGTCATAGAAAAGCAGTTACAACCCAACTCCGGTCTACTTCTCCAGCCTTCGCAAATGCTCTTCCCTTCTGTTCATCTGACATACCTGGGACAGTGGGCAATGAGCCACTCCCCAAGCATGCCTTGTACTTCCATGCCATCCTGCCTCTGTATGCCTGCTATTCTTTGTGCCTAGAATAGCCTCTCCTGCCTCTCCCTCCAAGTCTATTATGAAGCCTTCCTCTTCGTCCCCAGCCAGAAAATATCCTCCTTCTCTGCTTCCAAAGCACATTCTTCATCCTACGTGCTGAGATACACCCTTCTTCCTATTAGTCATATCCCACTGCGTGGAAATCCTTTATTCACATGTTTGTGAGCTCCTTCAAGGGTACAGCCCTGTCTTACTGGGAGAATATTCCCAGTTTCAGCCAGAGGACCTGAACATAGAAGGACTCCATTCTTCGTTGTTTGCCAATTTCAGGCAGGAAAGACCAGACCCATGACACAGTAATAAGTTCCTGGTTCAGAGTTGAGAACAGAGCAAGACCAGAAAAAAAGACTAGACTTATTATCCTTAGGCTTACCTCATCAGCATTTAATTGAAATATCAAAACAATATCTGAAACAAAAGTCATAATTATAATCTTAAAAATAACATCTATTTGTTGAGTACTTACAATGCTCCAGTCACTGTTCTCATATTTCATGTGCATTACTCATTTAATTCTCACAAGTCTTAGTTATGTGCTATTATTTTCATTTTATATTTAAAAAGAGAGAAAGATTAAGAGTCTCTGTCCATGGTCATACAATGAAGAAGTGGATGCAGAATGTGAAGACAGAATTCAACGCAGGCAAATTCTACAAAGCCGGAGTTCATAACCACCACCACCATGCTATCTGTGGTCAATGAAGGAGACTTTAAAATTTATAGTAGATAATAGACTTATTCCAATAAACTAAAGGCTGTTAAAGGGGTTGATAGTGACAAGTTTTACATTTTTATTTTTCACTACCACTAACTACAGATATAACAGCTTCTCATTGATTAAAACCATGACCAAATCTATGACATAGAAAATCCACTGAATGTACTGTGTAGGCTTTTCCCCTAATCTAGGCTGATCTTTCCAATCCTATGTTCACTCCCACTAGTTTCTAGCACACATGCTCCACATTCACCAGCCCTTTCACACCACCCTTCCTGCTGCCTTCGGTAGAAAGGAAAGCTACTTTGAAAACATTCCTTACACTGTTTGCCTGGTCTTTCTCTCTCTCCACCCTCCTCTGACAACTTTTTCTTCTTCACTTTTCATAGGCCTATTCTTAATAATATAGTGATAATAGTTTCCTCTTGGTTATTTTTTTCTACGATATAACTTTTCCATCCTTGCAGCTTCAACCTCTTCTGTATATTTTAGGTGTTTCTCATAAATAACATATAGTTGTTTCTTGCTTTAAAAAAAAAAAATCCAGTCTGAGGATATTGGTCTTTTAATTGCAATATTTAGTTCATTTATATTTAATGTAATTATTGATATGATTGGGTTTAGTTCTACATGATTGGATTTAGTTCTACCATTTTGCCATCTGCTTTTTATCTGCACTAACTGTTCTGTATTCTTTTTCTTTCCTTTTTTTTGGTTGATGGTTTTTTATAATTCTGTTTCCTCCTATTAACTTGGTAGCTATGCATTCTCTTACTATGATTTGTTCCACTAAAGATTACAACATGTATAGAAGACTTATTGTAGTCTAAGTTAAATGAAGATATTTACCTCTTCCCAGGCAATGCAAGAAACTTAGAACCCTTTAAATGTTTTTATCCTAACATGTTATTAGTAATACATTTAGCCCTACAAGATATTATTATTACAGTTTTATATTAACATTAAATATTTATCATTTCTGAGGCTCTTAAATCTGTCCTATATCTTTAAGTTTTCATCTGGAATAATTTTCTTGTCCCAGAATAGTACACGTTAGTATTTTCTTTTGTATGGATCCGTGGGTGCAAGATTTCCCTCGGTGTTCTGAGAGAACAGAGAATGTGTTATTTATCCAACATGGGTTCATAGATTTTTTTTTTTAAGAAAATTATCATCCATTGTCTCTTCAAACATTGTTTCTCCCTTAATATCTTTCCCTTTCCTTTTGTGGACTCTGTTAACAGATAGTTTAGAACTTTTCACTAGTTCCTGTATGTCTCTTACGTTGTCCTCTGTGTCACTCTGTGTTTGTGTGTTTTAATCTTTTCATATTTATGTGATTTATTCTGTATATTTTTCATGTTTATCTTCCAGTTCATTAATTTCCTCTTCAATGTGTTTAATCTCATGTTAAACCTGTCTAGTTGGGTTACTGATTCATTAGATATTTCTTTCTGTTCTAGAATTTCTGTTTTGTATCTTTTCATAGTTTACTATTATCTATTAACATTATAAATCTCATGTTTTATTATCTTTCATATATTAATCATACTTATTTTAAAAATCCATGTATGAAAACTCTATTTTCAAGATTCCTGATGGGTTTCTTATACTATCTGTTGCTTCTTTTGATTTTCTGCTACATTATCTTGATTCCTTATGTGTCTGTTTTTTCTTGATCAAGTGTCGGATATTGCATATGAAAATGGCATAGATAATTTGAGACTAAGATGTAACCTTTCTTCAGAGAGGATTTTGTTTGCTTGACAAGTGGCTAGGAATACTAGCAGCCCTGAATTCTCTTAATTCAATCACAAAATCATATGATTAGAAACTGGGCTTCTGTCCCTTCTGGTGAACATCTATTTCAGGCCCACACTTATTCATGGATTGTAGCCCTTTAGTTTGAAGTCCCAGCCTAAAACTTGTGAATTTACCAATACTTCCCTCCTTGGCAGCATTGGCCTCCTTCCCCTTCCCTAAATCCAGCAAGTCTTTCAAAAGCTCAGCTCACCTTTTCTGTCTCTCTTCTAACTTCCAAAATTGGCAGATGCCTCTAGGGAAAAAGCAGCACCAAATGCAAAGCCCTTACTTCTCTGGGTTTTTCCTAGACTTGATAGCTCTCTGGTGACTTAAATGTTCTGTTTTCCTCTTAAAATTTTGTCCAGAATTTGTAGTTTTCTTAGCAGGAGGGAAAGAACTGTTTGCTAATATGTTTGTTTTCACATATAACCAGTTTTAAATATTTACATAGTCATATTTCTTGATTGCTTTTCCCATCATTCATAAAAAGGTCTATTCTACTTCAAGTTATAGCTAAATTCTATCTGGTATTGACTTTAGTATGAGCTGTGAGATAAGGATTTGACTCACTTTTTTCCCAAATTACTTATTTGGTATATTGAATAATTCATGTCCTCTCTTGAATTTTATACACATAAACACACACATTCCATTAATGTGCTAAGCCACCTTTATATTACTTTGGGTTTTTCTGGGATTTTCTATTCTGTTCTACTGTTTATTTATTTTTGCACCAGTCCTTCGTTGTTTTTAATTGCTGTAGCTTTATGTCTCCATTTCTGCTGAGAAAAGGCTTTCTCCTTCCACATAGGCCCATTACACCTTTAGTTTGTTTTTTGTTTATTTCTTTCTTTTAATTTTTTCGACTAGCCTAGCATGCATAATTTTATCAGATAGATTTTAAAATATTTTTTCTCAACTACCAAACTTCCCTTCCCAAATACACACCCAAAGAGAGAAACCCCATTGTGACTTTTTTTTTTTAAAGATTTTATGTATTTATTCATGAAAGACAAAGAAAGAGAGAGAGGCAGAGGGAGAAGCAGGCTCCCAAGGAGCAGGGAGCCCGACACAGGACTCGATCCCAGGACCCTGGGATCATGACCTGAGCCGAAGGCAGACGCTTAACCATCTGAGCCACCCAGGTGCCCCCCCACTGTGATTTTCATTAAGACTGAAATAATTTCAGAGTAGTTTTGAACAAATTGACATCTTTACAATATTGAGTTTTCCCAGTTAAGAACATCTTAAATCTCTCAGTTAAAGTTCATGTTTTCATATAAATACTATATGTTTCTTAATCAACTTGTTCTAATATATTTTATACTTTTTTTATAAATGAATTATTTTCTTCAGTTATATTTTCTAATCAGTAATAGGAAAACTAGTGATTTTCCCCATTATTAATATTAATATTGTAACAACAACCTTACTTATTTTTAATTATTTCTGGTGTGCTTTCTCATTTGATTCATTTGGTTTTTGAAGATATAGAATTATATTATTATCTAGTAGTGAGAATTGTGCTAACTTCTTCACAATACTTATATTCCTTACTCTGTTCTCTTGAATAATGACACAACCATTGGCTGGAATGAATCTCAAACTTCAGTTTTAGGCTTGACCCTTAATTCACCCAAACTGACCATTTATCATAATACCAATCTTTTCACCAAAGCAATTGGTTCAAGGATGAGTAACACTGGCCCAGACTCAATGGGGCATTGCACAGCACCAGTCACATGATTTTTTTGGGGTGGGTGGGTTGGCATGTAATTCAAGAGTTTTCAAGGTTTTCAGAAGAGGAGCTCTCTCTTTTTCTGGACTGTGAGGTAGAAACACATGGGAGGCCTGGGACCTCTGTGCCCATTTTGCTCCCATGAGAGAAGCAGTCCAACACACAAAGGAACACAGAGTTGAAAGATCTGAGAGAAATCAAGCAGCAACACTAAAACAAGCCATGCTTGAAACGAAACCTATCCTGCAACTTTAGAAGAGCATTTTTTTTAAGCCAGTGAGCATTATTTGCAACTCAAATTATCCTAATGGATACACCAGCTCAAAGCTGTATTCAAGAAACACACCTAAAACAGAACGACAAAGAAAGTTTGAAAATAAGGCATGTGGAAAATTACACCAGGCAAATAAATGTATGCAAACAGAAAGCAGGAAGGGCAGACTCAAAATCAGTTAGGAAAAATTCAGGATTCAGAGCATTAAGCAGGGAAAAGAGGCATATTATGACATCTATAAGTACAGCTAATGAACTCCTGTACATCACAAACTACAACAACAAAACACATAAAACAAAACTCTGACAAGGAGGTATAACCATCATAAAAAATCACAGTCATAGTGGGGAATTTTGCATCAGTTGATGGATCAAGCAGACACAAACAAGCAAGGATATAGAGAATGTAAATAGTAGAAAAAAGACAATGTAAAAAAAAAAAATTAACATTCTCCCTCTCTTCTTTACCAAAGAAGAAATTGGAATATCATGAATGACCTACTAATAGAAAGGGTCTAAGCTGAGTTAGTTTTACTGCAGATTTAACCTTCAAAATAACAAATAAAAATTTAGATAATATTCCTCTCTATTTCAATTCTCACTATACAACTTAGGAGCTGAATATATTCAGAAAATTTCAACAGATCCTTTGGTTTCTGAACTCTTGCCACTCACCATCCAAACCTCAGAGACCAAATCTGATCAGTTTTTGTGGTATCTCTATCTGAACTTTTGCTTTCTGAACTCAGGTACCAAATAAATTTGAATGTTGAAGGAATATTTGCAATTCCTATTTTATTTATCTTATTCAAAATATTCTGGACTCCCAAAAATGACTTAAAATTACCAAGATGGGGCGCCTGGGTGGCTCAGTTGGTTAAGCGACTGCCTTCGGCTCAGGTCACGATTCTGGAGTCCCGGGATCGAGTCCCGCATCGGGCTCCCTGCTCGGCAGGGAGTCTGCTTCTCCCTTTGACCCTCCCCTCTCTCATGTGCTCTCTCTCTCTCTCATTCTCTCTCTCAAATAAATAAATAAAATCTTTTTAAAAATAATAAAAAAATTAAAAAATAAAATTACCAAGATGATCTACTAAGCTAACACGACTACCCGTTAATAATTTTAAAAAGAAAAAAGATTCTTATAAAAGCAAATGTTCTCAAAATATTAGTATGTTTAATACATCCAGTCACAAAAGAATAATATAGCATGATCATGTAGATATGTTTTAGAAAATTATAATTATTATGGTAACAATTTAAAAGAAAAATACTATATCTGTAGATGCAGAAATATATTTATATAAATACCACAAAAAATTCCTAATAAAAACTCTGAATAAAATAAGAACACATTATCATCTTTCATTTATCTAAATATTTTCATTCATATTTTGTCTTATTCTTATATTTCTCTTAAGAAATATAACTAAATATATTAAGGAACTTTTAATAAAAAACAAATATTTTATAAATGGTGAAAATTTTAAAGTCATTGCCATTAAAATCAGAGTCAGATCAGGAATTCCTTTTATCATTATAAGTATTCAAAATTATCTTGGATGATCTGAATAATGCAATAGGGCAAGACAACAATAGTGTGTGTGTATAAGGATAAATTATGTTTATTTGCAAATTTTATATTTTATGTTTAAAAATCCCAAGACATATAACTAAAAATTATTAAGACTAATAGGCAAACTTGGGGCACCTGGGTGGCTCAGTCAGTTGAGCGTCTGACTCTTGGTTTCGGCTCAGGTCATGATCTCAGGGTCATGAGATGGAGCCCCACAGCAGGCTCTGCAGCGGGGAGTCTGCTGGAGATTCTCTGCCTCTCCCTCTGCCCCTCCCCCTGCTCGTGCTCTCTCTCTCTCTCTCTCTCTCTCTCTAGAATAAATAAATAATATCTTTTTTTAAAAAAGACTAATGGGAAAACTTGGCAAAGCATTTATATTGTATTATGGAGTTAGACATATATAATCATCACATATACAGTAGAGATATAGAGTATAAACATATCTAGGAATATATTTAACAAGAAAATAACATATGAGAAGAATATGTAAAGAAGCAAGATATGAATGAATGTAAAGATAAAATTTTCCTAGATGGAAAGACTTAATATCACTAAAATGTTAATCCTTCCAAATCAGAACATAAATTTAATATAACAAAGATAAGAACTTCAAAGGTTTCCTTTAAACCTTGTTGTATACATTAGATACTTTATAATATAAAATTTAAGGATATAACAGAAGAAAAATATCCGAATAAAGGAATCCCTGAGTATAAAGTTTTTAAATGCCTAATAAGCTCCTGAAATAATTTAATAGAATTCAGACTTCCATTTATAAAGTATGAGAAGGCCTGTCCTCACCAGCACAAAACCAAGAACTATAAGTAATAACGTAATGAAAACCCATCCTCGGGCGCCTGAGTGGCTCAGTTGGTTAAGCGACTGCCTTCGGCTCAGGTCATGATCCTGGAGTCCCTGGATCGAATCCCGCATCGGGTTCCCTGCTCGGCGGCGAGTCTGCTTCTCTCTCTGACCCTCCCCCTTCTCATGTGCTCTCTCTCTCATTCTCTCTCTCTCAAATAAATAAATAAATAAAAATCTTAAAAAAAAAAAAAAAACCATCTTCTCACTACCTTACCTTAAAAAAATCAAACATAACCAACCCAGGTGAAACTCACTGAATACATTCTAGATTCCATGCCTCCAGCCCTTGAAGTAGCCCCTCTCCTGAATTAAGAGTTTACCGTTCTCACCCATTGCTTTATATTCTCACAGCATGTTATACACATAGAAATGTTGACATGTTTTTAAGCTTTACGTAAATAATAAAAATCTGCATGCATTCCTCTGCCATTTGTTCATTTTATTTTAGAAAATAGTATGTTTACAAGATGTTGATGCATCGTTTAGTGCCAGCTCATTCTAGTTTTTCATCTTCCAGTACACACATCATTCCTGTGTTGGGTCTCCACATCTGTGAGCTCCTCGTTAATTTCTTTGATTGCTTTTGTATTTTTCCACTGTCTTCTGTGTGGTTTTTCTCATGCCTACCCTCCACATCTCTGATCATTTTTCAATGTTGATTCTGTTCTTTTTGATTCTCAAGCAGTTTTCATTTTGAAACTGATCATATTTTCCCCTTGAACTTCTTTCTTAAGTATGCCAGTTCTCCTTTCCACTCACTGTGACTTTCAGTCCTTTGAGAGGATGAAGGAAATTGAGTCTATTGTTTTTATTTCCTGAAGTAATTATTATTCTAATGCACATAATGCAGCTTTCTTTTACATGTCACATTTCTTTTTCTTTTTTTTTTTTAATGATTTGTAAGGAAATCCCATTTTTCCTGCTTCTTATTCAACTTTATGGAGCACAACTTCATCTCGTCCTGATATTTGCCCAATAGAATTGATAGATTACCATCACATCCGTTCAATGTTTACCTGGTCCCCTTGAGTGGCCCCTTAGGACTTGGGCTAGAAATCTGGACATTTGAAAGACTGTAATATTTTTGTAGTCATTCAGAGAACTGAGGAGGGAACAGAAGGTAGACAGAGGTGTGAGTAGCTAAAGCCAACGTATGGATACGTTTATAAGCACTCTCCCGACAAATGTCTTGATTCTCACCCCAGCCAATCCCGTTAAGACAAACACCGCTTAAATTCCTGTCATTCTTGCCCTTCATGGTGAAAAAGTAACTCCATAGGAAACCAGGTCAGTGTGAGAGCCCTTAGCTCAAAGGCCTTTTAGTAATGGTTACTGCTTACTATCTCTGTTTAGTAAACTTTTCTCAGTAGATGTTTGACTTTCAGGTACTCTCTCCCCCTTCCCCTGATTGTCTTCTAGGTTTCCCCTTCCTAAAAACAGGGTAAAGAATACTGTCCCCGGTTACCAGGTATTTCTTTCCCCTTCAGCTCCCTTATTCCTCTGTGGGGTGGGAGTACACCCAGAGTAGGGACCCATCCTCAGCCCCCTGAGAATTGTTAGATAGGCCTTTAAAGCCCCAAAATTTATTTCCCAATAACTGTACCCACTAAAATGAAACTAGATCTATGTTTAACACTGTCTTTGCTAGAACTGTCCTTGTTTAGGATACAAATGTTCAGAATCTGTGGTACGAGGCTGGGGCTGGTCCCTAGCTGATGGAGCATTGATACAAACCTGGGGTTTTCATGGGGAACAAGGAGATTGTGTACTCTGGTGTTATGTGAATCACTTGGGGATCTTGCTAAAACTACAGGGGCAGGGCTCAGAATCTGCATTCCTAATTAGCTCCCAAATGATGCCCAGGTTGCTGACTGCAAACCACACTTCAATTAGAAAGGTTGTGTTTTAGTCAGGGTACTCCAGAGAAACAGAACCAACAGGATATTTATCTATAAGTGTGTTATGAGGAATTGGCTCATGCAGTTATGGAGGCTGAGAGGTCCCATCATCTGTAGTCTATGAGCTAGAGATCCAGGAAAGCCTATGGTATAGTCCAAGGCCCAAGACCCAGGGAGCCCATGGTGTAGATTCCTGTCTGAGCCTGAGGGCCTGGGAACCAGGAGCACAGAGGGCAGGAGAAGATTGATGTCTGGGCTCATGCAGTCAAGCAGAGGGAGAATTCAACCTTCCTCAGCCTTTCTGTTCCATTCAGGCCCTCACCGGATTGGATGATGCCCACACACACTGAAGAAGGCCATCTGCTTTATTTAGTCCACCAATTCAAATGCTAATCTCTTCCAGAATCACTCTTATGGATGCACCAAGAAATGTTTAACCAGATATTTGGGCACTCCGTGGCCCAGTCAAGTGGATACATGAAATGACCCATCACAGGCTGTAATCATGCAGCCTGTGAAGCAAGAAGGTGCTAACTGGCTGGCCAAAATATTAAAAATAGTGAATATTTATTAAAATATTGACTACATTCTAGCCACCGCACTAAATGCTCTCCATGGAGTACCTCATCTAACTCTCATGACGCTCTGAGGTAGGGACTGTATTATTTCCATTTTCTAGGTGAGGGAATTGGGGCCCAGACTCGATAACTTATTTGAGATTAAACATCTAACCAGGGGCAGAACTGAGCAATCTGACCTCAGAGTCTCAACTTGGAGCACCATCTCTCCCAGTGCAAACCTGAGGCTGTTACTCCGCTAGTCCACAGAAAGCAAGGGTCCCACCATGATTATAATCACTAGGTTTTTGCTTAGTGAAACGGGAGGGATGTTGGGGAAGATGGCCTGGGAGTTTCCTCTGAAATGTAAGACAGCATGTATTTTTCCTTCCAGGTAGAAAAGGAGATAGAGCTCTACTGAGGGAAGGAAAATGAGAGCGTGGAGAGAGGAAATAAAAGAGGACTCAGTGAGAAAAGAGAACACATCCTCACACTTCAATTTAAAGAGAGACCTCCCACCTAGGAGAATCTTGAAATAAAATTTCCTTAGAAAGCCCCAGAAAAGTTGTATCCTTATAAGTCGAAAGGATAAGGGGAACTTGTGCTTCCCTCTTATTTCCGCGGGCAGAGTTCTGCTACTTCAAGATTCAGAATCTTGTGATGCTTCCAACCACCCCCCAAACATCACCAGAGTTCAGATTTCTTCCTCTCCATTCCAGAGGCCTTTGTGTGGAACTCAGAGAGAGAAACATACCCTCATTCATTTATCTGCATTTCTTCCGTCCTAGACTGCTATTTTTATTTATTTATTTATTTGTTTGTTTGTTTGTTTCTATTTCTTAGGACAAGTCCTTAGCTTCAACACACACCTTGAACTCTAGGTACATTGGAATGCTCTATTCACTGAACTTACACTCTACAGTCTTGAGTGACATCATTCCCTTTCCATTTCCGGCATCCCTCAACCCATCCCAGGTTCATTAAAACAACACTGTTCTTATGAAACTTCCCCTAAATTCAACATTTCACTCTGTGTCTTTATCATGACACAAGATGCTCTGTCTTACTGCTAGATTTTATCAGTCCCTTTTCCTATTAGATTATAAACTCCGGGTGGTTATGACTATGTCTTCATCACCTTTGTCTTCTCATTAGAGCTGAGCTGAATCCTGCACATTGGTTGATGCTCATAAAATCAGATACTAAATGCATAAGAAGAAAGCAAAGGAAGAGGTTTAGACACAACGAATGTGCCTGGATTGGCTAAAACTGACCCAAAACCAGCTTAAAACAAAGTTTTACAAACCTTAAAGCCTCCTTTCAAGAGATATTCCAGATCCTTTCAAATATAAGATCTCTCCAGATCCTAACTTCTTTTACTTAGCATACCACTCAAGAACGAGCCATGCTTTTCCTTGTTCTTCGGGAAGTTCGCATGCACCGGGGGCAAAATTTACCTTTGAACTCAAATCAAAATAAAAACAATAACTGAATGAATGAAAACAATTTTTTTAAACAACAAAAAATTTAGAAATTTGGAAAGAGATTTAAAAAAACAAAAATGGGTTAAATTCTATTTTGTTTGAGGACAAGATCCGACTTCATGCCTGGTGATGGCACAAATTTATTCTCAAGCGGCTTCCATGGGCCATGAGCGCCCTGCAGAAGGCTAGGAATAAGGTGGCTACTTGTACTCCTCTGTTACAGGATGAGGCAAGACCTTTAGTGATTTCCTTCTTTTCCCCTAACTCCTCAATCATGAATGCTTTCATTTTATACAAATTCTCTATGTCTGCCTTGAGACATCATGATGGGGGGGAGGGGCTCTGTGTGTCATGCCCAGAAAGAGAACCCAGAAAACCAAGGCAATTAAAGAGGAAAAAATGTGGATTCTGTAAAAAAAATTCATAGCAATTGTGCACAAGACAAATTTATTTATTTGGCCTCTAAAATAACTGTCAGTAAGAAATGACTTGTAGCTGAGTTTACGAAGTAAACATAAAATGTTATTAAAACTAGGTTCTCAGCGCTCTCTGTTTCCTTCTCCCTTAGAATGATTTATTTCGCTCATTTTTTTTTTTATTAATGAACACAACACAGAAATTCAGATCTTTAACTAGGTTCCAAGAATCCAGAAAGTTAACAGCAAAACAAAATACAACAACAAAAAATCCTTCCAGCAATTCAAAATATTTCATGGAGTACCTACTCACAACATAGTCTCCATTCAGCCAGAGTTTGGGAAACTGGCACAGACAGGTGAAATGAGTCCACAGCTTGCTGCTAGCTTTTTTTTTTTTTTTTTAACTGAACATCAAGATTTCTTACAATAGGGCACCTGGGTGGCTCAGTCATTAAGCGTCTGCCCTCTTCGGCTCAGGTCATGATCCCAGGGTCCTGGAATCGAGCCCCGCATCGGGCTCCCTGCTCAGCGGGAAGCCTGCTTCTCCCTCTCCCTCTCCCCCTGCTTGTGTTCCCTCTCTCACTGTGTCTCTCTCTGTCAAATAAATAAATAAAATCTTCAAAAAAAAAAAAGATTTCTTACAATAGAGGGATGTTTTGTGATTGTTTGTCTTATCACGATGGGAGAAAAGTTTTTATTTTTTTCTTTCAATCAAACTCTCCCAGCCTAGACCCATTTCTTCCTCTTCACACTCAACATCCTGAGTTTATGTGTTGGAAAAAGAATTTTACCTACTGTAGATGACAGCCTTTAGAAGGGGGGGAAAACAGCAAAGAAAAGACCACCATCCTACACACAAATCATCCCACACTGACAACAAAGGTTTTAGGTCAAATGTGCTCATTTTCCATCTCCCGCACTAAGTTGTCCCTGTTGAGAAGTCCTTAGCACCCGGCCCCTGAGCAAATGTTCTGAGAGCTTTCCTGAATTACTGACTCACGTTGAGCATCTTTTGGCCATTAATCACCACTTGTGGAGAAAGGCAGCTTCACCAGCAACAGCTCTCGGGTTCCCCCATGATCGGAGGAGAAGTATATTCGAGTGCTAGAGAGAGAAAGAAAAATGCTATTTTTCCTCAGATAAAAGAATGGAGTCAGAAGGCATTCAGAAGTCATCTGAAAAGAAAATCGGAAGCAAATTCAATACTCAAGATAGATATAAAGAACAGATATAAAATAAGCCAGTGTGTAAACTCCCCGCTCTTATGCACTTCCTAACACAAAGTTTTGTAGCTATTCCTGGAGGTAGACATACACACATGCTCTCATTCGAGACCGCAGGAGGTAGTAACAACGGCCAGCACTTACGGGCTGGTCATTCCTGGGCCAGGCCCTACATTAACCCCCACACAGCTATTATCTATCCCATTCAGGATCCCAAACAGCCTCTGTGGTGGACAACCTTATCCCAAACACTCAGGGCCACTCGCACTTCTGCAATTCGTCATATCTCAGATTGGAGAGAATCAATGCAGTGTGTGCACAGAGCAGTCCAAAGCCCCCCAACCGGGGACGGCAGGCACCATGTTCATAATCCTGCAGCAAAATGTGTGGACAGGTACAGAAGGAGGAGGAAGCCTACTTCTTCAGGTCAGGTCTTCCTGCCAAAAGGGTTTTTGCCAAACCTAGATTTTAAAAAACAAAACAACAAAAAACCCACCAAAAACCCATTTTCAGAGGTTGAACGTTGGAGTTGAAGATTGGATGTATCATCACCTCATCTTACAGGCAAAGAAAATGGAACTGGGAGAGGATAAAGTGCATCGCCTCTTGGCACCGGCGGCAGTGTTTGGGCCGGATTCCAGCAGGAAATCTCAGACTCCAGAGCCTGTGTCTAAATCCCGCTCTCCTGCCCCTCAGGCTTTCTTTGGATGTCTAAGTAAACACAGATGCCTCTGCAGTCTTTCTGCTTGTCCTGGAGACTTCCATCTGTCCTCTCTGTTCCTCCTTGCTTGCCTTTCTCTGCAACCTCACCTGGAGAATGAGTGTAGATAGAAGAAAAAAAGGAAAACACTGTTTTTCCTTCAGGGAGAGCAGAAAGAGGCAGATCCAGCCTTGGTCCCCTTATTCCTTTAGGAGTTGGGAGTCTTGCTCCTGAGAAGGAGCTGGGGGGGGGAGGGGAAAGGAGGGGCAGGGAGGGAGAGGGAGGAGAGGGGACAGTGGGAGGACAGGGAAGGGGAAGGGAGAAAGGACCTGGAGCCTGGGATCAGAAATGGCTGAAGCAGGGGCGACTGGGTGGCTCAGATGGTTAAGTGTCTGCCTTCGGCTCAGGCCATGGGTCCTGGGATCGAGCCCCACATCGGGCTCCTGGCTCAGCGGGGAATCTGCTTCTCCCTCTCCCTCTGCCTCCCCCACTGCTCATGCTCTCTCTCTCTGTATCTCTGTGTCTCAAATGAATAAATAAAATCTTAAAAAAAATAGAAATGAATGAAGCATTAAAAACATCCTAATAATTTGAGACTTCTCCATTGCTGGAAGGCCAGTGTCCTTCATCTTCACACACCTTTGGTAAAGTTGGCCACTTTATAAAGGGATGCCTTCAACTAGCGGAATGTTTGCCCAAGTGAAGATGAGGCCGAGCTACACATCTGGGTAGCATAAAAAGAACAGCCCACTCAGGCTGGTAAAAAGGTCTCTAAACTGACCTAATCCAGCAGAGGCAGGAGTTCAAGGGCGGAGTTCAGAGGAGAGGGTGTGCTCCCCAGTAATGTGCAAAAACTTGAGAATGACGCTGGACAGAAGAATGGGGGCTTGAACAACGTAGCTCTCGAGGGACAGGGTGACCCCCGCTGCAGTCTACAGCTGGGTGACATTAGGAACTGCAGGTTGTGGATAGTTGACTGCTTACATGCAGACCTCCAGCATTTTCCGCGTGCCTCTCCTACGCTCCTACAGTCTAATATGGTTTCTCCCAGGGGAGAAAGGAGTGTACCTGGATGACACAGAACCCTCCAGTGCCCGTGGGAGTGTGTGGTTTAGGAATGTTTCTCGCGGTGCCTATCAGAGCAGGAAAAGGTTTGTTTTTGCGTTCTTGATTTGAAATCCTAATGGCTAAACTTGAGCTTGGTGGCCAAACTCTGGCCAGAAAATAATCAAGCCCACACAAATCAGAGTCTCACATGGGCACAGCCTCTATGACCCAGCCTTCAAACGTGGGCAGCTGCACCCTATGGCCAGTGCATCCTCACTACTCTCTGGTGCGCTAAATTCAAAATGGGCATTTCATCTAGGTCCAAATTTAAAAGTGGGATTTTAACATCACCCTTTCTATCTGTAACGGGAGGCTCGATTTGCTACTTTGTCCCTTTTTAATGTTGGGGCTTGGATTCTCCACCACCAATGTGTGGCTAGGACCATGCAGTTTGCCATTGTGTACACTGTTGTTTCCAACAGGAATAGATAACCTCACTTCTGATCAAAGAGAGTCTCTGGCACAACAGGCAAGCCCTAACTGTGGCTGATTGGAAAAGCTGATGAAAAACCTACCCTCTGGTTCATCAGTTCTGCCAGGGGAGCTCCCCTAAACCAAAAAGGATAAGGTTTTAAATATTAGTTACACAGAGGCATCCTTTTCTGGTGTGATGACAGTGGAAAAGAAAATTTTTTTTTCTTTCTCTGTAACGTTCTTTTATCAAAATCAGAGGCCAGGCATCAGAAGAAACCATATTAAAAAAAATTTTTTTTAAAGCTAATCAGTGTATTTCTTTCCCTGCACTAATTTAAGAAGGGCACACATAGGCATACACATGACACTCACATGTATATGGAGATTTTCCTTTCTTACCATTTCTTAAATCTTTCTCGTCTTTTCAGTGCTAACTCTACCCATTCTAATCTCCCAGCAAACACATATGTAACACACCCACCCGCACAGGAACACAAGTCTGTGTTTTGTTCCCCTGAAATCCATTTTTAGTGAAATGAAAGTTTTCACAGAAAAAAAATGCTATATTAAGCCAGAGTTGTACCCAAGATACTGAAATATATTTTTTACTCTAATAATACCCTAAAACCTTTTAGCTATGAAAAAGTCAACTAATAGCTCCATTTCATTTAGCTTTATCCGAACTTTAATTATTACCTAACGTAGTGTTACACCAAATGACTAAGTTTAAAAATAAGTTTGTCCAACCACATATTTAACTGTTTTTATTTTATTCTACACAGTGGAGTGTTTTCCTAAGTTAACAAGTTCAGAGTTGAGTAGGAGGAAGGAAGAAAAACAAAGGGACACTCATTAAGAAATGAAGGCAGGACTTTCCTCATGAAAACAGAAGGGCAAAAACACACCTTTCAGAGCCAGAGATTCAAAGCCAGCATTTTGATAAAAGAATGAACTTTAATCCACACAGATAAATCTGAGAAATCTTCTGGGAGAGATGCCATAGATTATTGCCATAAATATTATTAGCAGACTCACAAGGCTATAATCACTATCTGTATCCATGATACCGAGTTTCAAATTAACATGGTTATTTTGTGTTCCCAAATAGGCAAATATATATATATATATATATATATATATATATAAAATTTTAGGATAATTAGTGTAGGATGGTCAGCATTTACAGGAACAAATCTTACTTATTTGACCCCACAAAAAGTCCCATGGTGCCTTTGGTAAATGTTGGCTTTGGATAACATTTCTAGTTCTGCATGAAATGCTCCATAATATCACTATTGCTTTTCAAAGTGTATTTTCCCTTTTTTCTTCATTCTCTTACCCTTTCCCCATAGTCTCGCCCTGCGAATTTTAGTCAAATGGCCTGAATGATCTGGCTGAATTTGGGAGCTTTGAGAGGGAGTCTTTCTTAAACCCAGAACTTGAGATTTCTGCTTCCTTTAGTTTTGCTTGGACTCTCAGATAATAGAGAACCATATCTGAGTGATCTGAACTCAGCCTTGAAATCCTGAAGTCCTCATCCAAGTTTAATCTAAGCCAAAGGAAGGCGACTAAAACTGGGCGGGTATAGCTAGTTTCAAAACTGTTTGGAAGGAGACAGTCTTACTCCTTGGGCTGGGAGCTTGGACAAGGTAGAATTCTTGGGAAATATATTTGAGAAAGCACATTTTCATTCATCTTTGAGAAGGCAAGTGGAACCAGAGAAATCTCCATTTTTATGTCCTAACACCAGGAACTTTACCTGCCAGCACCTTAAAAAGAGCAAGTGTTCCGTGATTTTTGAGTGAATGGATGATGAAGGTTAATGTTACCCCTGCTCTTATCTCCTACATAAAAAGAAAAGGCCACTGGCTCTGAAGGATAACAGGTCTCGTACTGTAGTCTCGGGTTTTGTAAGGAATAGGCCTTTCGGATAACTGGATTTTCCAGGTATCTAAATGTCAGCAAGAAAAGCCTTTCTGTTTTCAGTGCTGTCCGTCAGCTTGCCTCGCTATACCTCCTAACAAAATAACGAGCCTCTTGCTGATATCATACTGAACACCAATTCTCATTTCACAACTCAGGGTCTACGTTGTGGTTAGAGAGTTTAAAGAAGTCAAACCTTTTTTTCCTTTTTCTTCAAATTCAGGCCTTCTTATCAGCCTGTTTATTATGATTTATAGTTTTCTCTAAAATGAAGAGGAAAAAAAAATCCAGCTGGGTTTCCTGGTAATCAAAGCTCAGCTGATTCCTATGGCACACAATAACCAGGAAACTAAGTAGAAAGTGGTCAGGAGGGGTGCCTGGGTGGCTCAGTGGCTCAGTCGGTTAAGTGGCTGCCTTCAGCTCTGGTCATGATCCCAGGGTCCTGGGATCCAGCCCCACCTCCGGCTTCCTGCTCAGCGGGGAGTCTGTTTCTCCCTCTCCCACTGCCCCTCCCCCCTGCTCATGCTCTCGCGCGCGCGCGCTCTCTCTCTCTCTCTCTCTCTCTCTCAAAAACAAATAAATAAAATCTTAAAAAGAAAAAAGTGGTCAGGAAAACCGCTGCCAGAAACCAGGTTTGTTGACTTTCTAATAGTGTCCAAGAGCTCCAAACTACAATTAGGTATTTGGGGAGAAACGAGCCTGGGAGGATTTTGGAATTCACTCAATTATTTGAATGGAATGTTCTTTTCCAAGATATCTCCTAGTCTGTTTCTCTGGTCTCCTTCAAGTTTCTGCTCAAATATCACCTTATCGGTGAGGCCTTCCCTATTTTACGTAAAATAGCAACCTGTGCCCCACTCCCCGCCCCCCAAGCCCTCCCTCGCGCTCTTTTCTGCTGGGCCCATGCACTGTTGCACAACCGGTCCAATATTCACGGCACCAACACAGCAGCCCTGCTCCTTAGCACCCTCACCATCTGATGTATGCCTTCTACTGGCTCGCTTTCCCCTCTCTCTGAGGGTAGGTATTTTTGTCTGGCTCACAGCTGTATCTCCAAGTGCCCAGAACAATGCTGGGCATATAGTAGATGCTCAGCAAATACTTATGGACAAATTAACTAATTCTAGCATCTTCTAAAGCTCTGGTCTAAGAGTTCCCGACTTTGAGGTCTTCCTATCTATTGGGACAATCAGACCTGAATGCAAACGATTGCAATAGGATGGGATCAGAAAGCAGTGTGCTGGGATGAGATAGTAGATACTGGTCAGCCTGGAACTGTCCCGTGCTCACTTCGGCAGCACATATACTAACCTGGAACTGTCCCATAGCTCTATGACCTTGGGCGAGTTACAGAACTTCCCCAGACCACATCTTCTTGACTTGGAGATGACTAGAGTAGCACATATCTACTCTTACGGGTTTGTGATGAGGAGTCAGGGAAGGGATGCCAACAAGTGCTGATACTCAGAAAATCTACAGGAGGTGCCTGCCGCTTCGGGTCAGAACTTTACAGAAGAGAGCTGCAGATGAGCAGAGCAGAGGGCCTAAGGCTGTCCGGTGCTGCTGGGAATGCTCGTCAGTAAGAGGACAGAGCCTGAAATAAATGAGAATCCTCTTCATCACACATAGAGTGAAGTGCCATATTGAATTTTCCTGTGCTTAATGCATGAAACGTCTTTTTTAAAATGAGGACTGAATCTACTAGTGAAATGAATGCGTATTTGGGACAGGGGCTTCTCCAAGCGGAAATGGGTTATCGACAAGTCTCCCAGTAACCCAATCTGGCTTCAGCCTTCCTTACATCTCCACTGAGTTGCCATCCTCTCTAAACTGGAGTGTCAGGGGAAAAAGTCCAACTTGGTATTGAAATATTAGGTATTACTGCCACTCGCCACCATCCCCATCACAACCCACCAGTGCTTTGGCAACAGAGGTTTGGCTAAGCAGAACATATTGTCCTTCTCAGAAAGAGTTAATTCCAGCTCTGGTTCCAGATCAGGTTCCAAATCAGAACACTAAGTCTACAGGGAAAACAAGGAGTAAATCCCCTTTTCAATCACTGGTGTATTTTTTTTCCTTTCCCTCTCTCTCAGTAGATCCCAAACTATTAACAGTCTCCTTCGGACAAATCTTCCCATCCCTGCATTCAGGAATCTTTAAAGACAGTGACACACAGCTCTCAGGTTTGATCAGTTTCACAACTCATTGTGCTGTAACTTAGGTGAGTATTCCAATTGCTCTTTGGCAATTGGGAGTTGAGAATTTTGAGATGGGAGGAAGCGCTCAAGGCTAGGACTCAGCTATATAAACAGGTTTACCACTCATCTCTTCTTATCTGCAAAACCTATGATAGTAGCATAATCAGGCTAAATGAAAAAGGGGGGGCATTATGTAAATTTGACGTTATCACAATCTTTTTCAATTGATCAAGATTCTGAAGTTCCAGCCTAATAACAAACATCAGGCAATCCTTAGTAAGCTTGTGAGTCAGTGATATGACTCAAATTTTACTACTCACTCTAAAAGACTAAAAGCCATAGCAAATTGGGCAGGGATGTACAATATTAGTAACCACTAAATCATAACTAGTTGAAAGGCAACGGTTTCTTCTGGCGACAATTTGCTTTGTGTTTAAAGTAACCATTACCGCATGTTTAAGAAGCAAAAATAAAGTTGTAAGAAGAGGAGAAGGAAAACAACTCATTTCTAATTTGAGGCCTGGCTCTACAACCATATGTCTTAAGTCAAATTTTAAGTGCCCCCAAAAGGAGTTTTCTGGGGCGGTAGAAATGTTCTCTGCATTGGAGTGTGGATCACATAGTTGCACAAAATCTACTGAACTCTTTACAGTTAACTATCTTAAATTTTTACATCAATTTAAAGAAAAAAAAATTTTGGTAGCCCACACCCTGAAAGTTATGTCTAGAAGGTACTTCCACTGGGAATAAAAACCTAGAATTAAAATGGTTTTGTTTTTAATTCTGTTTAATAAACACTGCAAAAATGGGAAGGACTGTAACAACAACAAGAAACTGGAAAATTACCAGAGATGTGTTTGAATTTGAACTGTGCTGTTTTATATGCCATGAAAGTGCCTCTAATCTAGTAGCTCACACTAAAAACCAACTTTCCATGCTAAACCTTTAGAACATAAAAGTCATTATTGTCTGTACCAAAACAAATCATTAACAACCTAGCTGTTCTGAAAAACATTCTTGAGTTCTGTTTGGGTTCTTTTCCGATGGGAAAAGGTGTTCTAACTCCTTGACGCATTTACTAGGAAGTAGATACGTTGCTGGTGGCCGGGCCCTTACTCAAAGAGATAATACTTTAACATGGGCTATAAAAGCGAGGAGGCTGTTCTATGTGCTTATAGTCTGGGCTTAATGATTAATAGCACCCTGTTTTACTCTCTCGAGTCACAGTTCACCTGATAAACTTATTGACCAAACTACATTGGTTGCTCCCTACCTACAAAGCCTCACATGGTGTGGCCTCCCTTCCTTAATCCCCTCCAGTCCACTCCATCCCTCCCAAGCACCATGGACTCTCCAGCCAGACTTTGCGTGCTGTTCTCAATTCCGCCTTCTTCATGCAAACCCCCACTCATCCTACAGATACAGCTTGTGGTCCTTCCTCTGGGAGGCGTCTGTAAGGTAGTCGCTGTGTCCATTACAGCTCTCAGGACACCCCTTCACCACTTCCTTCCCTTAGTGAGTATCAGGCCCAGGCTTTCTATATGTTTGGTAACTTCTGCCACTAGGCTGGAAGCCCCTTGAAGGCAGAGATGGTGACCATTTGTGAATCCTGAGCTTGGCACAGTATGTGGCACAGAGAGGGACTTAATAAGTATTTAATGAATGTGGTAGATACAGGACAAAACACCAATCATATTCTAACCATTAGAAAGGATCCCAGGAGGGGCGGCTGAGGGGTGCAGTTAAAAGCCCAACCCTTGATTTCGGCTCAGGTCGTGATCTCAGGGTTGTGAGGTCAAGCCCCACCTCGAGCCCCACTCAGGCTCCACACTCAGCGTGGAGTCTGCTTAAGACTCTCTCTCCCTCTCCCTCTGCTCCTCCCCCCACCCCACGTGCACTCTTGGTCTCTCTCTCTCTCAAATAAATAAATCTTTAAAAAAATAAAAAGAAAGAAAAGAAAGGATCCCAGGAGACATAAAGAACACAGTAACGGGGGAAATGCAAGAATCTGGGAGTTAGGAGAAGAGAGCTTGTGTCTAACGCTTTAGTATCACCTAAGGCTCCATCTCTAACTCTATAACCATAACTACTGTCTCAAGGGATAACTGTTCTGACAACACAGACTGGCCACCTTAACCTTGTTTTAATTAGTTCCAAACTCTTACTATTCTTCCATCACAATCTTAAACATTATAGGAACGCATTGACTAATTTATAAGACTACGCACAACTCCAAGCAGGCCTGAACCACACAGGGAATTTAAGATGCAAGACTTATGAAAGGGTCAAAGGAATTTTGCCTCTAAGTCTCCTGAGGTTCTTTTAAGAATGGGGCCCTTTGTTTCCCATACTATTGCAACATAAATTAGCATGAAGCTCTGCTGGCTGAGTACCTACTTCATTGAGGTCTGCCGTAATGCTATACAACCCAGCATCAGGCGATTCAATGAAGGTATGTTCACATAGAAAAAGGGACTTGAGTTTAAACTAAAAAGAACACGTGGTAGCTGATTCATTTATGACTAACTACAAGAAGTCAATTACATTATTAATGATTCAAGCAAATGCTGCATCAGCTTACACCCCAAGAAATTCAAACCCAGACTGATAACTTAAGAGGCTGCTTTTCGTTGCAGTAAAGGAAGTACTCACACCACTCTAGATTAAGAAGAGATTGAGAACCACTGAGTTCTGTTTGAAAACCACTGTTTGAAACAAAAGCATGGCCAAATACCAATGGCTTGAAGGACTGCAAACCCTGGGAAAAGTCAACTTTATACAGCAAACAGACGCGAGGATTAAACCAGATAAAGCACACGGACGTGCACCGCACAGAGCTGCCTGGCTACACACACTTGGTGGTTCCATCTCTCAACTGTAAGGTGTTCAATACAGATGGAAGGGCTGAAGGGATGCCTTCTTTTGTGCCCTTTACTGAGAAAAGAGCCCATACTGAAAAGCACTGTTAAGGACCCAGCTCAGGAAAGTCTGCGAAATAAATGGACATGCCTGGGTTGTCTGTAGTTCCCCTTTTAAAAAGGGGTCCATTTTCCTTCCCATGGTATTTCAAAAACACAAGTACATTTCTTACAGCTGTTGGCTAAAGCGGACTTCCAAGAAACTAAACAACCTCAGTGACGTCAAATTTTCAAGAAAGCAAGAAAACAATCTGCTTAATTTGCCTCCATGAGATAGACTATTCAACTTCCAAGAATCCAACCATTCTTTGCTAGATGTTTTCATGTTTAACGGACTTATTTGTATCCCATTTTACATATGGAGTGGTGGGCTCAGGCTAAGCAAATTGTCCCAAGTCCCACACTGGTAGCTGGTACAGGCCTGCATCCCAGCTCATTCTTCAGAGTCCAAGACTAGTGTTCTTTATACTAGGTCCCAAATGCCTCCTGAAGAAAGAAGCCTCCTTTTAAGACAGTTCTATGCCTTGTGAGCATGGACAGCGACAGGGCTTCAAGGCTAAAAATGACCAAAGATGGCTAGCTAGCAAGGAGAAATTAAAACCTGCATGTTCCAAACACTGTGAAACACCGTGAATAAATCATACTTCTCAATACACCAATAGTTAAGAGCTCGGGTTCTGGGGTCAAAAGGGCCCAAGTTCAAATTATGAATGAGCTATTTACTAGCCGTTTGACTCTGGGGCAAATTATTTAAACTCCCTAAGCCTCAGCTTCCCATCTACAACATGAAGATTAAAAAATACTGACCTACCTATCTGCCAACCTCACCCAGTTGTTGGGAGGTCAAATGAGAAATGTATGTTGGTAACTTGAGGACTCACAAGTGTAATTTATACGAAATACAATTCCATTTAGTCTGTTGACTCAAGGGGACAACACTGCCATAAATCAAGACTGGAAGATGTATCCAATCCTGTTTATAGTGCAGTTGTCAAACCTTGTCATCTTAGGTTTATGCCCACTTATAGAATCTTCTCAAATGAAGTCCAATTTGCAGTCATCTTTCCTTCCTACAAATTTAGAGATTGCTCAGAACCAGAGAGAAAAGATACAAGAGACTTCTAGCTAACCCATAACTGCTAAAGCTAATTTAATCACTGATGGGCAACTATGTTAACTGTTCTTTTACCACCATGCATGCAAATAAAGGAAATGTTACAAGAGCCCTAACATTTAAAAAGAAAATTTCTAAAAACATAAAATGTGGATCCGGACACACAGCAGTACCTAGTTTAATATATAGGAACACACAGACTTTGAATTGATAGGACACTTAACTTGGGGTTTCTGTTGGCTGTAAAAGAGTTCTTAATTTTACAAATAAGTACCTAAGCAGATAAGCAAAAATTAGACAAGATAACCCTCTTTGAAATGCTACAACGGCTTCTTATTTGAAGACTTATCACTTAACGTAATAATCATGAGTTATTAAGAGAGCACTCATCTGCTTTAGTGATCTAGAGAAACAGTCTCTAAACATTTTTGATCAGTGCACCCCTATCAACAGAATACATCCCCAATCTATGTGTATTTGTTTATAAAACATACCATGTGCTTGTACACACACACACATGCAAAAATACTTTAAGAGAATGACATAAAGGTACTTTGGAGATCATCTATCTAGAGAATTATTAAAACTAAATGTACCCAGAGATGACCATGTCTTCTGTTAGGATTTGAAACAATAATTAGTTTGATGTGGTAGTCTCCAAATACAGGAATGCAGTAAACTCCACTGTTGTTTCCTGCCTGGTGGTCTCTATCGTGATGTTAGGAGTCTGGCCAACACTTAAATCACCCTTCTGTCTTCAGGAGTCGGGTCACAAATGGCCTTCACAACTTAAAAGGTACAAGGAAAGAGGCTAATAATCAAGTAGTTTATAACAGCTTAAAAAATATTTTCCCTTTATAAAATACATAGACAAAGACATTAAGCATTGTATTTGAATTTCTTTAAAAATGCCTTTAGGAGCTTTTTGCTTCCCATCCATTCCTCCCCCAAGCCCAGTTTCCACTTAGCATGGGCCATAAACCTTACTACCACTTTGACCTGCATGTTCACAAACTGAGTGCAGACTTTGTCCCAGATTCATGAATTACAGAATCCTTACAATAGTATTTCTTTTCCCAAACTCTCTGCCAAATGACTCTGCTGCACAAACCTCTCAATATTCATCAACATTAAAATGATAAATTATCATGAAAAGTCTCCTATAAAAGTCAGAAGTTGAACTCCAAAATATTCTTTGTGAGATTATTCAACTGTGAAATGACAGAAAACACTTACAAAAATTGAAAATCCTTAACTGGAAATTAAATGGGAAGCCTTACCATTTTTCTATCATTTGACACATTGAATAATACCAAAAGAAATGCGTTAAGCTAAGGTAAAACTGCAGTCAAAAGACTGGTCCACAAATTAATTGTTGAGGAAATGGTGTCAGTCCTCACTAGTGATACAATCTAAGGCTTACTTGCTTAGGAGCACCTTAAAACTACAACATGTAACATCTTGTTTAATGTTTCACCTTATGCTTTTCTCAGGAAAAAAAAAAATATATATATATATATATGTATCTCAAGATTATAGAAATAACCAGAAACTATAACTCATCACATATAAATTCCTCTGGCCTATCTGCATTAATATAAATGACTTCAGGACTCAGTTAAGCAGCTTAGTTCGGTTAGTAGTACAAACTATTTTACTGCAAACGTTTTTCATACTGTTATGTTCCAAATATGAAAAATAAAGGATTACCATATTTTAGCAGAAGCCATGTACAAAAGTTCAGGTGCAGACTGAAATGGGACTGAATTGGCAGTCCCTATGGCTTCAGATAACGAAGAAATCTATTGTTTCACACAATCTGGAACAAAACTATTGATAAATTCTCCCCACAGCTTATCAATAACATCTTATCACATTAGCTGAAACAGGGGTGCAAACAGGAGAGGAATGATCTTTAAACTTTAATATACAGTATATTGTTTTAACCTTTAGTTATTAAACACCAGAATAGTCAGAATACTGCTTCCTTTTAACATGAAGGCCAGTTCCAAGATCTGTAATCCCTAGACAAAACAAAATTCTTTACAACTGGTAACAGTGACTTGAGGAAATCATTTGTGCAACTGTACCAGAAAGCAATTTTCTAGTGGCCTTTCCAGTCTATTAATGTAGAAATATTGTCAATGAAGGGTACGGACATACAAGGGACTCCCATTCCAGACTGAAGAGGAAGACAACCACATTATCCTGCATGAACTAGGGTAAGCCTTGCTTCAGCATTATGGAGCAAGACAGTACTTACATTTGGAGAAAAGGAAGTAATTTTAAAACTACCCATTAAAATTCAGAAAGTAACATTCCTAAACATATTGCCAATAATTATGAACTCTTGGTGCCAATTGCAATTAATGATTTTGAAAGCAGTCATCCTTTCTTGAAAGGATTTCTGAGAAACTATCTTTTCGCTCAGGCAGTATAAAAGCCTTTTCAATTATCACTATTGCATCTCTTAAAAGCACACAGAAATGATGACATGTGCAGGTCTGGGACACACCTGCGTGTGCATACAGCAGACACACAAATGTTTCCATCAAAATAGCTAGGCAAAACACTCCCCAGAAGCAATGAATGAGACATCTCAAACAAACAGCTACCGTACCGTAGACAATTGTCTGGGGAATATAAGGTTAAAGTCACAGCAAACAGCCGGATGCTAGGTCTCAGGGATGCTTGCAAGCCTTTTTAAAGAGGAACTTAACAGCTCCTTACATGCCAGACCTCACCTAAACTCTACAATGAAATGTTTATTAAGTGTTCTTCCTACTGCATTTCTTTCTAAGCATCTAAAAGTCAGATGTCAAAATCTTCAAAACTTATTTTCCATCTGAGAATAGGTGCTATGACACAAGTTTTAGGTACTAGAATATATTCCTCAACTCTCTGGATACTTCGCCTTTGATTCCAACAATTTAGTATGCAGAACTTTATCCATCACCTGGCTTCAAAGGAGTTACCAGATGAGATGCAGTTGGCAAACAACAGTCATCAGAACTGGGATGAGACCGGGGTAAAGACTCTACTACCAGTTGTTTTACTGCACATTCAAATCTGAAAACCTGGGAGACTTTCTCAAAGAACACAATGAAAAATAAAACCATAATAATTGGCAAGGGGGTTCCATGTGCTGTGGTTATAATGCAAATGCCCAAGAATGGCCTGTAAAGTACACACACACACAGCCTGTATTCTAAATACCTGCGTATTCAGCTGTATATTTCTGTGTAGTCTACAAAATCAGTCATTAATAAATCCCCAAATTTGGCACTACTGATTTCAAGTAACCTAAATTGTGAAATATTCCCAGAGTGTACATGTTTACATAAATAGCTCCCAAAAAAGCCACTCTATGGTAAGTCACTTAACCGTGTAGAGAAAAACTCAAAATTCCCCACTTTCAATTTCCACTGAAGAACCATGTTCTCCTCTACAACCAAAGAATTACCAACAAGTTTTTATCATATGCGGTAGAGATCTACACTCTAGTACTCAATGTTTCATATAGGTTCTTAGAATTTATCTGAAACAGAAATCTGAAAATGAGGAAATCAAAAATTTACATTTCAACTTTTGAGAATAAAAATTCATAGACATACCTTTTGTTGAATTCCAGCTTAAGGAATTTTTATGTAAATCTTGCAGCTGATGAAAAGCAAAAAGCAACCAATCCCTGCAGTGATTAGTCTGTTCTTTAAGACTATGGGTCATCTACCCCAGGATTTTCTAACTGAACAAGAATTCCATGGGGCAAAGTAATTGTTTCTCAAAGGTGGGCCAGAAGGGACCATTTAAATCTTCACTTCAACAGGGAAGCAATGACATGCAAATTCTGAGTATCACTTTGTTTGGTAGATGTTACCTTTGTCTTTTATCCTCATTTCATGAGATTAGCCTGGGAATGTGTCCATGTTTTAACTTTAGAGATTAAAAAAAAAAAAAAGTTACTCTGTGTTTCCTCTAACACCTAAATATGTATACACAGATCTTCACTCCTAGCAAATGTTTTTCAGCATGACCAGTGTGCAACTGACATTCACATAGCTTATAGAACCTAAGTCTTCTGAGAAACGTATCTTTTATAGCTGAACCTCTATAATCATGACAAGAGATTGATTAAAATGCCAAGATAAGAAACAATTTATTATAGAGAGAAGAAAAATTTCTCATCCAAAATATAGAAATCTGTACAACTTTGCCACAATCAATATACATGAACTGTACAAATTTACACCAGTTCATAATTTACCAAATAAAAGATGACTAACAAAGTTCACAAAATAGATGGTGGTTTGTGGAAAAGACTTTTACCCAATTAAGTACAAGGAAAGTTACAAACCAGACCTCCACTTTCTAAAAATAAGAAGTTTACTCAGTCTTAGAAAACTACAAGCTAGCAAATGTACAGAGAGCTGGCTGGTGCTAACACCACAGTTGAGACAGTGTCTTTTTAAGGGTCTTTTTTAAAGCCTGTTGCCATGGCAGATTCTGGTCACTTGCTACTCTCAAGGCCAAAAACACAATACAAGGTCTGACCATTTCCCCAGGTCATGCTTACTAGGTTTGTCTTATGTACATTTATACATATTTAAGTGCTAGGTAAAAGTCTTGTCAAAATTTCCAGTACTACCATGTTTAAAATGTTGAGCTTTCCTATTGAGCTGCCAAAAAAGTTAACAATTTTCAAGTGTAATAGTGCAAATTTCCTCTGCAAGATCTACTGCAGAGAAAGGTTCTTTGAAATACAGATTTGCCTTAAAGGGGTTGATGGAAAAAATTTAGGTATAACATCTGGGAGAAACTGAAACCACCCTAGGACTTCACTCCCTAGCAAATAAAGTGATCATTTACTTGGACTCACAGGCTATTAAATCATTGAAAGGTACTGTCCAAACTATGGCACTGTCACTTTAAAAAAAATTTTTTTACCATTCTATCTTGTGCCAGATCTTCACAGCTGTGACATGGTTTAAATTCCATAATCCATCCCCAAGAGGAGCCCACCCAAAGCAAAAATCAAATTTATCCATCCATTATAAGATGATCCATCCATAGACTATATCTTAACCTGATACAGTCATCATATTGTAGTTCTTGGAAGGGCTGGTTCTGCCCAAGAGAAGTTCCTCCTTACAGCTGATTCTGCTGTCTACCATTTGCACGTTGGTGCTGTTTTGAGTGCTACCTCCTGCTGGTGAGGCTTCATACAGCACGCAGATGGAGCCATCCTCTCCGATTCTGTAGGACACTTCGTAGGGGTCAACCCAGAGTGTGAGTTCACTTGGGAGAAGCCTGAACAGCTCCTGACTGCTCAGTCCAATCCGCTGTGCTGCCTGTCCAATCAGAGGATCCATTTTATGGTTGATGCGAATACAACGGTAACCTGATCCCTTGCACGGCTTTTCTGGGAACCAGTGATGTTTATAATGTTCTATAGGGAAAAAAAAAAAAGAACAGAGAAACAATGCTTTAGATCGTTACTGTTAGATCCCGCTGTAGCTTCCTTCTTCCGCTGGCTCCTTTGAGAAGTGAAAAATTTAAACTATCAACTTTTAAAAATGCCCAACATCGCTCTCGCTGCTGTGCGTGTGCGGGGCTGGGGAAAGAGCGGGCAGGGCTTTAGAAATAACACAGTAGCATGGGACAAAACAATCTCCAGGAACCAACCGGTCGAGCCGCCAAAACAGGAATCGGGCGCGCGGCCTCGGCTGGCCGGGCAGCCGGATGGCACCGGCGGCCAGGCTGGAACCTGTTTACTTTCTCCACCCCACCCCAGCCGCACACAATGGGGTTTATGGCTTTGGAGGAGAAGCGCCACCGGACTGTTAACCCCGAAGGGAAGAAAAACAAGCCAACCCTAAACCACGCTCTGGGCAGGGCCGTAAATGAACCGGTGACAAATGCGATGATTAATGGTCAGGGGTAGCAGGCGCGGGGAGACGGCACGTCCGTCCCGGGCTGGCCCCGGGGCAGCGGCGCGGTTTCCCACCCCCGGGCCGGGCCGCCGAGCCCACAACGGTTGGAGGGGGTTGGGGGAGGGGGCGTCGAACCAACCCCAGCCCCGCAGTTCCTTTGTCCCCAAATCCGCGGACGGTCCGAGGACAGCGGCTCCCGCCTCAGTGGCTGCAGTTTCTTTGTTGTGCGCCTGTTTCCTTCTCTCCTCGGTGGGCCAGCCGTGGGGGGAGGGGGCGCCCTCGGCCCAGCCCCCAAACCCTCGCCGGGACCCGCCGTTAGCGGCCACCTAGCGCGCCTGCCCTGGTCCCGCGGCGGGACCCGAGCGCTGCCCGCCCGGGGCAGAGCCGCGGCTCCCGCGGCCCCGACGGCTCGGCCCGCCTCCCGCTCCGGGTGTGCGGTCCGCGTCCGCCCGGCGCCCCTCGCATTCCCGCCGCGGCCGGCTCACCTGCCAGCAGCTCCTGCAGGCTCTGGCTGAAGGTCTGCAGCTGTCGCTCGCTCGTGAGCCCCTTGGTGCGGAGGAACTTGGAGATGAAGGACACGGCAGCGGCGATCTCGCCTATCATGGTGGCGGCCCGGGTGTAGAAGGGATGCATGGGGGCGGCGGGCGGGGGCGGCCCGGGGCGGCCGGGGCTCGGCGGCGCGGCCCCGACGGAGAGCGGCCACCCCGGGCTCCCTCGCAGGTCACAGGGCTGAGAGGAAGAGAGGGCGGGAGGGGCGGACAGCTACTTTTTTTTCTCCTTTATAGTAAAAAAGTTATTTTCACGACAGGAAGCGGCAGGCGAGAGGAAGAGACGAGCGACGGCGGCCTGGTCACATCGCTCGGACTTCCCCAGCCGCCTCCGCGCCCAGCTCCCCAGCCTCCGAAGCTCCCAACAGTTGCATTTCCAGCTCGGAGGGGCGAAGAGACACAGGCGCCGTGCAGTAGCTTTTATAGCGCCGCGGAAAGGAAGTGGCGTAGCTGGAGTATGACGGCCGACTACAGCCAATCCGGAGATCGCACCATTGTGACGCAGCAGATTCGGAGCCGGAGGGGGGCGGGAAAAAGGAGCAGGAGGCGGATGCAGAGACCGGGAAGAGAGGGAGGAGCTGACGTAATCCGCTTGTAAACAAATAAACTCCCGAGCGGCGGCCGGAGACCGGCGGGCTGTGGCCAGGGGACCGAGCCGAGCGAGGGTGCGCGTGTGAAAGCCCCGCCCCCAGCCCTAGCTCCTCCTTCCCGCTTCCGCAACTCCGGGCCCAGAGCCAGGGCATCCTCTGCGAAAGTGCGCTGCCTCGGCTTGCTCGCGGGGAGGCTCAGTGCTGGGCAGTAAAAGCTGCCTTGCTCAGACTGTCCGCGCGCGCGGATCCCGTCCCCGCTCCGGTCTAAGAGGCTGGATCACCAAGCTGGAGGCGTGTGCGGGACTGCGCGGTTCGGGTCCCCGTGCCAAAGGTGCGGGGACGCTCAGCGGGGGTGCGGAGAAAGTGGAGCCAGCGGACCTTTGCGGGTCTTTCTGCAACTTCAGGGAGTCGGGGTCTCGTAGTAGAAGCGCTGCCAACTCCAGGGAGCCGATCCTGCTCCACCCTTGGGGAAGAGTGGGGGATGTCTTTGTAAAAGTTTAATTGCAAAATAAATAAAAGGTTAGTAAGCCTTTTGTAGTTGCTGTTTTAGTAACTTCCGGAGGCAAACGAGGAGTGGAGACCTTAACAGAATCCAACTTAGTGCTGATAGGAAAGCCTGTTACTGAAGATAAATGTAGTAACGCGGATTCTGTAAAGTTTAAGCTGTACGGGGTTGGGGGGGAGTTGCATAATGCATTTTACACCGTGTATACACTAACCAGAGATTCTTTTTTTCTAGTCCAAATAACTGTCGGGCCCTTAGAGTTCTGCTGCTCATTATAAAAACAGAAGACAATAAAGATTAAATTTGAAGCTCGTGAAAGTATTAGTCTTAGACGTTTGAGTTTACTGGAAACCCTACTTGCAAAACTAGAAAAAAAATGACAGTTGTACTATGGCTTGAGCCTGCTAAAACGATTAAGCCTAAGAGAGGGTTAACCCTAACTCCATTAGGGAGGAGAAAAAAAAAAAAGATGGTGAGTGGGGCAGATGGAGAACGCAAACAAGAGGCAGAAGCTGAACTCTACCAGATGGAAATAAATATCCTGAGTTTTGTTGGTCATCAATATTGCAAAACACACCACTTTGAGTTTGTGTGTGTGTGTGTGTTTTTAAAATACTGAGCCGAAGGTATAGAAATGAAGAAAAGTAGGACGTTATAAAGCAGAGGGAGAAAACGTTTTATTGTTTAAATGAAATATGTAAAACTGGGTTTGAAAGAACAACTTATGGATTATTTTTTTCATTCATACGCAATAATTAGTTACATGTGACCTAAGTTAAATACTTTAAAAATGGTATTGTTAAAAGCATTGACTTTTGTGAATGTCTTAATTTTCTTTGGATGAGTGCGTCAAAAATAATGGTAAATAAGGTAAGTTTTTTCCTTTTAGGACTTTTCAGATAGAACTGTGCTTTAAAATAGGCGTCATGGTAATTCACTGAGGACAAGAAATCTCTTTTACTACTCAAAAAGGAGACAGGGAAACAGAAGTAAATTCTTAAAATCACGATAGCCCTAGCACATGATCTCCTGATATCCCTCCTAACTCCACCTACCCTTAATCTGCTACGTTCATTTCCTTCACGTTATCAGTCATTTGAGCATTAGATGAGAAATAAAATGAAGGTTTTTCTCCTCCAAGCCTGGTCTCCAACTTGGACTCTTGATAATTCTGAGTTTCATTTGACTCCTCTGAAATTCAAACAATTTATGAAGTTAACAAAATGCTAGCATTTGAACTCAGACTTGTTTCCCAAGGGCATGTTCTCTCCACTTTTAACTGCCTTCCCAGGCAGTGGCTGGACCCCTTCTGAAAGCTTTTTAAAATCAGTTGAATAGGGTTACCAGAAAGTTAAACTCACCCCCACACTGTTTTTTACCATATGTGTATGTTTCCCTCCTTAAATCATTCTTTGAAGTGACAAGTGGATTTAAGAAATTACTCTTCTACCTGGGGGAGCCTAGGGAGAACTCAGAGAAAGAACTGGAAATAAACATTGGTGCTAAATGCAAGCTTTAGATAGTGCACAATGTTAATTACTAACAGTTTTCAATTCTGGACATAAGTATGTTTAATAGTATTTTTCCAGAGGTTTAGTCAGGTTCTTCCCAACTATAAAGCGAGCTGGTGTTTCTCAACAGCTTTTGAATTATAAATGCACTTTCTCATTTTGCTGTTAGGTTAAACTAGGGCAGTCTCAACTACAGTTGACCCTTGAAAAACGCAGGGATTAGGGGCAAGGAACCACAAGCAGTGAAATCCACGTATTACTTTGGACTCCCCCAAAACTTAACTACTCATAGCCTATTGCTGACCAGAAGCCTTACCAATAACATAAAGTCAATTAACACGTATTTTGTATGTTATATTTTTATACAATGTATTCTTATAGTAAAGTAATGCTGAGAAAAGAAAATGTTATTAAAATTGTAAGAGAAGATACATTTATAATATAGCATAGTATATAAAAAACTCCTTCTATAAGTAGACCCGCGCAGCTTGAACCTGTGTATTTGAAGGGTCAACTGTCTTGACATACCCAACTCTCTTGGCTGTAAGAGGCAAGTTACTTGCTTCTCTGCATTCTATTTCCTTCAGAAACTTAAAGGTTGTTGTGAGGACTAAGTAGAATAATTATAGAGACTATTTAGCACTCTCTCTGGCACTGAGGAAGCACCCAAACATATATATTAGCTGGCTTATATTGTCATCTGGCAATCTGATAATATCAAATTTATTTCCCAAACCTAGAAAAATTTAAATCAAAGCACTAAAAACAAACAGACAAACAAAATTTGGGAATTCTATCAAAGCAAATCCAGAAAACGAACCTGGGTTTCAAAATAAGTTTGCAAGTAAAAGCACAGACCTCAGGTCTTTGGAAAGAGTGCTTAGAAGTTCAGAAAGTTCTTTCTATAGAGGTAACTATTGGGCAACTAACTACAATTCCCAAGGGCCGGGGATTTATATTCCCATCCCTCAGCTCAACTGTTACTAGAACAGTTTGCTCTAGACTAACAAATCAGAGCAATCTGGACATTTTTTGAGTATTCTGTTTTTTAACCAAAAAGAGAAAGAAAAAAGAATAAACATTTACATAGGGTAGGAGAATGAACTTCTTTATTTCATAGACTAGTGAAATTTAAGGATGAACACAAGGTTGAAAATGTTTTATTTTGCCAAGGATTTTTTTCTTAAAAATCACATTACCATCTGCTGTCACTATCATTTTGGGACAAAGATGACATTTTAACATCCCCAAAGTCAGGAAGGTATCCATATTAGAATAAAGCATGGTCTGTTTAACTGAATAAATCTCAAGTCACTAAATGACACTTTTTGAATGTCATCATGGTCTGCATTTGGGAACTCATCTGAACTATTAATCTATAAAGATGATAACACTAAATTAAGCTATTTATTTTATATGCTAGTCCCACTGCCTTTCCCCTTTCCCTAGCTAATTTCTGCTCACCCTCCAAGAAGCTTTTGTGACTCTTTGCACTTGAGTAAATGTCCACAGTATTCTGTTTTCCCTTCCCCTGGCTCTGGGACTCAGCAAACACTAGATTTACTATGTTTACAAGTCTCTCTTTCTTTCTAGTCTGTAAATTCTTTGAAGACAGGCATCTTGCGTAATTCACTATTGTATCCCCAATGCCTAATGCCCAACGCATAGCAAATGCTCTTGAATGATGTTAAATAAACATATCAAAACACAAATGAGTCAAATCAAAACCATGACTTGCAATTTGTCAGATGAAAAATAATATAGAGATAGTTTTTGTGGCTTAAAATTGGACAGTCAATATTTGAGAGAACAAGATAAGTAACTCAACTCCCTGGCACTTTTTTCCCTGGCTGCCATGTTAGATTATTGCAGAAATTGCTTTTGTAAGTAAACATTGTTTTAGGATAGACCCCATTTCCAGAGCAAATGAAATGGAGGCCAAAGTAACTTAGATATATTGCCCAGGAATATTGTGGTAACATCCACATTGCCAACATTTCAGATTTTTTACTTTGTATCCCCTTATGCTATGTAGACACATTGTAGTATTTTTCTATCTGGATAGCCATGGTCTCATTTGCTTATGTACCACTCTCTCATACTGCCTTTCTATCCTGAAGTTGCTCAGGAAGTGTCCTTCCTATGCTCTAGTCTCTCAATTCATTCATGAGATCCAGGATTCCTGGATTATTGCTGGGAAAGGCCCAGAATTTTTCTAATGGCTGTATTGCAGTTCACAAGTTTGTCTGGAAGGCCTTTGCCCACCATCCCCCTGTATACGGTAATCCTACCTAGCCAAGGTCTTGTTCCCCTTCCGGACCATCCCTCTCCCAAAGGCGCATTTAGACCCATAGACTTCCGGGCTGAGATGGGGGTGGCTTCATTGTTGCCAGTCAGCTAGCTGCATTCACTAAAATTGTATTTGTCCTGAACTTACTTCCAGATGTTATGCGTCTATGGTGCTTGCTTTTGAAAACTCACAGCTTAGCTAAAAAGTACAGGGGGAAGTGGGAGAGTTCTCTATAGTGTTAACAGCACATAGAGACAAGGCATTTATTTCTGTGTGTGTTTGGCTACAGAAGGAGATAAGAAAGCCCCCCCAAGTGAATAATCTCTGCTAATAAATCTAAAGCAGAAATAATCTCTGCTAAATTATGAAGTTGACCCATAATTAGTTCTCTTTAGAAAGAAGAAAAGGAGGGGCCTGACCTTGCAGTATTTTAAATTCTTAAACCAATATAAGGAAAATAAGTATTTTTGAAAAAAGATTGGTTGTTGGGGGGGAGGCATTGGATGTTCGGAGGGGGGATATTTTTGACAGGGACGTGATAGGATCAGATTTATTTTTTGGAAAGCCCTGAGGATGATGGATTGGAAAGAGGTAATGTTGAAGTGACTTCTATTTTTGTCTCCCTTCTTACTTAAATCTTTAAATAATTTAGCTTGCACGTGGGCTTATCTCTTCAACAGAGACCTCTGTCTTTTTTTATTCTTTTTTTTTTTTTTGGTTGCCCAGAGGAAGGAGACCACTTTTAGCAGCCTGCCCATCTGGCACCCTGCCTTGCTTTGCTTAGGTATGAATCCAAGGGCAGGTATGAATCCAAGTTCAGAAAACACAACAGGGCTAGGAATCAGAGGGTGACACATGCAGATTTGGGGCTAACCTGTTTCTTGTTAAAGCAACTCAGATTGGAGAGAATGGGAGGAAAGGGGATTAAAATGTTGCCTACCAGCAGCAAGGGCAATGGTCATATATCACTGGGCAGCACACACCAGGCCAAGTGCGGCAGACGCATTCCTATGTCATTCTCCAAGAAACACCACCAGGGAGAAACGCCACCATGGAGGTATAATTGGCAGTGAACCATGTGAGATTCAGTCCTCAAGAAAAGAAGTAATTTACCCAGGGTCTTGCAACCAGATTTGAACTCTCAAGTCATGGACTCCAAATCTTGTTGGCGTACTCCTGATACTACCTTTCCTAAACGGGACAGCGAGAAAGAAAACCCTATGAAGTTTAGAAGACCATTTCAAGATGAGCAGGGACAGAAGAAAGAAAAAACAAAACCTGAGGCAGCTGAGGAGACCTCTCATGGCTGACATACCCAGGAAAAAAACAGCTACATTCATTAAAAGGCTCCCTGAAAAATGAATCAAAGGACATATTAAAACATTCATCTGCCAAATAAAATAATTTCGCTGGAATGAAAATTATCCCTAGGGGCCGTTAAGAGAAAGCAGCAAAAATGCCTTCCATGTCAGACTATCAAAGCACCTCACTTCTCCTTTGGCCTAAACTGGCAGGAGGAACCAGGGAGGGGTCAGCCCCATGGTCCCCCTTCCCCAGCAACTGAGAGGAGCCCACTAGGCATCAGGTGGAAGAAGCAGGAGGGTGCTAGAAGGGCTGGTTTTGTGTCTATCTCAGCAGGGCACTGGAACTTGATCCCTGGCCTTCCAGGAATTCTCCTTGAACTTTCTATTGTTAAGCGCCAGGGCCACTTCTCAAAGCCAGGCCTCCCTCCATGACCTTGTTTCCTTCCTTTTAGCAGAACCCTCTGATTCCGTTTACTCTGCTCTTTGTAAAGTTATCACCATATACTCTGTCTCCTCCAGGGTTCAGGCTTATTGGATGTTTATCTGCATCTCCCCAGCTGCCAAAGACCTATTTCAGAGTTAAGGCTTAACAGTAGTCACGGGGAAAGAGACAGAGGATAAGATCAAGTTCGGAAAATTGTGAACTTTAAAGAATCATTACAAAGTTCTTAACAAGTTTGCATCCCAGCTATCATATTTTTTAACTTTCTGAATACGGAACACACGGATCTCTGCTTCCCTTTGAACTAATAGGACGGGGGTTGGGATGTCTCAGTGGTTTCCACCCCATCCTTACCCCAGCATCACCCCAGGAAACTGACAGAAATGCAAACTTTTGGCTCCAGACCCACTAAATCAGAAACTCCAGGGGTAGGGCCCAGCTATCTAGACACTAATGTTTCAGAAAGACCGCTTTTTAAAAAGTAGTGACAATCTCAGGGTCATGAGGTTGAGCCCCACGTAGGGTGTAGAGATTACTTAAAGAAATAAACTTAAAAAGTAGTGGCAAAATTCTAGAACTTAAAACCAATGAAATTTTTATCCGGGCATATACCATCTCAAGTTAGAAAACTTGTCTCTTAAAGAAAAAAAGTCAAGATACCAATTTAATAGGTTAAAATGTTCTTTAAGTATCAACTAAGTTTTAAGTGAGTTGTTACTTGCATCCCTGAAGTTCTATAGTCTGGGTAAAATGCATTCTTCCCAGCAGGCAAGCCAGAACAGATAATGATGTCCACATGTTACTCCCAAGAGAGAAGATAATACTCAGAAAGCTTGGTAAAATAATCATCTAACCGAATGTTGGCATAGTCCAATAAAACCAAGTGGTTTTATTTTCACTTCTAAGAAAAGCAGCAACTTGACCTTTTTAAGGGACTTGAATGTAAAAATCTCAAAGTAGATTAGCATTTGCATGTACGAAGTGACGTCACATCATTCATTTGACACAAGATAGTCAACTAAAACCAAGGAACATTCAAATGGCAAAAAGAAGTGCAATAAAGAAATAAATATAGAGGCCCTACACAGAGATGCCCCAACATGATTGTGAAAACTATCATGGATTTGGATGTACTTCAGCTTGAATTTCCCCTTGGAAAATGGAACTTAGAACGTATTCACCTACGGCACATAGCAAGTTAGACTGATCTAAATTCCTAAAAAGGCTATTCTAGCCAAGAAGAGAAAGTCCTCTTGGGGGAAAAAAAAAAGGTTAAGATTTGCATGTCAAATTGCATTTATTTTCTGAAGGAGATAGAACAAGAAGCTTCTCATTATCTTGTGTTCTTATCCATTTGTTTAGTAAATACTTGTTTTTCCCTAAATGAGGAGGAAGCAATCTTCAGCTTAGATAATATTTACAGTTTGATTTGGTTGAATTAATTGAATATGAAAGCCAAGGCTTCTTTACTGGTTTTAGTGTTTGTGTTGAAAGCATTCCATATTTGCATATTTTGTAGTAGGGGCCTCTTCTCTACATCTTTTCATCCAGCGCAATGTAGGAAAACATTTCCATCTTCTGGAAACCAACTTGAGTTTTGACTGTGAAGCTGACCTTCCAACTCAAAGAATGGTCTCCGAGCTATTTTTAATGTCTGGCCTCACTGGTTACTGCATGAGTCAATTTCAAACTGTAAAACAGTAGTCAGAGATACAGCCTTCGAGCACTCAAGGAAGGGTTCTTTTCATGGCTTTTTGCCTTGCGGCAACAAAGCTGTCCTTACAATATGGAGTGGGTAGGGACCCAAGTCAAGAGCACTTGTTCCTTTAAGCAAAAAAAAAAAAAAAAAAAAAAAAGTAAGTCAACTAGATTGAGAGAAAGAGCTCCTTCCTCAAGACATTCACTTCAGAGAAGTCCTGGGGGAGGCAGGAATTTCAAGTTAGAAAGAGGGTAATAAGAGCACTCTAGTTACATAGTCCAACTAAGGACGAAAATCTGCCAGATAATTTAGCCCAGAGGATTTAGCTAAACAGTTAAACTCTTAACAGAAGCTTTATTTAGGCTCATTCAAACAAACATGATCAGCAGACAGGTCTTTTTTAAAGAAAGTTCTCTTTCATCTCACTAAAAAGAAGGAACACATTAAAACCAAAACAGGAACTACTTTGGCAATATATGTGTAAAAAAAATAAGCACCCTATGGGGCTCTTTTTAAATTAGCCAGAGTGCACAGAGACGTCTTTGAAAAGGAAACTTCTGGGGGAAAACACATTTTTCTTGATTTCATAAACACTCATTGTTTAATCAATCATCTGAAGAAAGTGCAAACTTATGATTACGTCCCAACTCCTAAACAGATGAGCTCTTTTAAGTCACCTCCTGCCCCCTATCTCCCTGCCTTACTTAGGAAGGCAGGAGAAGTGACCTGAAAACCAGCCGGCAGAGAAGCAAGAAGTGACCCAAGAGGTCCTCATTTTCAAACTGCATACATGTTAGGCTGCGTCCCTAACTGATGGCACAGGAAGCTGAGTTTTGCCTAGGTGCTGATGCAGTGTATTCACAGGCTGTTTGAATTTCATGAACAGTGGATAACCTACTCTGGTTTATTTTGCTGCTTTTTTTTTTTTTTTACTTGACTATAAGAATCAGCTCCTCCCCATCCCCTCTTCTCCAGCCCAAGGTGGTCATATAATTTTAATCAGGACTCTTAGAACTTCCTGGGACCAATTGTAGCTTCCATTCTCACCAATTGTTCAGATATGGCCGAAGAGGCGCTGTTTATATAGTTTTCTACATTTACTCCAATGGGAAAAGTTATGAGTCTTAAACAGGATCAAGATATATTGATGGAAAGTGGAGGCAACTTGACACGAAGCAAATATTTAACAGATTTTTTAAAAAATAAATGAAAGTCCTAATGAGCCATGTAAAGAAAGTAGGAAGAACTTTTTACCAAGAATTTGGGTTTGGAGAACGTTGCTATGAATAAGCAATGCATTTACTTTTGAGCTTCTTGGCGTCCTGGAAAAAAAACACAACCAAGTACATTGCTTTTGCTAACTTAAAAAAAAAAGGTGCTATCAAAAGAAAAAACATTTATTAGTGTTAAACTCTGATAAATGTATCAATTTATAATACAGAACAGTTTTACATAATTTTATAAAACATTCAGGGAAACATGGTTCAGGTAGTACTTTTTTTTTTTTTTTTTAAGATTTTACTTGTTTGAGAGAGAGAGTACAGAGAAAGGCAGATGGGGGAGAAAGGGAGAAATCCCAAGTGGATTCCACACTCAGCGGAGCCAGACATGGGGCTCGATCTCACAACCTTGAGATCACGACCCTGTGATTACAACCCTGAGATCACGACCTGAGCTGAAACCAAGAGTCAGACACTTAACTGACTGAGCCAGCTAGGTGCCCCAACAGGCAGCGCATTCTTGATTTGACTCTCCCAATGAGAGCTGAGAACAAGTTCACTGCTAAACGTCTGATGTATGTGTTCTATGGTATTCATAAACTCATTCCACAAATTTGATTGACTAGTAAGGTAATGGCTAAGCACTGGAGATACATCCACAAACAGAAAAGACCTGTCCCTGGGCACCTGGGTGGCTCAGTCGTTAAGCGTCTGCCTCTGGCTCAGGTCATGATCCCAGAGTCCTGGGATCGAGCCCCGCATCGGGCTCCCTGCTCCGCGGGGAGCCTGCTTCTCCTTCTCCCACTCCCCCTGCTTGTGTTCCTGCTCTCGCTGTGTCTCTCTGTCAAATAAATAAATAAAATCTTAAAAAAAAAAAAAAAAGAAAAGAAAAGACCTGTCCCACACTTAACGGAATCTAGAGGGAGACTGAAATTAAGTAAGTAGCAAAAATTAAGTACATACCTGCCACTCTGAAAATCCGCTGTGAAAGAAAAACACAGGGCCTATGAAAGTCGAACCTAGTTGATAGGATAATCAAAGAAATCTTTCCCACAAACGCGTCTTTAGTCAGAAGTCTGAGGATATACAATGGAATATTACTCAGCCATCAGAAAGGATGAATACCCAACTTTTACATCCACATGGATGGGACTGGAGGAGATGATGCTCAGTGAAATAAGTCAAGCAGAGAAAGTCAGTTATCATACGGTTTCACTTATTTGTGGAACATAAGGAACAGCATGGAGGACATTAGGAGAAGGAAGGGAAAAACGAAGGGGGGGCCTCAGAGTGGGGAGACGAACCATGAGAGACGATGGACTCTGAGAAACAAACCGAGGGTTCTAGAGGGGAGGGGGGCGGGGGGATGGGTTAGCCCGGTGATGGGTATTAAGGAGGGCACAGTACTGCACGGAGCACTGGGGGTTATACGAAAACAATGGATTGTGGAGCACTACATCAAAAACTAATGATATAATGTATGGTGACTAACATAACATAATAAAATTAAAAAAAAAGAAGTCAGAGGATGAGTAGGAATTAAGTGGGGTGGGGCCTGGGGCACGAGAGTTGCTCTGTAGACTAAGGAGGTGAATTTACAAAGGACACAGAAGTGTGCCTAAAGCAGAACCCTGTGGTCCTAGTAGGGAGAATAAGGGTAGAGACCAAAGATAGGGCTGGGAAAATAGGTGAGGTCAGAGTCTGAGGCACCTTGTAGATTGCATTTAAAAATGTTAATCTTATCCAAAGAATAAGGAAGATGTCACCCTAGAATTTTAAGCAAAGCAGTGACGGACAGATTTGCACATTAAGAGTTATACCTGTTAAGCACTGGGGAAATGGGTATTCTGGTATTATGATGAAAACTAGAAAGTGAAGATCCATTTTTATGAAATTCTATCTCTTATTTCCTTTATAGGAGAGATAAGAACCTTAAGAAGTTTCTTTAGATCTGGTCAAATGCTCAATAATACTATATCTGAAGCCCCAGAAATCTAGATCAGTGATAGGCAAAAATTTTTATAAAGAGCTTGATAGTATATATTTTTGACTGTAGGCAAGAAGATATTTGTTCCAATTCCTTATCTCTGCACAGAAGCGGCCATAGACAATACAGGCATGGCTGTGTTACAATAAAACTTTATTTACAAAGCAGGAGGTAATGGACTTGGCTCTTGGCAATACTTTGCCTATCTCTGACCTAGATCAAGAAATATTAAAGAGGTAATCTTGACAGAGATTTTGGAGGATATGATAACCATCTAAGCAAACAAACGTTTAATGGTATAACTGTACTCTCTTTGGGCTTTGATTATGAGCACCGCGTTGTGATAGGACTATATATTAGGGACAAAAATGCACCTTCTGTGAGCTGAAAGAATTTACCTTTATTTATTTATTTAAAGATTTTATTTATTTATTTGTCAGAGAGAGAGAGCGAGCACAAGCAGGGGGAGTGGCAGGCAGAGGGAGAAGCAGGCTCCCTGATGAGCAAGGAGCCTGATGAGACTAGAACCCAGGATCCTGGGATCATGACCTGAGCCCAAGGCAGACACTTAACCGACTGAGCCACCCAGGTGTCCCTGAAAGAATTTGCCTTGTGAACAAAGTGATCATCCATGTAGATTGTGAAGAATATATGCTTCTTAGAGGCAGGGAGTTATGTGTGTTCTGTTCAGTTGGTTTTTTGTTTGTTTGTTTGTTTGTTTTTTAATCCCCTAGCTTAGTCCTTGGATCCTCAAGTTTTGTCTATAAGATAATATGCTCAGAAATGTAACGTTCAGTTATAAAATGAACGTTTGGTTAATGACTTTTCAGCAATAAAACTCTTCAAAAGTCATATGACTGTTGGGTAACTTTTTTATTCCCAGTATTGTTAAAAAACAAAATTCAACCTAGTAGATCTAATTGGCTTTATTAAGCAATTCATGAACTAGAAACAAATAGGGAGAGGCTTCCTAGGAGTTGTGCAAAATGGAAGGTTTTTATAGGAAGGAGGGTGGGGCAAGAAGTTATTAGCAAAAGAAAAGAAAAGATTGTTTCCAGCAAGCCACTTTCCCTTAGGGGGAAAGACAGGCGGTCTTACCAGGTGGATTACCTCATCTTCCTTCGGTGGAGGGGAGGGATGGAGAGGGCCTGCGTGACCTCATTGGTGCAGCTTAGAAAATTCCTGACTGACAGGTTAAGACTACATGTCTGGGGGAGGGTGGAATGCTACTAGGTAAGAATTAAGCCCTTTGGTGACGTAGCCTAAGTGACTCCATTTTGGACCTGTGGTTTCATTTGTAACAGTATACAGAAAAATATTACCCAGAACACAGTAAGTGCATATAAGACATTGCATCAATATTACAATTTCAGACAAAAAACAAAAAACAAAACACTAATTCACTCAGCAGAGTTTTGTAATCAAAGGACCATAGGGAGCAAATTTAAATTGGATGCCCTGTTTGATGAACCTAAATGTGCTTGCTTTGCCTGTGGACACCAAGCAAGAGATGGAGACACACCATCTTCATTTCTTAAATCCTTTGGTCTGTTGTATGCATGAGACACCTCCACACAGTTTGCATTGTTTGTGTTTTTCTTTTATTTTTGCTCTAGAGGTAAGTTTTCAAGCTTATTATAAGCAAAACTTGACATCCATACTAATGAGTTTCCCCAAAAGGTTAAAAAAAAATCTGTGAAGAAAATAATGCAGAAAGGGAGCTTTCCGATGTCAAACTCCCTCACTTCTTACCCGTACATACATCACCCACAATTGTTGAAAACTGACCTCCATGCTTTGGAGCCAAAATATAACCAAAGAAAACAGAGTTTGGGATAAAGAGGAACGACAGCTTTTTTGCTTTGCAGGGCTAAGGAGGCTGCAGCAGGCTATGGCCTTCAAACGCTACAAGCCCCCCCCCCCCCGGCCCCCTGTCCCCCACACACACCCCAGGGAACTGGGTTGGGGGTGGGGTGGGGAGGGCGTTACAGGGAAATACAGGATCTAGCTGGTTTGGGCAGGAATTGTGTATGTGCTGCCAGCCTCATTAATGGTTTTCAGGGTGGTACCGGGTTCCTGAAACAAAGACTAAGAAGGGAGGAGGGGAGGTTTGCAGAAGAGAGGAACAAGGTTACTTTAAAATTGAGCTTTGCAGGACACCTGGGTGGCTTAGTGGGTTAAGCTTTCAGCTCAGGTCATGATCCCAGGGTCCTGGGATCCAGCCCCCCGTCAGCTCCCAGCTCAGTGTGGAGTCTGCTTCTCCCGCTCCCTCTGCTGCTCCCCCAGCTTGTGCTCCCTCTCTCTCTCTCAAGTAAAATAAATAAAATATTTTAAAAATTGAGCTTCACTGAAGCATTTGTGCAGCCATTTTGATTTTTGTTCAACTTTATGCTTTTAAGTGGTTTCATTATCTGGTCATCTCTTCCTCCTTTGGTGAGTACAATAAACCTTCACTGGATCACTGTTTGTTTACTTTCAAATTCCTTATTATTTTTTATGCAAACTTACTTTTATTACAGGTGTGTGTGTGAATATATACATACATACACATATATATATATATATACACACACACACATACACACACATTTTTTTAAAAAAAATCTTTTAAAATTGTTTGGGTGTCTTAGGATAAGATGTAATACATAATAATTTTTCCCATTAAAATTAATAGATAGTTTTATTTTTTACTTTAAAGACTTAACAGCAGGGCTTGTAGAAATGAATTAACATTGTCAACCAACGTTTAAGTCAATTGGTTTCCTTTGTAATCCAATGTATCTTAATTTATGTATTTATAAAAATATTGTTCTGAGGAAGAGTTCATAGATTTTAGACTACAAATGGGGTCTATGGTACGAAAAACAACCTCTGGATCTTGATTTTAGATCTAGATCACTGTGTATCTTACATATAATAGGGGCTCAATAACTATTTCTTGAAAACCAAGTGATCATTAACCCATAGCAACAATATTGGTTTCATTAAAAAAGACACTAAACTATTCAGACAAAACTTGTTTGAAGAGCATCATGGTAGAACCTATGGCATAACACACCTTGTCTTGTAGATAGCAAAAGATGCCGAGCTTGTTTCTTATGGCAAAAGAACATAAGGAAGGCTAAATCTGTATCAAATATTTGGATAGATCCTTCAAAGGAGAATCGAGGACAAAGAATGTTTTTAATGACATCCAGGATTAGAATTTGCTCAAAGAAGTCCGTAACTACCCAGCATTGTGACTATTTTGCTCACCAGTATATCCACAGCACTTAACACCGTGTTTGGTAAAGTGTGGCATCAATACAATATTTGAAGAATAAATGAACCCCAATTGAGATTCTGTGGCAGTAAAAGCTCTGAGGGAAGATGAAAAACCTTGAATCAATATCAAAATCTTATGGCTTGGCTAAGTGGTACCTGCCTATGGAATCAAAGATTGATGAGAGGTCAATAAATATTGCAGGAGTCTTCATTTATTTTTAACTATATCCACTGTCAAAGCCCCATAGATTAAGAAGTATCAAAAGGGTCAGCAGGAGAACAGTGGTGCAGAATATTAAATGGAGAAGCCAGACCTGCAACTCACTAAGAAGAAATCTGGCTCAGAATGTAGGGTGTCTGGGGAGGGGACTGATTGAAGGAGGCACATGAGAAAGTAACCCTTTTTGAAGATAGAGGTGGGACATTGACTGTCCTAGGAGAGTTGAGTACAGAACTTTGTGGAAATTTGACTCTTCAGAGCAGGACTTGGAGAGCTGGGGCAGCTGAAGAGTTTACCCTGGGGACTTGAGCTAGATGCAGTTAATTAATTGGTTATGCCTTAATGCATTAGGTTTGTCAATTCTTAAGATAGCATGCTATTGTGTCTTCTGAAGGAATGAGCTAGAGCCACATATACCACTGGTTTGGAGTTCCTTCCCAGACTTTTAAGCAAAGAAAGCAGACTGGAGAATAAAATAAAAATGGACTATGCTCTACGTAGAGTGTTTGTGTGTGCATACGTGCGTGTACATGTAAACACACATACACACACACACACAGCTCAAAGAATTCTATGTGCACAGGGAAAGTCCGAGGTTAACATCAGATGTGTAGTCCTCTGAGGTTATGGTTGGAAAGGTGGGGATTTATTTATTTTATATACCGTGAATACTGGTTTTCCAGCTAATAAACTGCTACATCATAAACAAAATCAAATCCACTTGGACTACACTGCAAAAATAAAAACCAGTAGAAGAAAAGTTAGGAAATGTGTAGAGCTACGAGAGTTAGAATGGGTAGAAAAACTTCCTTAAATAAGTTAGGAAAATAAGCATCCATAAAGGAACAGATTAATACATATGACCATACATATATATATATGTTGTTTCTGCACAAGAATCTTCATAAAGCTGATACGAATGATGGGTAAAAAAAGTGACATGTGACAAATAAAAGATTAATATTGATATTAAGTATGGTAAATAAAAATTAAAATGCAATAAGTTAAATTAGTATCTTAATACAAATTAATATCGTACAAGGTGAAAACAAGCAAACAAGAGAAAACTAGGAAAAATATTGGAACAGGCAATTTATTTGAGAGCAAAGGAAAGTGGATCACAGTTACAGAAGATGTGCAGTCTTTTTTTTTTTTTTTAAGATTTTTACTTATTTATTTGACAGAGAGACAAGGAGAGAGGGAACACAAGCAGGGGGAGTGGGAGAGGGAGAAGCAGGCTTCCCATGGAGCAGGGAACCCGATGTGGCCTTGATCCAAGGACCCGAGGATCATGACCTGAGCCGAAGGCAGATGCTTAACGACTGAGCCACCCAGGCGCCCCAGAAGATGTGCAGTCTTATTAGTAGTCAGGAAAATGCAAAACAAAACAATATGCCATTTATTACCTATCAGGTTGATGAATATTAAAAAGATTAATGATGTCCAGTGCTCATAAGTTATAAGGAAATGACACTTCTGATACTGTGTCTATGGTAGTACAATTAGCTACAATCTTTTTAGAAAGTAACTGGTCAAATTTATTCATTAAAAATATGTTTACACATTGACATCCCACTTTTGACAATCTCTTACACTGTCCACGTAACACAGAAGGCAACACACCAACTGAGGAGCTCTCACTTCTTATAAATGTCATTTTCTTGAGTCCACCATCGGAGTTGAGGGTAGGGTTCTTGCAGAGAACGGTGCTAAGTCAGGATAAGTTTAAAGCAGAGCTGTTGACCTATCCCCCTAAGAGATGGAAAGAAGCAGGAAGGTCTCCCTCCTAGATACGCAGGGGTTATGCCCAGCATCTCTATTCTGGGAAATCCCTCCAATACTCCCTCCTGCCCTCATTCTCCCACTTCCATCCACGGGGGCAGGAGCAGCCATGACTGCGTGCCTAAGCTTGGCCAATGTGTCCATTCGCTGGGATTTTTGGACTTGGAAACACTGGAAATCAAGGTGGTTTCTCTTCTGTAGTGGTGTGTGTTGCAAGTAAAATCTTGAAACCACTGGGAGTCCGTTTTCTCCTCCTCTGTGAAGAAGACCATTCTAGAGAAAGAGAAAACACAAAGAGAAACAGAAGTGAAAGGCATAGAGCACATCCTGGGGACATTTAAGTGTCTGAACTGAGTTGTTCTGCTGCATTCTGGCCCTTCTTGTGACTTGGCCATTCACCTTCTCCTTAAATTCTGTGAGAGACCCCAAAAGCCTTCCAGTAAGTTCCTTTTTTTTTTCTCTGCTTAAGCTAGTTTAACTTGTTCTTATCCCTTATGACCAATAGCATCCTAAATAACAAAGACTTCTCATTCAATAATTAACTTCTTGGTAAGAATACGAAATATGCTGCTGCATCTGCGGACCATGAGCTAATGATTCTAAGTATATAGTGAAGGTAGATATATGTACTTGTCACTTCACTTCAGCTCTGGCATTCCCACGCCCCTGTCCCCACAACCCTGCCCTGAAGCTCACTGCTCAATTCTACTTCACTTTTTTAGGACGAACTTTTTCAGGAAAGAAGGAGAAGAGAAAAAGAAGGATTCTTGGCGTTTCCCACAGAGCATCAAGTGTGCATACGGTAGAGATCCAAGAAGCATGTCCCTCATTCTGTCAGCCGCGAACCTACTGCTGAACACCATGAGACACTCTACTGGTCTGGACTATTACAGCTATTTACACTGTATTCTCAGTTAGTGTATTTTAAAATTTGTTTTCATAATGGATTGTTTTAAAGCAAAAGTGCCAGAAACTCTGTTGTGGAAATATATCCTAATAAGGAACATAGATTTGACAGCATGAACATTTGAAACCTCTAGCCAAAAACCTAAAAGGAAAAAAAAACCCACTAATGACAACGAGGCAAAAATATCTGTAAAAGTTTAACGGAGTTGAGATCCTTAAGGGACTGGGCCAGACAGAATAAACAAAGAGCTGGCATTTTCCGAGGTTTCCATTTACCTAAAAGGGCCAGTGTTCAGGGAACTTAGCCACGTTAACACTGTATAGACAAAGGAGCAAGAATAGGTGACTACAGATAATCACATCTGAAGACTCCTTTCGGTGTCTGTCCTGTGCCCAAAGAGACCACATAGGGAATTGTTATATCCCAAATGATAAATAATGTGGAAAACCCACTTAACACACACACAGGACACATGAGGTGAGAGCCCTCAACTTTGGCCAGTGAGCAGCCTCAGTGACTCTTCCCAGAGGCCGTAGGGCTATTTGCATTTCTCCCCAGAGGGGCAATTTCACCCGTGGTCTTCCTAAACTACCTGGATGTTTATTTTTAACTTGTGTCTCTGGGGTTCTCTGGCCGGCCAGCAAGAGGATATAATTTGCAGCACAGGAAGGAAGGCTATGGAGCTACCTCTGGGGCAGACCCTAGTCTCTGAGGTGCTACTTCCTCTTTCCCAACTGTTAAAAGTGAACCATTAAAAGGAGATTAAAATAAGCTAAAAATTTAATTAACAAAGTAATGAGATCATCAGAACCAGCAGATATAATCAAAACAGTACAGAACCACCCCCAGCCAGGCCTAACTCAGGAATAACTGAAGTCAATGCAACTGGTCCTGAGTAACCAACACAACATGCAGGCAGGGGACAGGCACACAGGAATGTTTCCTAACGAGGATTATAAAGCGAGGTCCCGAGGCCTCAAGTCTCAGGCCCCAGAGTGCTCCCTTTGGCTAGCCTAACGGCTTATGCACTCTGATTTACCGATAGGCTCAAATGCTGTTTGCAAGTACCCTGCACTTTCCCTTGACCCCTAAGGAGTCACAGGCAGATTTCAGAAACACTTGTGTGTTCCCGTGAAAAGTGGGCTTTATATACCAATGGTACAAACGGCCATCCCATTTTAGATTCAGCTCTTGGGGAATAATAATCTGGTCTACATCCAAATCTGTGTGCATACAAATTCCAGGTCCATAAATGATTTCTTTATAGTGTTAAAACATAAACTCAGGTATATTAAAAATTTTCAGAGTTTATTTGAACAAAAGTCCATTCAAATAGGGCAGCACCAGACCTGAAGTGGTTAAGAGTCCTCCACCGTCAGAAGCTAGGAGCTAGACTTTTAAAGAGAAGAGGGGAGGGGCCCTGGGTGGCTCAGTCAGTTAGGCATCCGACTCTTGGTTTTGGCTCAGGTCCACGTCTCCTGGTCATGGGATCGAGCCGCCGAGTTGGGCTCTGCGCTCAGTGTGGAGTCTGCTTCAGGTTCTTTCTCCCTCTGCCCCTTCCGTCTCTCTCTCTCTCTCATTCTCTCTCTCTCTCTAAGATAAATAAATAAAATCTTTAAAAAATAATAAAGAAAAGAGGCGGAAGCAAAACAAAGAAATTAAACTGGCTATAGCTTAAGCCATTGTGTTCATTGGGAAAATCCTAGTTGGCTGTGATTGGTTGTCCTTAGATTTTGATTTCTTAACTTTGAAGCATTTACAGGCTTAGGTTTGGGTTTGCTTGCATAGGCTGCTAAGGTATTAGAACCACCTCAGTCTAATGGCCTCCTTGTTTCATTAATTTAGCAATGGACACTGGAGGTGGGTGTCACGAAATTTCCGTGTCTGTTACCTGTCTCAGAGGTGGTCATGCTGACTGGAAATATTACAGCTTTTTCTGGGGATAACTTCTCTTTAGAATTTTATAGAAAACCAGTTTGCTTTGGTGGAAGGTAATTGTATTAAAGTTATGAGTGAGAATAAATGGTGTCCCAGAAGACAGCTCTCTTTGAAAGTAGGCTCTGACATTTTGCTAATATGTAAGCACATCTTAAAGCAACTGCATATTAAACTACTTTAGAAATTGCTGATTTCAGGTATTCGTGATAACGTATTTCAGTTCAGTCAGGTTGAGGTTAAAAAACGGTATCAGTTGGCACGATCGTATACCTATAAATGTCTTGCATTAAATAAACTACACATTTGGTGTCTACCAGTCTGATGATAACTGTGGTATCTGTTGAGCTCAGAACAGCCAACTCTCAGAGAGGAGCTGATCTGAAATCCGTTTCTCCAGGCTGCAACCATTCTAAATCCTACCAGACTACGAGCAGGTGAAACAATAGAGGTGACATCCAGATCAGTTGTTCACCTCTGGTTTTCTTCTTTGCTTTTTAGAGGAGGTTAAAATTCAGATTGAAGTTACTGGTAGACTTTAGTCTTTCCTGCCTTAGAGGATCCTGGGGAATTGGTGTGTGATAATTCCCAACCTGATCCTCATTTAGTTTCAGCTCAGAAACAAAGGACAAACCCGGAGCCAGGACAGGTGATAGACAAACTAGGCCCACAGGACTTGTTTTTTTTGAAGGAAAAAAAAAAATCAAAAATTTAAATCGGTGAGAGATAGGGGACAAAACGTTCTCCAGACATGACACATATTATATGAGGCTAGCAGTGGCTGAAGTGTCCCATTCAGCTGAAAGGGTCAAGGTCAGAGAGAGCAAGTCAGTGCTACCTGACAGGGAGTGGTTTCCTATGAGGCCTTTAGCATTTGTCTCCATGATCAGGATTACAGAATAAAGAAGATGCTCTCTAAATCTGTGGATGTCGCTAAATTTGAGGGCTAACATTTTGGGGGATGGGCCGGGGTAAGGGTAGGGTTGCAAGATGAAAAAACAGGAAGTCTAGCTAAATCAGCATTAGATAAACAACGATATTTTTTTTAGTAACATTTGGAACCTACTCACATTAAAAAATCATTTGCTGTTTATCTGAAATTCAGACTTGTTTTTATTGCTAAATCTGGCCACCCTGGGTAGGGGATTTATGGAGGAAAAGGGTATAAGCAGTGAGGAGAAAAGCTCTGAAATTCAAAGTGCTGAGCACCTTTTTTTAGAACTCAAAATAATCCCATAAAGCTGAAGGAATATTTGGACTGCAGCACAATGAAGTTGGGTGAGAGAAGAATGTAAGACCGAAACAATAGGAAAACAATGAAAATCCTGGTTGTGAGCTCTGAAAGGGCAGTTTCCTTTTTAATCATCTGTGTCTTCTCAGTTTGCAGTCTCTCACTCGTAGTAGGTTAGTCTCAAGTGTTTTTTGAATGAGTGAACCCTCTCCTTAATGATACTCCCTTTACCAATGCCCTTACAAGGTTCTTAAAAATCATTGACTTCCCCTCATAAGACATTCATGACACCTATCTGTTTCTTAGGGAAAAGATCAGGGAATCTGTGTAGTGAGAAAGTACCCAGGTTTGCATTGTCACAGTCCACAGAAGCTCAAGGATGCAAATTATCTGCTTGAGATAAATCTACTCCCAGGATAACTTTCAAAACACTCTGAGATTTTCCTAGAAAGGAGAAAGAATTCAACCAACAAGTTAATCAGAAGAGATCCAACTTGAAAGAAAAAAAACCAGGCAGCAGCCATTGAAGGACAGGGTCCCTATAACCTTCTCAGCGAGGGCATGAGGGCCTTAAGAGTTAAGCTTTGTAATGGCCCTATTGTTATTTTTGTAAGCCCCCGCTATTGTTTCCCCACAGTGTTTTCTCATAGCAATTGACAGACAAGCCCCTCAAATAAGAAGGATCAGTGGGTCTGTCTGCAGAGTGACAACATGGAAGAAGACATTCAGAAGCTAGCCTGGTATGGAAGGGGAGAAGTAGAATGGCCAGTCCAGCAGCTACCCCCTTCCAACCTAAGAAAGAGTGAGTCTGAGCTGAAGGACAGTAGGAGAATGAGCCCGGTTACTAGGGAAGGGGGATGTGACTCTACTAAAAATCCAATGAAAATACTTGTATACTGTATTATGCACCCTTTTGATGGAAAGGTCCATGCCTTTGATCACATTTTAAAGATGTGGATGGCCATGACCAAAGGCTGGATTGGTAAAACCGGGCTTTGAGGGACAGGGGTGGAAAACTCTGCTCGCTCTCGGAAGCAGTGAGACGTGAGACGTCATCGCTGAATTTCTTTTCGTGGCAGCTATATTGGTTCCATACCCCCACACCATACCACAGATAAGTGTCATGAATGTCTTACGAGGGGAAGTCAATGATTTTCTATTCCTTCAAGCAGTTAAAATGTTAACTCCAGTTTTAAATATATCGAGGCGTATTGAACCACTTCAAAAATCTTTTGTGTTCTATTTGTCTATTCAGACACCGAGCATCTAGCAAAGGGAAGTATGAGGATAATGAACCATTTACCTACTTCACAATTTCATTCAAGTGAGTCCCCTCTGTTCAACTACCTCCGATGAACAATTATTCTTTAGTAGACACCAGGGCTTTCTAAAAGCAAAGGCATCTTCGATATCACTTCAGAGCCTGATTCTGGGGTGATGGAGCTTAAGCCAGCACCTGCCAACAGAACTGGTTGTGGTAGAGATACAATCGAAACCTTGTGACATACCTTACACGTGTGGTTTTCCGTCTGAGGACAAAGCCCCTATCATGGAAAACATAACACCTACACTAACACCAAGAATTTAGGTGGGATGGAGGGAGGTGGAGGTGAACTTCACGAAGTCTAGAGATAACACATTTGTCACATTCCAAGTGCTGAAAATAAGTGTTCTTGCACCTCCAGAGTTATTCTCACAAAACAAGGTGCAATGACAAGTTAACATCTAGCTTTCAGTTACCACTTAGCTGCAGGGAAGTATTTTAAACTATTATATGTATGAAATTAGATTTATAAAAACATCCCCTTAAAAGAAACAGAACTATAAAGGGAGCTTGAACATCACCGCATAGGACAATCTGTAACCAATTAAATAATATAGAAATCAGTGTTATTTTGTTCCAGTGAACTAATGATCATAAATATATACATTTTGTAGTACACTTTCCCCATTTTAAATTAAACTGTATTTCTCATAGATAGAAGACTAAGGGTAAGTGTTTTATTTTAAATTAAATGTTACAATCCAGGGTTCTAATTTGTTAGACCCTGATATATTCATTTACCTTGAATGCTGGATGCAATCCTGTCTGAAGCAAGTTGGTTGGGCACTCAAGGAAGTTACCTAGCTCTGTTTAAATCCAGAGGGCAAGAAAGGTCTGTCCGGCCTGGCCCATTTCTTCTTTCTCCCTATACCTTCATTTGGCACCTGTGCTTTGAGTAGATGAATAAAGAACTGCAGGTTTTACTTCCTTCAGGGAGCCCACTCTAACCACTTATGGATAAAAGACCATTTTTCTCTCTCTGTTACTATAGTCCCAGAGAACCTGTTCTGTGTGCATCTTTCTCAAAATATTATGAGCTTTTTCAAGGGACCAACTTTGCATTCCAGGATCTGATGATACACGGTAGGTACTCCCAAAACGTGAGTTGAGTGAATCAGTTGAAGTAAGAATCAGGTAAATGGCTTGGAGGAGTTGAAGGCATTTGGAAACACCACCCCTGTAGTGGGTTGAATAGTGCCCCCCCACACACACACCTGGAACCTCAGAATGAGACTTTATTTGAAAATAGGGTCAGAATATAAATTATGTGCCCAACATCTCTCATGCTTGGCAAAAGCAGGATTTGAATCCAAGTAGTGTGATTTGAAAGCCCAGTGCTTAAGAGACTTGCTATATGGTATGTGGGTAGTGTGTGCTCTCATGCCCGGCCATGTCTGTCTCTGATTCCAGTAACAACCCGTGTGCATGCTAACCGTCCATCAGCATCCTATGTGCATGCTTATAACACCGTGGCCATTTCCCAGAATGCTTTCTTCCACTCTAACACAGATACTCCTAGTACACCGAAATAGCAGTAAAGTATGCTCATTTTCTCTGATTCCAGAGCTAAGTTTTACAAAATGCTTTTGAAACACAAAGCAAATCTGACGGTCAAACTGTATGTCACATAACCTTCCACCATTTGTTCTGTCTGGATCCCAGTGAGACAGCAGCAAAGCCACCCTGTTTTGTCTCCATTGTTTGATTACAGTCAATGTTCTGCTCTTTTACACAGAAGGGACCTTGTCAGTTGTCACGGTTACACAGGACAGCTCGGTAAATCCTGTAGCCTGATAAATACTCGTTATCCTGGTACAACCCACTGATCTTAGTGGGATTTTTTTCCCCCCTTTGCCAGAATTGTATCAGGTTTTCCACACATGTAGGACAATAAATAGAGAGTGGAGGCCCAAGGGAGCTTGCGATATGATCGGGGTAAGAAGCTTCAGTTGGCCTTAAATGTCAAACCATATCCTTCCTGAATAATCAAGAATGTCAGTGTCTATTACTTTCTACTTCTTGGCATGTACCTTGCACAAATCTCACGTTTCACATGATGCATTTTCTAGGTGGAAAGCCTTTTTAGAGACCTTTCACTTTTCTAAGTTTACTTTTTAGAGTGATGGCATATATTAGTTTAGTAATTCAAATACACTACTAATATATATTAGTCATTCAAATTGTATAAACGATAAACCAAAGTGAACAAATTGAAAATCTAACTACCTTCCTCAGTCTTCATAAATTACTCCGAGTGCTGCTATGTTAGTATACTTGCTCCGGCAGGGTCAAGCCGTCTCTTCCTTTTATGTCTCTCCCCTGGGCATTGACAATTGACTCAAATGTGGGCCTCTGGTCCAAGGTCAGCCAACCTGATTCCTGGCATTAGAGGTTTAGAAATGTACCTAAAAATACATTAATTTCCCTCTGTAGGACAGAAACTGAAAGCTGGTCAATATAGGAGCCATTGCTTTTCCTGGTATTGAGGAGCAGGCAAAGTGGCTTGGTAATGAAAGAGATGAATGAGGCAGACACCCAAAATAAAAGGGAATCAAGGAGCAGAAAAACGCACTTGATGGATTTCCCGAGTGCTCCACCAGTTTCTTGCTGACTATCTTAGTTATCTACCTTTGTGTAACAAATTTAACTCAAAACTAAATTAATGAACAGCATTTATTTTCCCACAATTTCTGTGAGTCAGGAATCTAGACATAACTGGATCCTCTGTGCCCAGGTCTCTCACAAAATTACAGTCCAGGCACTGACCACAGCTATGGTCTCATCCGACGTCTCAACTAGGGAGGATGTTTTCCAGGCTCTCTTAGCCGTTGGCAGGATTCTGTTCTTGCCAAGAGTTACATCAAGAACCTCAGTTCCTTTTGAGCTGCTGGCCAGAGGCTGCCACCCTCGATCCCTTGCCATGTAAGCTGATGATAGGGCAGCTTACAACGTGGCATCTGCCTTCATCGGGGTGGAAAGAGAAAGAACATGGAAGCTACAGTCTTTTTTTAACTTAATCTTGGAAGAGACATCCCATCACTTGTGCTAAGCTCTGTTCATTAGAAGTCCCTAGATCCAGCCTACACTCATGGGGAAGGGATAAGACATGGAACAAATATCAGGAGTCAGGGCTCATTGAGGGCCATTTTAAAAGCAGCCTAATACACTGACATCTCTCAGCCTATGGGTACCGTGAAATAACCCTGATAGCCCTGCAACGAAGCTTGGTTTTTGCTGAAACTAGCCAAAATTTGTTTCTATTATTGACAGCCAAAATTTCTTCCACGTATCCTATAGTTTAATAAAATTCACCTTTTGGGCACCTGGGTGGCTCAGATGGTTAAGCGTCTGCCTTGGGCTCAGGTCATGATCCCAGGATCCTGGGATCGAGTCCCGCATCGGGCTTCCTCCTCAGCAGGGGAGCCTGCTTCTCCCTCTCCTGCTCCCCCGTGCTCATGCTTTCTCTCTCTGTGTCAAATAAATAAATAAAATCTTTAAAAAAAAATAAATAAAATTCACCTTTTGAATCAAGGGATAATTGAATTATGAGAACACTTATTACTGCATTTCTAAATTGCCTTTACACACACACACATACACACATACACACACACACACCCCTAACAGATTATTTAAGTGATGATAAAGGTTGAGATATGAGAAAACAAAATATTAAGGACTCTTACCAATAGGAAAATCAATACCAGAAAATGAAAATCTCTGAAATCTTCAGGTAATCAGTGAATATATTATGATCAGTGGCCTTTCCTATTTTTTTTAACCCCCAAATGCTAGTGCGGAGGAAATTTATTTCACTATGCTTTTAATTTTCCAAACATCTTCGTTTTCTTTCATCATATTGTGAAATAGAAAGGGAAACAAACAAAATAGTATAACACTGTGACTAGTTTAAATATTTTTTCTCTTCTTCAGAGTATGAAATACATTTTTGTGGTCATTATAAAACTGAAAAAAAAATTAGTGAAAACCCCTTATCTTGGGTTGCTATATCAATCTGTAGGAAGTAGAGTAGTTTTTCAAAAAAACCTTTAGCAAAAAGTCCCCTCCCTGGTTTTTCCTGCAAACATTAACCTCAAGCATTACTTCCTTCCATATGATTTGTACACTTAACCTCAAAATTTGATCCAAGAAGTCACAAGCAGTAGAAGAAAGAGCACAAATGTCGGCCATCTGTAGACCAGGCCTGACAAGCTTCATGGTGGAGATGAAAACCTCTCATCTCATGATGAACTGAAAAAGGGCCATTGTATCTACCCGAAGCTGAACTGCTGTTCCTCTGGGTCTCACCCCCCAATCAGGAATTCTATAAATATGCACCTCAACCACAGAAACATTTTCTTTTCAGTTTCTGGATTAGAGTTTATCTTTGCTGTGCAGAATAATCTAGCTTTGCACAAAAAATTTGCAAGAAATCAAAAAAACTTGTTTTAAAAAGCCAACAACGAGATATATTGGGCATAATTTCCCAAACATGCCAGGACAGGACCACGTGTTGGAGTTTATCTAAGAAAGCAAAGAAATTCCCAAAGGATTACCTCAAGTTGGTTTCTCATTTTGGCAAAGATTTCTTGTGTCTTGGTTCCGTCAATTAAAATAGACCCTGCGGGATACAATGGTATTATAAACCATGTCCAGAAAACCTCCAAATTAGAAAAGAAAATTTAGTGCCACCCAAAGGGGGTGGGAGGGCAAATACAGATCATCTTTCCCAGGTGTCTGCTCTAGATTTTGACAATTTAAAAACAGGGAAAGGGGCAGGGGAGAAGAAAAGAAAGACTCACATAAGCTTTTTCCATTGAAGACAACATACACTTCTACTTTTCCTCAGTTGACAAGTCCTCCAAATAACATGCATAAGTAAAAAAAAAAAAAAAAAAAATATTCCTTACAACCAGCCATTTTGTATACTACTGGTTTCACATATCTTGTAAATGTTGGTTGGGGCTTGACTGGTCAATCCTGCTTTTTCCAGCAGTGCATCCATACCTCATCCCAGTTGGCACATCTTATCTTCAGTATGTGATGCCCTCCTCACCAATAACACCAGATGGGCCAGGAAATCTCAATTTTGACTACACATTAGAATTACCTGGAAGAGCTTTAGAAAAAAAAAAAATTCTAATTTCCAGGCTGCCCCCTGGGCCAATTTTTTTAGAATCTGTAGTGGTGGGATTCAGGCATTAGTATTTTTTAAAGCTCCCCAGTGTTTATAACATGTATCCAAAGCTTAAAGTCACTGCTAGATGCCATTTTGGTATACTAACTATGATCTTAACTGATGAAAACTGATGAACTATTAGGGAACTTAAGAAATAATGTATCCATTATACCTCAATAAATTTTTAAATAAAATTTTAATTTTATTAAAATAATTGAATATAGTTAATTAAAAATAATTAAAGTAATTAATTAAAATTAAAAAAGAAAAAAATGAACTTTCCCTCGGAAACACAATACCACCCACTAGTTTAAGACAGTAACACAAACTTGTTGGGTCCTTACTATTATGCTTAAGGAAAACACATTCCACAAATTTCCATTAATTGTAGAAGACACGCTCTCTTTCCTGGAAGAACCACCCATCGGGTTCGTTGGAGGGAAAAATGGCTCTGATTCTGATAAAATACCAAAGAGAACACTATAAGAAAAGTACCGGATGCCTGGGTGGCTCAGTCAGTTAAGTGTCTGCCTTCGGCTCGGGTCATGCTCTCAGGGTCCTGGGATTGAGCCCTACTTCGGGCTCCCCGCTCAGTGGAGAGCCTGCTTTCTCCCTCTCCCTCAGCTGCTTCCCTTGTTTGTGTTCTCTCTCTCTCAAATAAATAAAATCTTTTTTAAAAAAAGTTCCAATTCAGAACCAAGGTAACAGTGCTTGTAGTAGTAGATCACAAATGTGAGAAGCAAACTTTTCACCATTAAATCGACCCTGGCAAAGTAAGAATAGAATACTGAAGTCTGGAAGGAAGCCTTTATGATGTGCAGTCCTATGCCTGGAGAAACAGAGTCAGAGATGAGTGGTTAGGCTAATGTTTCATCACTCTTTTTTTTTTTTTTTTAAAGATTTTGTTTATTTGAGAGAGAGAGAGAAAGCAAGTGAAAGCACAGGCAGGGGGAGTGGGAGAGGGAGAAGCAGGCTTCCCGCCGAGCAGGGAGCCCGATGTGGGGCTCGATCCCAGGACCCTGGGATCATGACCTGAGCTGAAGGCAGACGCTTAACGACTGAGCCACCCAGGCGCCCCTGTTTCATCACTCTTGAGGGGTGTTTGAAAAACCACGCTTCTCCTCATTCCTAGTCCAAGGATTGTGTTTTCAATGTATGCAAAAGTGTTTCATTTCATGTCTGGCCAATACTAAATGCTCAATAAATCATAGCAACAGGTAGAGATAATGTGGGAGGAATGATTGTATTGGTAATAATAATGTCTACAAAGCTTTATTCAGTGTTACAGTCACTACCTTAAAATACTTCACAAATAAAAGCAAGTTTCTTGTGTTGGTGACACCTCACTTATTTGAAACAGGAAGTTTAAGAGCAAAATAATGAAAGAGGGGCAGTAAAAAAGGCTTTTATTAGAGCTTCCACAAAAACAGAAAATAGCTTTTTACTACTGAATGGCTCATCAGCTGAACATTTTATGTGATCAATTATAAAATATATATGACACCATCTGACTTTATCTAGAAGATCCTAGAATATCATTTGCCTGATGAAAATATGTATCTACAAATATATGTTAAAGAGTTAGAAGTACTTTCCTATGTTACTTAATTTAATTCTCACGTATAGTCAAAAAATATAGATATTATTACTCCTTTATAATTAAAAAAACAAGCTTTGAGAATGAGAGGGACTTAGCTAAGGTGGCTGAGCTAGTAAGTGGCAGGGTTACCATTTCACTGCAGGTTTTCTACCTTTGAGTCCTTCATCAAGTGACATAGTTGGACCCCGTCACACTAGCCTCTTGAATAATTGACTTTACAGAGCTACAGTGTAACTCTATGTCCTTGCTTTCATTGAGTAAAATGAAATCTTGCGCTATTTGACATCTTGCTTTTTGAAAACATGGTACCTCATTATGTTGCTGAGTATTTCCTATTTGAAGGCTTTGGAGACAAGTTTTTCTCAGAATTCAGAGCCAGGAAAGGATCTGTATCAACCAACAAGCTGGGAGCTTCCTTTCACTGGATTAGGAACGTCACATGACCCATTGAGTGTCTCTCCTTGCCCTGGCTTCTAGGAAACTCAGAACAAAGTTTTATACTTGATCACTGTAGGGTTCTCAGTCCAGTTTTCTGTAATGTACCATCTCCCCTTCCTTCCCTCCACATCCTGCAAGACCAATACCACCTTTATATGAGACTTTTGCTTTTCAATATTTGTCAATGATTCAATTTTATTGTACTATGATTATGGTAGACATCTGTAGTGTTCAACTACCTGAAGTCTATTTACCCCTTTTTGTGGTAATAGAATGTCACTATTTCTTGGTTCCTTCCTTTCCCCCATTCTCAGTCCATGTGGGTTTGAGGGAATTAATCCTGGTCTTTTAGAGCCACACGTTGGGATCATGACACAGGCCAGGCCAGTCACTGTGCTCTGTTGATCCAAACACAATTAATGATATGACGTAAGTCAGACCTATCAAAGCACATTTAAATGCTTTCACTAACATGACTGTGAAGAGGGTGCTAATTTTCCACTAGAATGCCCAGGAATATGGGACGAAAAACTAGAGCTACTGGCTACCATTTTGCTCCACAGGAGACAATGCCTGACAAAGGAGCCAACCCAAAGGAAAGCATACCTGAGATGTGAAGACAGGGAAACTGATGCTTAATGACTTCTTTGAATCTCTGGATCTAGTTGTGTTAGATGTGGGTTCTACCTCAGGACTTTCACTGTGGGGGCTGAGCAAATTCCCTTTTGTGCCTAAACCATTGTAGTTGGGGTTTTCTGGACCTTGCAATCCAATATGGGTTAACAAATATAGTGATTTACTTTTTTGCCAAATTCTATTTGAAAGTAGGCAGGACACAAATCAAACTAAATACATACTGTGTTCAGGTTTTTATTCTTAATATTATAATGAATCAAGACAACTTTTTGAGTACTTGGTGGTTATGTTGTTCATCAATGCTTCTTTCACAAAGACTGAAATATAACAGCCTTACAATTCATCCTTTCTTTGTTTTGTTTCTGCTTATTAGATAGAACATAGCAAAATAAAAAATGTGCTCATTTTCTTCCACTTTAGTAATAAATCTGAAGCCATTGTCAATAGAATACTTTTAAATTTCAAATAAATGGACTCCATGAACATTGCACCGTTTTCAAACAAGGATGTTTCAGCTCTTACAGCTCTAAGATGCTCAAGTTAAATTCAAAAGGCTCTTCCGGACCAGTTACATCACTGTTGGACTTTTTGCTGATGTATTTATGTCTCACTATCTCTGATTTCTTTAGCAATAATGGCAAATGCATGAACCATTCTTGATTAGCTTTATTTGTTCTTCTGCTGTGGATTGTCACTCTAATTTTTATTATTTAGATTCAGTGCCTCAAGAATGAACATAACTTTATGCCTGGCCCTCCTGTCAAAGGTTAAAAATGTGGCTTAAAGTCTCGTGTGTGTGTGTGTGTGTGTGTGTGTGTGTGTGTGTGTGTGTGATGGAATTAGTTTCATTTCTTAAAAATAGTTTCTAGTTACACTTTCTGTTACAAACTGAATGTTTATGTCTCCCAGAATTTATATGTTAAAGCCATAACCCCCACTGTGATAATATTTGGTGATGTGGCCTTTGAGAGGTGACTGAGATTAGAGTGGGTCATGAGGATAAGGCCCTCATGGTGGGATCAGTGGCCTTATAAGAAGAGGGAGAAAGAGATAGTTCTTTCTCTGCCAAGTGAAGACATAGCAAGAAAGACTATTTGCAAACCAGGAAGAGAACTCTCACCAGGCAACACACCTTGACCTTGGACTTCCCCATCTCTAGAACTGTGTGAAATGAATTTCTGTTTTTTAAGCCACCCAGTCTGCGGTACTTTGTCATGGCAAGCCCAGACTAAGTCACCCTCTATGGATGTTTCCAGTCTGTGTGGCCTCAAATCTTTTGTAGACTCTATCTTTTTTTATATGCTAAAAGTATAGAAGTTTAGGGAAAAAGTCTGCTAAAACTGAGAATAAATAACCAAACTTGTGAAGTTGTATTTTATCTTCACGATGGAATGAAGATCTCCCATTAAAAGGCAAATGTTCCCTTTCAAAAGCTTGAATAGGAGAGTTCTTTAAAAAGAAATACATCTGCTTAAATATAGGTTGCTGGAGATACAAAAAGCTAAGAAAGTTTTTGGCTTTTATCCCATAGCATTTTCATTTCAGGGTGAATTGGATGCATTTTAATTCAGGAAGTTTTCTTCCTTGTTTTCTTCCCCCACCCCCCTTTACTGACAGGCAAATAAGCACATATAGTCCGTTCGTTTCATCAGGATTATTTTCAGCCTTTACATTATTTTGTGTTTTTCGGGAGGCAGTGTTGTTTGGTAAGAGACCATCGGTTTCAGAGTCCAAAGACCTGTTTTCGTCCTTTCTGACTAGCTGAGAGAGTTTGAGCAAACCATTTAATTTTTCCTGCTTTCCTATCAGTAAAAAGAGGGCCTGAATACCCGCCAAACTGAGCTCATGTGATTTTTGTAAGGATTACATGAGTAATTCCGGCAGTTGTCATTTTACTCACCCAACATCACTAGCAAAGATCACTAAGTGTCTTCCATGTGCCACGCACTGGGCAAGGCCCTGGGAACTGAATGATAAAACATAGAGGTTTTTGAAAAAATAGTTTAAGTAACACACTGCTTCAATCACAAATCTCACAGACTGACTGATAAAGAAGAGCAGACAATGAAACATGTAAACATGAGGCACGTAAGTGTGCTCTCTTGGAGTACTTTGGGCTAGCTTTATGAAGGTCTGTAACTCTATTATTATGTCTGTCCTTCTACTTCTTCTTTTAATGTCCTTTTCCTAGCAAGGTTATGGACTCCATAAGGGCACTATCTGCTTTGCTAACTGCTCCATCCACAGGGCCCTCAGCATAATTATGTAGGAACTGGGCGGCAAAAAAAAAAAAAAAAAAAAAAGTCTGGGGAAGTCACTTGAGAAATTCAATGTGATATAATTTCTAGAGCCGTTCAGTGTTAAATGACACTTGTAGCTTAATCCTAAAAGGACAGGAAAACCCCATCCTTCCATTTTTGCACAACCAGAGAGCTTTGTCTTCGGGTTATTCTTTGCTCATCAGTTAACTGCATAAAACCCCTATTGCTGGGCATCGTTTTTCTCTTGGTCCTGATTTTACATGAAAAAATAATAAAGTCAGGTACCAGTTTTCATCCTCTTTGACTAAATTACATTAAGCCAACAACAATGAAAAAGAAAAGCAAAATTGATTGGCTTCATTTCCCAGGTACACAAGGATGTTCCGTTGAAATAAGAGCCTTAAGTATTTCATGGTTACAGTCTTTCTACACATTTCTGGTTTGGAGCCTGTAGCTGCGCCTGGCTTGTCCTTGCAGTAAATACATCACCAGGGTGCGTAATCTTGTTCTGTAACCTCCCGCAAATCCCAGGGACGTGCAGAATTCATCAGCTCCAAGGGATGTGAGGCTGGAGTGTGGAGAGAAAATCCTCTCCCTCTTACAATTCCAAACATATTAAAAGAAATGCCCTTAGCAGGGATTCTTTTGTACTGATAGGTCCCTTCCACCGCAGTGATGTGCAGGTGTGTTTAATTCCTTCACCGAGAGGACTTTATGGAAACTGGGATCCCGAAGGAACACAGAATTTTTACTGGTATCTGCCATTAATTTATTCTGTTTTCTAAAACCTGATATTCAGGAAAGAGATGCGTTGGGAATTCTAATTGAAAACAGGGAATTCTGGTGAGGTTGAGATGATATTTTTAAAAGACAGGCATTCATAACTTACTGTGTGGCTCTGCAAATCAGAAAGCGAGATCAGAAGGATGTTTTCTTAATTTGGAAAAGTTTCAGAGCCTCTCCAAGTTTATTTATTTATTTTTTAATTTTCCAAGAACGGAGGGAAGGTGGAGGAAGTTTGTTGGTAGAAAATAAACAGGCCCTTTGGCTCTGAAAATCAACTCAGTAGCACAGAGCTGACGTTTTCTAGCCATTCTGACCTAATTTGAGAAGATTATATTGCACTGCACAGAACTTGTGTCGAAGAAGCGTCAACTTTCCGCTTCCAAGATTAGGCAGGCAGGAGTCGGTATGTCTGGTTACACGGGACCCAATCTGCCCTGGACCTGTAGCTTTACACTTGTTCTTTACTGCAGAAATAGTTTTTTTCAAAAGCTCTCAGAATGGTGCTGATGTGTAGGAAAGAAAACTCCATCTCATTATTTCTCCCCAAGCAGCAGATGCCCCTATGATAATAGGAAAATAAGAATATTATTGAATTTTCCTAATGGCATCAACTTACTACCCTCAAGTCTGGTATTTTTCAAAGCCCATTAAAGGCTGGAATCCATGGCTTTTTTAGAAGCCCTTTTCCTTTCTTCAGAAACACAAAGGAGAAGATTCTAGTATTGTGTACACTGGAATAGTATGTCTCCAAAAGATTTGAATAATCATTTATTATTTAAGTATAACCTAATTTTATCACATTATAACTTTCTCTAAGAGCAATTTATACTGTGTGTGGAAGAGACAGAGACAGAGACAGAGAGAAAGAGAGAGAAAATAAGATGGGAAAATTACTAAAATCTTTCAACTGTCTAAGTTTGTTGGGGTAATTTGATCTTTTCCTCTGGGGCACACAGGGAATAGTATTTACTGAGACTAATGTTATCAAGATGGTGAAAATTCCCCCCTTGATATATAGGCTTTGAAATGCTGACGAAGTCAATGTAAACAGGCACTGCTCACCTTTGTGACTTGGTTCCTCAGGAAAGTTGAACTATAGCTCCTGCCTTCTTTGCTACCAATTCCCTCTCTCCTCACATACCTTCGGCCACAAAAGGATATTCTACATTTATCATCGAATTATAGGCAGTTGGAGAGCCCAGCGACTGAAATAAATTGTTTTCCATAAGTCATGTTTGTGATTTGCAAATGCTGGAAAAGCCACGTGAAAACTGTGGGAGGGAGAGAAATCCCAAGCCGACTCCCTGCTGAGCGCGGAGCCGGACACGGGGCTCAGTCCCATGACCCTGAGATCATGACCTGAGCCGAAATCAAGGGTGGGGGGCTTAACCAACTGCGCCCCCCCAAGTGCCCTGAAAACTGTAATTTTTAACACTAGACCACCACTGAAAGCATTTTACTTCAGGGCAACACATATAATTCCAAACCCTATACCTGGCATGCTGGATTTGGCTATCTTTTTGCAAAGATCCATTTTCTTTTATACTCAACTCTTAATTCATATGATGAGAATTGGGACAATTAAAACCTAATTTCAATGGAAAAGTTCTGAAAATGCTTACAAATTGGTTACCCTCTAGTTCACTGTTTAAAAAAAAAAAAAACTGAATGGGTTCAGAAATGTTGGTATGGATTCAATTCACCATATGTCCACTTAATGATTATTTGGAAACAACAAGGAACAGACCTCCCACAGACAACTCTCTTTATTACTAGATTTCTTCAAAGCATGGGCTCAGAATACAATATGTTTTGAACTTGAGAATGGGTAAGAAGCTGGCCTCAAGTAGACTAGTAAATGAATTTAACTGATCCTTGGACAGTTATCCAGAAAGACCTTCATACAATATATGCAATGAATTGTAGCCTTTTATCCCTTTGTATTCAAAGGCATTATACACTCAGTATTACAAATGTGGAGGAAAAGGGTTATAATGGTGAGTAGAATTGGGGGGGGGTCTATCTTGTAAAATTTGTGCAGTTCCAAAGAATCTTTTCTGGAGAGAAAAGATCTGAGTGCACGTTTGGCAATTAATTCTTTAAGCTTCAGCATCCTTATTTCATTAGAGTGATACAATAACCATTTCTCTTTGTTCTTGTGAAAATTAAAATAGATGATATATGAAATAGATGGTTTATAAAACATAAAACACTATGCAAATGGGATACATTATGTTTTTTGAATTACATGGCAGAGAAGGTCTGGGGCATCAATATGGTAAAATAGGTATTATTTATTTCAGGATAATGTCAGTGATGGGGTGGAACTGGCTCATGCTGGTTTGTACTGGCTTGTGAGAGCTGATTGTTAAAAGTTTCAGGAATTATGTGAGCCAGTTGACATGGTGGTGGTAGCTTGAAATCAGCCATGACGGGCGGGGGAGGTGTGGTATTGACACCATGGAAATGGGCTAGTTCTACAATCAGGGTTCGTTCTGTTTCCCCTCCCTTTTTCTCCTGACAGCTAGTTGCCTGGGACATCACTGGAAACTCATGCTTGGGTAGAGTTCCAGCAATCTATTGCTATGTAACAAAACCACTCCAAATTTAGCAACTTCATTTAACAGCTACCATTTGTTATATTCTGTGCAGTAACTGGTCTCAGCTGGGTGGTTCTCTGCTCCAATGTGGTATCAGCTAGGACTGCACTCATCCAGAGGCTTCACTGAACAGGAATATCCAACATAGCTTAGTCTCATGGTTAGGAGTTCGTATGAACTATTGATGGAGTGCTCATCTGGGACTGTCTATAGAAGCACTTAGGTTCGGGCGCCTGGGTGGCTCAGTTGGTTAAGCGACTGCCTTCGGCTGGAGTCCCCAGATTGAGTCCCTCATCAGGCTCCCTGCTCAGCAGGGAGTCTGCTTCTCCCTCTGACCCTCTTCCCTCTCGTGCTCTCTATCTCTCATTCTCTCTCTCAAATAAATAAATAAAATCTTTAAAAAAAAAAAAAAAAGAAGCACTTAGGTTCTCCTCTACATGGTCCTTCGTATGACCTGTGCTTCTTATAATATTAAAGCTGGGTTTCCAAGTTAGGACATTCCAAGTGTGAAGGTAGAAGCTATAGATCTCTATGGCCCAGTCTTAGAAGTTATACAATTACTCTCCTCACATTCTACTGATCAAAATAAATAACTGCCAAAGATTTTGCTACCATGTTCAATTAATCACAGATATCGTTATATCTAAACCCATATAAACCCAACAGTATTCATTAAGTTGGATGCCAATATTTTTAACGATTCCCTTCCCTGACTTCTTCTTTAACTGGAGATAAATTTTATTGCTTTATGCTACATATTTTGCCAAATTTAAAGTCTCCCTTAGTCTTGATGTGTCACCTACACAACTGGACGAATACACCAGACTACTGAAGATTTACTGAAAAGAGAATTAAGAAAAATTTCTACATATCCTCTTAAACACAATGGATTCCTAAAAGAGTATATCAAGTATTTTGAGGAATGAAAAGGAGTTCATGATAAACCTAACTAGGAGTTGTTTGAGTCACCATGTGATTGAAGTTTGTAAGGTGACCAAAGCAGTTTCCCAGGCATCTTGAAACAGTGAACAAAGTACAGCTGGGTTAGATACAGCCTGGAATGCTACACCACCCTCAAATCTAGGGAGGCCCTGTTGGTCAGCAACATCACAAGAAGAGAACAGAACACAGGATGTGTGTCAGTTATGATGCTCCCAGCTGTAAGAAATAGAAAACCTAATTAAATGAGATTTATCATCCCACAAAATGAGAATTCTTGAGTCTGGTAGTTGCAAGGTTGTTTAATTTAATAGTTCAATCACGTCAAGGGTTATGGTCCTGCTTCTTTGTGTTTTCTCTGGCCATTACCCTCACAGTGGGTGGCAATATATTGTGTTGCTCAGATCCAAACACTAAATCCTCATATGGCAAAGTCTAAGGGCAGAGCAAAAAATCAGGGGAGAGGAGGAGGAAAGGCAGTTCTGTTGCCCTCATCTCTTTCTCTCTCTCTGAGGAAGAAAAATATTTCCCATACCACTTACCAGATTTCCTCTTACATCTGATTGGTCAGAACTGGGTCCCATGCCCATCCTTCAACCATTCACTAGCAAAGGGGAATGGATTAACCATAGTCCAGTTGAACCAATCCCCTGGAACTTTGGGGAAGACTTGTCTTTCTTGAATACATCATTATCTGATATCTGAACAAACTGGAGTTGTCCCGGCAAGAAAGAAGGGGAATATGGCTATGGGGTGAGGGTGGTGGCAACCAATAGTGTCTTCTGGGTTGATTTTTTTTTTTTTAAGATTTATTTTTTTATTTTAGAGAGAGAGAGAGAGAGAAAGTGTGTGTGCCTGAGTGTGGGGAGGGGCAGAGGGAGAGGGAGAGAAGCTGACTTCCCGCTGAGCCCAGAGCCCGATGTGGGTTTCCATCCCAGGAACATGAGATCATGACCTGAGCTGAAATCAAGAGTCCAAAGCTTAAGCAACTGAGCCACCCAGGCCACCCCCACGCCCCAGGCTGATTCTTAAAATGGCAGCACGGTTCTGTGGGATTGATCCATCTAGAAATGCAAAAACTTAGTGTAGACCCTAGAGCTAGGTGAAGGGCCATAGACAAATAAGCTGGGGTTCAGGACAGAGTTGAACAGTAGAAAGGAGTAACCTAGATTTATTGAGCACCAAGCTAGGCACTCCCCCTTCCAACATCACATTTAATGCTCTAAAAGGAAGATGCTATTATCTCTGTGTTAGGAATGAGGCTCAAAGAGAAAACTGTTAAAAAGTTAGTGAAGTTAGAAATTAAAACGTGTGTTTTTTTAATTCCAAGGATGGTCTGGCTAAACACCATGTTGATGAGAGCCATTTCATGTTCCACTTTATGCGAGATACTGCTCTTTCCTCTTGTATCTCTCCAGCATTGTCACCCTCTCCACTGCCCCCACGCCACTGCTGAAAGGGAGGAAAGTGGTGAGCAAAAAGAGCTAGAAGCTTCCAAGTTTTGTGACAGATACCAAGGCCCTGTCTCAAAGCTCTGTGCTGAGGGAATAATGAGAAAAGCAAAACACAGTCATACAAACCATGGTGACAGTACGTCGCGGTCTTTTATTTAACGTCCCTGACCTCATCAACTTGGCCAATATGAGGTGAACTGGTGGTTGGATGCATCAATATCAAGGGTGAATACCCTGAATACTCAGATTAAAACTCAAATTGGTTTTGAAATTCAGAATTATTTTGATATTGGATATTTTCACGGTTAATGGTACTGAAGGACCTTACTGCATAAAATGCTTTGGCCTCAGAAATTTGGTGATTACCTGTGTGTCCTTATGTTTGATGGAGAAAGTGGCTGGATGATTGACCTCTGCTATAGAGGACACTAGCAAGAAAACGGTCATTAGACTCTTCATATTGCTTTCTCCACTAGGCAGCCATGTTGATCAAAGATTATTATGTTTTCATCTGAGTCTTCAGGAGGCCACTATACAAAGGCCCCTCTCTTTAGGAAACATTTCAAGAGGAGCTTATTCTAGGAGGCTTTCTTGGGGGCGGGGGGCAAAGGTAGCAGGGGTCACTTTTGGCAGGATATTTTCAGCCCATAGATTAAGTTGTTTATGGGCCTACAAACACATTCCCTTCTGTTAAATAGAGTGAAGGAAACTTACATCACTCCCCATAACATTTTCTAACATATAATGTTTCTTTCTTTGACATACAAGCTATGCTGTAGGATGGCGAACATCCAGGGGGAATTGCAAAATTTAGGCAATGACTCAGACCCTCCAATCCCCCAATGCTTTAATATTCATTTCATTCCAAGATTTTGCAAATGACCAGATACTTATCTGGGTTTTGCAGCTTTTGTCCTAAAAAACAGTATCATTGAGATGTTCCTTCAACTTAGACCTGCATAAGTCATATCATATTTATAACTTTTTTTTTTTTTTAAATCCCCCCTGCAATGCCTTGTTCTCAGCAAAAGAGATCAGGAACTTGGTGATAATGGATCACAAACAAAGAAACAACAATAAGGAAAACTACCCAATGGTTCCTTTATCTTAGTTTCTCTTGGCTCAACACATCTTTAAAAGTGGCAAGCACTTCCCCAGGGAGATCATCCCGCCAACAGCTTGAAAACACAGTGCTTTTAGAAGCCTTTAGCTGTGAGCATGAACCAAGGTGATGACTAGGGCGCTTGTTTGGCTAGAGTCTTTGTTCTAGTATGGCAGGGCAGCGGGGAAATGTGGAAAAAAACAAATTTTAAAAAAAGAAAAGCAACTCAAACAAAAACACATTGCCCTGGCTATCATAGTCCTTGGGTTCTGGTCAATTAGGACAATTGTCCCCGGTGCCCATGTGGGGGGGTGGGTGTGTGGCACAGGCACATGCTGAAGAGGGGGAGGGGCCCTCTTGCAGCTGGGCATCTGGAAGAGAAAAAAACCCCTCCAGCTGTTGCCAAACAAGAGTGGGGTCCAATTCATACATAATGCAGGCAGTCAATTATGCATGCCCGTGCATATTATCAGACATATATGGCACAGAGGGAACAAATAGCCATTTTCAAACTCAAGTTCTTCCAGGGTGGGTAGAATGAAAGGCCCTTTTGTCCTTTTGTGTACTTTGAAGGTGGGTCTGCCACTGGGTCTTTAAGAAGGTCCTGGAGAGAAACCCTGGCTCCATCAGGAGGCCCCCTCTCTGACCAGTCTGCAGGGGAAACGTTTTGAGGCATATGTTAATAAGTATATATCTGATTATTAACTCATTTCCACGGAGAACACACACTCTCTGCTCCGTTTCTCTTAGGACTAGCCGAACAATGCCATCAGAAAAATGGACCTTAAACCTTTTCATCACCTTTTCTTTCTAGTCAATCTCCTCTGGCATCATGATCAGGAAGAAATTAATTTCCTGCCTCGGTGAGGAAAGTTTTAGCTTCCAAAATGGACCAGACTTGACTTCTTGCTCTGTCTTTCCAATCCCCTTTCTTTCAGAGCGCCCAACGCCAACAACACAATTCTGTAATATTACAGGTACAACTTGGGGGGCGGGTGCTTTCCCAGCTACCCCTGCCTGCCTGGCTTCACTGAATTGCCAAATTTTGTAGTAATATGGTTGAGAGATATCGCAAGAAAATCGGAAAGCTGCTCAATGTACATATGTATCAAGTTCGTAAACTGTGAGGACATATGCTGAATCTCTATGGTGATATTTAGTGACATCCCTGCACCTCTTCCTCCTAAAATCTTCACTCTCTCCTTGCTGCCTCTACCCAGAGGGTATAGTAAGGACAAACATATTCTATTGTTAACTCTGATCCCAGGTCAGGGGTGATTGGTTCAGGGTTGGTTAATGAAGTGGGATTTTTTTTTTTACTTGGGACAAAGAAAATAGGCCAATCTTGCTATTCAGAGCTATAAAGTTCCAGAGATGTTAGACTGTAATGTTTTCCACATGTGGCAAAGAGAAAGTGAATCCTAACAGTTTTGTTATCCTTGGTTCCAATTTTTTTTTTTTTCTGAGATCAAGTAATGTTATTTTCTTAGTTTCCATGAAACATCTCAGGATCCTCATTCATAATAAATTGTCCTCTGTGTTTCAGCTGGTTTGAAATGAGTCTCTGTCCCTTGCTGAGAAAAGAACTGCAAGTAATACGGCAGCTATCTTTCAAAAGGAAGTTAAACTTTGCTCCTGGCATGGGCCTGTCTTCCTCGCTGGGAAGAGAGGTAGCACCTGACTCAGAGAAAAGAAAGCAGGATTTAGTGCCAAGGGTTGTTTTAAATTCCTGTTTTGTCTTTTACTAGCTCCGCCCCTTTGGGTAAATCACTTAACTTCTCTGATAATATTAGCTCCCCAGCAGTATTGTTTTTAGGCTTGGGGAGAGCATATGTAAAGCAGCAAGATTATCATAGGCAGCCAGTGACTGATAACTCTACTCTGAAAATAACTATTGCAATACTTAAAAAGAACTCTCAAAAGTGTAAAACTGCAAAGCAGACTCGGTTTATTCAGCTCACTTTTTCTTTTCCTTTGCTTCCCACCCTCTTCCCTCCTTTTCTCCTTCTCTCCCTCTCATCCTTCCTTTGCAGTTTATTTCCCTTTTGGAGCCCCAGAGATGGTGCAGGATTTCCAGTATTCGCCCATTCACTACTAGTAAGTAGCTGGAGCATTAGCGGAGAATCCCTTTTGAGCGCACACTCTTTCCCAGAATTATGTTCTCAATTGTTTCTGATCCACTGCTTCTGGCTTCAAGGTTTCCGATATGACCCACTGTCTTCGGCCCAGGGCCTCAAGGTTCAGAGGCAGAGAGGTACAAAGCAGTAGTTAAGTGGGCGGGGCTGGGGGTGGGCTTGTGGGAACACCACCTGTGTGGGTGAGTGAGTGGCAGAATAGGGCAGAGGGAGAGCGTGCCCCATGCTGGAGCTGTCACTGGGGCCTCAGTGCGTCCCCTCCACACGAGCTCTTGAGCTAGGATGGTCCTTCAGAGTTATCCCCATGGAGTCAAGGCAGCTGGGCCGGCATGCGCCTGCATTCACGAGGAATCCTGGGTTGCAGGCTACTCTGAGACAGAATGTAACCCTGGGGCCAGGCAGTCCCCTTGGGCCAAGGGCGGTCCTGAAGAGGGACTCAAGTGTCAGAGTCAGCATCCAGCACTCCCAGCATCTGGAAGGGTAAGTCCCTCCATCCCGAAGCAGGTGTCTACCACTCTGATTCAGCAGTGTGTCTTCCAATCCATCACTGTAGGAATTGAATATTGAGCAAAGGGTTCTTTATGCAATAGAGGAGACAACCGTGCAAAACATCCTCAGAACATATTTCTAAAGTGTCACTCTTTTTACTCCCTTAATCTCAGACTTATTTGCTGACTTCTATGATTTGGGAAAAAGTCTTCAGCCACAGTCTACTACAAGGAAAATATTCCTTGCAGCAGAAGGTGATAGTAAGATGTTACCAATTATAGTCTTACTTCTACTGTCCAAGCAAGGTGCCAAATTCCATGTGTGGAGGCCATCACCTCCACTGTAGAATGGTGCATTTTAAATTCCTAGACAGACTGATCAGAGGAAACATATCCAGTAATCTCTGTAATCCAACAGGGCACCAAGACGAAAGACCTGCCTCGTCAGAATAGGCTGGAAAAGGACCTGATGTACTAAAACTTATCAGGCCGGAAGTTCAGGGCCTTTCAGTACTAATGGATTAATAAAAAAGAGAGAAATAGAGGAGAATTTAAAATTTCACTGTACTTATTTTATGTCTCATTCAAAAGAGGATGACGATAGTCTCGATCATTCTAATCAATTTGGAAATAGGTCTCTTTTGAGGACATCTGAATGATTCATTACAGGCTTTGTTTGGGTCTCAAAGATGGGGCATTCACTCCTAAAAAGTTCTGTTGTGGGATTTTTCACACCCAGGACTTTGTTGAAGACTCAGTTATTCTTTCACTTATTGAACTGCTATGACACTAAAAGCCACTGGGTGGTTCTAGTCACGTTTTCATATATATATATATATATATATATATATATATATATTACCATTGTGTCTCTCCATACATTTAGCCAAATGACTAAGTTCAGATTGGAGGAAATATTAACTTGTTTGCCATCATGCTTTCCAAAAAAAACACTGATGTGAAAATTATACTTTAAAGCTAATCATGTTGATTTATGTACAATGGATGTCTGTGGGTTTAGATGCTCAAAATCTTTTCTTTATCCTGGAAACTATTGCCCTTCTAATCCCATCCATAAGGTTGTATTAAGGAATACAAAGTTTTTACACAACCACACCCTGCCCCTGCCATAGTTGATTATTCTAGGAATGAGCATCTGACCAACGTGAGGTCAATGTTTTCTCTTCCCAGAATTTAAAAACTGAATCGAGGGCAGAGAAGTCAGACTCTCATTGCCAATGGGACTTTCCAGGTGTAAGCCTTGGGGACTATCAGTGGCCTCAGTCCCTGCGACGGGGAGCATGCCATTATGTGGAGAGAAGCAAAGAAAGAGAGAATAATGGATGGAGAAAAGGAGAGTGGGGAAGGTCTAAACACCTATTTCCAATTTTTTTCTAAAGCTTAAATGAATCTCTAACTTTTGCAAAGTTTGATTGGTCAGTCCTTACTTGATTATTTCAAATACCTCGATACCCACCCCATTAATATCCTTTGTTGCTAGTGCAAATTGTATTTCTCTCATCTGGAATTAAGTAACAATTACAGCTAAATAAACATGCACATAATATGAATTAAAGCTTCTCTTTCCCTTAGACCAGTGGTGCATTAGTTTTCTAGGGCTGCAATAACAAATAACCACAAACTTGGTGGCTTAAAATGAGAAATTTATTCTCTCAAAGTTCTGGTGGCCAGAAGGCCAAAATCAAGGCATCAGCAGAGCCACACTTTCTCCAAGTTCTTGAAGAGAGAATCTTTCCTTGCCTCTTCCTACTGGTGGCTGAGGTGTCCTTGGCTTGTGGCAGCATATGCCACTTTCTGCTGCTGTGTTTAGGATCGCTCTGAGTCTCTCTATCTCCCCAAACTCCTCCGCCTCTCTCTTATGAAGCCACCGGTCATTGGATTTAGGTTCCACATATATCCAGGATTATCTCATTTGAAGAGACTTAACGACATCCATAAAGATCCTTTTTCTAAGTAAGGTCACATTTACAGGTCGGTTCCTGGTGAAATTGTCTTTTGGGGGTCCCTATTCAATGCAATGTAATTGGCTCTGAATCTAGGGTGATTTTGCCCTTCAGCGTCAATTCTGCCTGGAAACATTTTTGCTTGTCACTACTTGGGTGGGTGATGGTACTGACATGTAGGGGATAGAGATGGGGCTCCACATCCTAAAATGCACAGGAAAGTTCCCAGCAACAAAAAATAACCTGGTTCCTAATGCCACTAGGAATTGAGAAACCCTGCTTAGACATATGACCATTGTGGTAATAGAGCAATCTGGTGAACACCGACTGTGGACAACTGTAGATGCTAACTAAATACGGAGACTCCCTGATAGAACTATCTAGCACCGGGAGAAGTCATTACCGCCTAACTTAGCAAATAACCAATTGCAACTAATATAAGTGCTATGAAGCAGAATAGTTACCTAATTATTTTACACACATAAAGTCATTTTATCCCCAAAGATCTTATATTCTTATTCCCACAAGTATAAAATTCATATTTTTCATATTTCCATCTTTCTGAAACTTGAAATATATAAAATATATACACTTATCATGTATGTTCAATGCGGCATTGATTCTTACTTTGCTTTAAAAACCATTATTAAGCTGGTGTTTCTTAAAATACATGTTATCTTTGATTCGAAGACATAATACCATAATATATATTTTTCTCTTAAAAAGCACTAACATAAGTAGATAGGAAGGACTCTACATTTTTTGTTTGTTTTGTTTTGTTTTCTGGTACAAATTGCAAGGCCTTCTATAAGATCTATCAAATCAGAATCCCTGGGGATTAGACCTGGAAGCAGCATTTTATAGAGTTTCCTAGGTGATTCCCATTTAGATGTTTCAATAGGTATTCAGTCTCCAGATTTGGAAGTTATTGATATGAAGAAAATACTAGGTTTGGAGAGAAGGCTTTACTCCTCCACTAATTTTCTGACCTTGGGTAAGCTAATTAGCCTCTTTTGGACATTACTTTCTTCATCCAAATAGTGGTTCTCAAACTTGGGGTGCACTGATACAAATATCACCTTGACTGATATAAATATTGTCTCAGAGAATCCATGAGTTCATAATGATGTAAGTTAATAGTTGAATAAAAAAAATGGGTGAGAAAAGACAGCACTTTCTTATAGAATGCCAACTACTATATATAGAAGGAATGTCAGGATTAGAAAATCATCCATAAATGCTAAAGCTAGTGGTAAAATTTTGATGAAGAACAGGATATTTATATTCTTTCAAAGTATCTCCCCATAAATAACTTGTTAATTCCAAATCAAAAAATAGTAACTCTACAGTAGAGAACCCCGGCAAGGACCACCTTAACTAAATGGCCGAAACTATATCACAGACGTTGGGACAAAGTGACATCGTGTGCCTCCTGGCATGATAACATCAAGAGGATCACGATGCTACCTTTGTGATATTCCTGCCCAAAATGCATAACTTCTATGTAATTATGAGGGAACATCAGATGAGCCAAAATGAAGAGCATTCTACAAAATAACTGGCATGTATTCTTCAAAAATAGCAAGGTCAAGAAACACAAAGACGAAGGAACTCTTTCAGACTAAAAGAGACTAAAGAGACATGACAATTGAAAACAATGCATGATTCTGGATAGGACAATTGACAGAATCTGAATATAGGCTGTGGATTAGATAATAGTAGTGTATTAATATTAAATTTCCTGATTTTGGCAATAGGACTATAGTTATGTAAAAGAATTATCTTATTCTCAAGAAAATCCATACTGAAGTATTTGGAGGTAAAGAGACATGATTTCTGCAATCTACTCTCAAATGGTTTTGAGAAAGAAAAAAAATTATCTATCAAACATCTATCTATCTTTCTATCTAGACAGATATATAATACTGCGGCAAATAATGTCAAAATGTAAAAATTGATTAATCTGGGGATAGGAGAGTACCTTATATAATCCTTGCAACTTTTCTCTAAGTTCATACCAAATAAATAGTTAAATACTAATCCCATTCCCACTCTCTTCTCAGTTTTTGGAGATGAACACTGACTATGGGCTGCAAAGAATAAAGACAGCACAAAAAGGAGTAAGAGTAACTGAAAGAGTTTGTTTTTTTTTCCCCGACTAAAGATTTTTATTATTTACTTCTAAAGTTTTTTGGGGAAGGCAATCAGCACACTCACTGTCAGAAGCTGAGGTCACGCACTTGAAAGGAGGGAGCAAAAAGCAATAAAGACAGCTTTGGGGGAAGTCTTTTGAAAATGCTCTAGAGTAGGGGTCTCATACTTTTAAAGTGCATAAAAATCACCTAAGACCTTGTTAAATGCAGATTTTGATTCAGCAAGTCTGAAGCAGGCTGAGCTTCTGCATTTCTAATAAGCTCCCAAGATGCTACTATTCTGAATACTACACCTCGAAAGGCAATTCTGAGGCAAGAGCAGGGGTCATCAGACAGGTACCTGTTTTTATAAAGTTTTATTGGAACACCCAGCCATGTCCACGTGTATACATATTATCTATAACAGATTTGAGTAGCTGCAGCAGAGACCATAGAACAGACAATACCATAAATGATAATTATACGGTCATTTTACAGAAAAAGTTTGAGCACCCCTGGCCTATAATGATTAACAATGACAGAACCCAGAATCAGAATGTCTGAGTTTGCATTCCGGCTTTGCCACGCATAAGCTTTGTGCCTGGAGTTGGTCAGCTTCTCTGAATCTGTTTCCTGCTTAAGGAGAGGATAATAATAGTACACAAGCTTCATAGAGCTGTTGGAGGATTAAACCAAACAGTACAGGTAAGGAATTCAGCATGCAAATATAAGTGTGCCCAAGATACCCTAAAAGTCTAAATTCTGAGCCTCCGCTTCCAGCAATGTGATTCCGGAGGTCTGGGGTGGGACCTGGGAATCTATGTCTGGAAACATCCCCTCCTAGAGGATTCTGATGCAAATGATGCAGAAGGCCACACTTGGAGGCCAATGTTTAGCAAGTTCCTGTGTTCACCATATGTTCAAGTCCACTTGCCCCATTGTTCCTCCTTCCCCTCCTCACTCTCCTCACTACCTTTCTCATCCCTTGCTGCCCTGCATCCTCTCTGACTCTGGGTACTCCAAGTCAAACAGTCCTTACACCCAAGTTTGCTTTCCAACTTGTCCCTATGACTGCAGCTGGACTTTTGTTCCTAACTTATTAATAACTCTCTTATTAGTAACTTATTAATGAAATTCCTTCTGGGTAATTATAATTTCTCCCCCTTGCATATCTTGCACTTGACTTCACCTAAGATGATGCTCTGAGAGTTCAACCTGGCTGTGACCTAGATTCATCTCTTAGGTGGGGCTTGACCACCATTTAGTTGGAGCAACTGGAGAGGAACACTGAGTGGGGTAAGTAGTTCCTATTACCACTGTCAGGGCACAATTGATGGAGCAATGAGATATCTGGTCCACAAGTCATCTCAGAAGGTAATTGTGGTTTTCAAACATACGGCTTCTTCCTTTGAAAGTACTCTGCACTAGAAGTAGCAGGTACAAAGTGTTTTGAATATCAGCGTTATTTATATTCTATCTTACGATATGTGTTCATTAATGTAACACTGGACTTTGCAAAAGTTTTCTCAACTGCCCCATACCCCCACCCACACACCTCTACACACGCAAAAAAATCCTCACTGTTTTGAATGGATTTTAGTCTTGCTGAAGAAAGAAAGCATAAAATGAATTATGCTTATAATTATGAATTATAAGTCTTACTATCACAATTTCTTCAGAATGTTTTTTTTATTTTATTTTATTTATTTGTCAGAGAGAGAGAGAGCACAAGCAGGGGGAGTGGCAGGCAGAGGGAGAAGCAGTCTCCCCACTGAGCAAGGAGCCTGATGTGGGACTTGATCCCAGGACCCTGGGATCATGACTTGAGCCAAGGGCAGACACTTAACTGACTGAGCCACCCAGGCATCCCCAGAATGTTTTTTTTAACCCAAGAATTCAGGGGTATCTAGTAATTTTCCATTATGTACCAGTAATTAGTTGAGGAGTTAACAAAATCAGCCACTGAATCTTTTGAGTAGCCTTAAATTACCCTTTACTATCCCACTTTTTATTTACTGGAGGAATAAAAGGTATTATTTCTGAAGACATAGTCAGCATTTCTAAGCTAATTGAAAGTCACATTTTAATATCTTTTTTACAGTTTAGAATTTCTACTCCAGAGCTACCTTTGACCCCTGATTAGGCTATTTTCAGCATGTGATTTCTTTTTCCCTATTTACATACAAAATAATTCAGGTGGAATACTGTGCTAACAGAAGTCTGAGATATTTTGCAAATGCTTTGGGTTTTTTTCTATATAAGGTAAAAGAAAAAGAAGAGTTATATTTATCTCATCTTATTTCTAGTCATAGAGATTGTCATTGCTTCAGTTTAAGAAATTGAGGCCTTGACTACACATACAACAATTTTAAATTCACTTAATTAAGCAGAAATGATTATATTTGGTTATGATTTTTACATCTCATTATTCCTTTTCGGCTTAAGATGTGGTCATTGACTTTGTTTTTCACTTTTAGCAGTATGTTGAACTATAAATTATTCCCCTCCTTTCCTCTCTATCTATGACCTCACTCCCACCTCATTCAATAGATGTAGGACAAATCAGTGTATTGAAGCAAATGTGTACAGATGAAAAGTTAAAATAGAGAAGGTCATGTTAAGGGTGATGAAGACCTGAGGAAGAAATTAATTTTGTATTTGTACCATTTTTTTGAAAAGCATAAAAACCCAACTATGAATAAAATTGAAAAAAAAAGAACATCCCTTTCAATCTAAGAAAAAACTTGGTATCACAGCAATGCTACCATTTATTAATTACTTTTTGCCAGGCTGTGTGCTGAACAATTAATTGACTTACTAATTCATTCACTTTTTCAATAGTTAAAAGGAATATTTGTTAAGCCCCTGCTCTGTGCACTATCTTAGGACCAAGGAGCTGGGGATAAAATGAAGCTCTTCCTCCTAAGAGAGAAGAGGCTCTAATCTTGGAAGAGAGACACTAAGCATAGAAACAAATATATAATATGTTAAGTGGAATACAAAAGGGAGTGGAGAGAGAGGCTTCTTGGATTGGCTCTCCAACAAAAGCTGCTTAATAAGCTGGAGTTTGAACATAGATCTGAAGGCAAGATGAGAGTGAGCTCTGAGAGTATCTAGGCAGGGGAGAGAGTTCTGGGCAGAGGAAAGAGGAAATGCCATGTGCTTGGCATATTTGAGGGAGACTGTGGCCACCAGTGTGGCTGTAGTGGAGTGAGCAAGCGTGGAGAAGGCTAAGAAAGGATCAAGAAAGTGGGTGAGAGGTAGATCATATAAAACCTGAGCTCACGAAAAGGACTTTGGAATACACACACGAGATGAAAAGCCATTGGAAGGTGTTGAGCAAAGGAGGGAGATGATCATTAGGTTGACATGTTGAGAATAACAATTGGGAGAGCACAAACATAAAAATGGGTAAGCCAATTAGAGAATGTTTGCAATTTATGTCTAGGTTGAGAGCAGTAGAGATTGCCTAGCTATTTCCCAAATCCATTTTCTTTTCTCCTAAGCACACAGCTAGACTTTTCCCCAGCTTCTTTGCAGTAAGGCCTGACCATCTAACTGCTTTCTGACTTCTGGAATGTGAGTAAAGTGAAGTACACCACTTCCAGGCCTGGCCCCCAAATCTCCCCTGTGCCACCTCCATGCTCTTTTGCTTTTGCAGCTTTGATGCCAGTGTTGAAGGTGCAGGGCCACAGGGATGAAAGTGGATGTTCCCAGGCTCACTGCTGAGATAGATGACAGATGACTATTGATCAAGAGTATAAAGCAAACTTCTCTGGTGGTAAACTATTGAGATATTCTGAAGCAGCATCTACTATTTCCTAACCTAGGAAGTGATGGGTCATTTTTCCTTGGACCAGGGTGCTGGGGTGAAGATGATGAGGAGTGGTCAGATTCTACATAATTAGTAGAGTGACTGGATTTTTCAAGGATTTGGATGTGGTAAGAAAGTAAGAGAAAAACCAGAGACCATCTGAATGGTTTCGCCTTGAATATTTGCAGGAAGGAATTGCTATTTATTGAGATGGAAAGATTGAAGGAGGAGGGGCACCTGGCCCGCTCAATTGGTAGAGCATGTGACTCTTGATCTAAGGGTCATGAGTTCAAGCCCCACATTGGGTGTAAAGATTACTTAAAAAAAAAAAAAAAGATTGGAGGAGGAATAGTTCTGTAGGGTGGAAAATCAGAAGTATAATTTTGTACATGGTAAGACTGAGATGCCTGATGTTATCTTCATGACTATCTTATATAAATATTGTTATCTTCACATTTAGGATGAGGAAACAGAGGCTTGGTAAGGCCAAGGATTTCATCAAGGGAATGTGTGAGAACAGGAATCTGAATTCAGCTGTGGTGAGTTCGTTATACTCAAGCATACTGTCCTTTCCCAGAATGTGACATGTACCCACATAGGGTACATACATTTAGCAAACAAAAAACATCACAATGAGGTGGTACTCTCTGAGGTAACTAATTTAAAGAAGAAAAGGGAGAGGGAGAGGAAGGAAAGTAAAATGATAATAGAAACGACTGGATTTTAGGAAAGCGGGAATGATGCCACTTCTACCATTCAGGTTGAACAGTGAGGCTAGTGCCCCGGGTGACACAGAAGTAGCGAGAGCATGGTGGACCAGCCGAGCAGGTGAAGCAACAAGGCTTTGCAGGGAGGGACTTTGCTTCTGGATGTGGCAAACCCAGACTTTAGATGAGAGTTCTAAATTATTAGCCAGCAGAAACCAGGCATATCTCAGCAGATTATAGTCCAGAAACTAGATTCAATTAGCAACTTCATGGCAGAAGCCAGGGAGACCTTCTGACAGTCTGCAGATCTGAGGCCCCCCATAAAGTCTATCAAGCTGTGAGCTGTCACTCCCCCATACACAGATGACATCTTGAAGATGAGCAAGGAGAAGGAAAGAAAGATCTACAAGACTGAGAAATTACCTGAAAGGCACTGAGTCATTCAAAAGAGACTATTTAAGTGGAAACATATTGGGATCCCATTATTTGGTACATTTAAAACCTGCCTCCTCCTCCTCATCTCCCTGTGGAGTTAGGGTTCACAAAGAAGATTTGATCTTGTCTATAGAAGAGAAGAAGTTGTTTTTCTTTGCTCACCCAATTCTCTATGCACAGTAAATTTATGGCCCATTCCACCCCTGAGTTTTTATTCAAATGTTACTCTTTCTCTGAGTCTATAAAGACAACTGTGTAAATAGAGATGATTCTCTGCTCTACTCTATTGTCCAAGGAAATCTGCATTAATTTCTTTTTACCGGGTTTTGGTTTTTGTTCTTATTTTGTCTTACTTTAATTTGAATGTGTCAGGGAATTAAGGAGCCCTCAGGTAAACCTCAGAGAGGGTTTCAAGCTAACTATGGTAGCAAGCTAGGGAAATCAAGGAATTCAAATCCTCTTGTGAAGAAAACAGACAAAGGAAAACACATGAATCATTGTGGGCTTCATACCTTCTGCCTCTCTCTGCTCATTCATCTCTGATTATTTTTGCTATGACTCTTCTCTTTCCGGATTTTTTTTGTTTTTGTTTTTGCTCCTGGAGTCCTGCCGCGGATTCTCAGTTTGCTGTTTGTTCTTGGGCCTTATTTTTTGGATCCACTATCAATCATTTGGTAAGGCTTCAACTTTCAACGCCTCCTATTCTTATGGGAGAAAGAGCTTGAGAGTTTTTTAGGTCCCCAGGAAGAACAAAAGGAGAAGGCGCCCATTCCACTAGCTTCAAAACCTCTAGAAATAGGGTGCAGGGGAGGTGAGGCTTTTTCAGAATCAACTCCTATGGAAAAGAGCTTTAAAATTCCACGATGGTAGTGCTTAGACCTTGGGAGTTCCAACTTCACAGAAGTAGCAGCAACAACAGTAATAAAATCGGCAAGAGACAAGCAACAAGTAGATAAAGGAAACCCAACCTAAGTGCAAGAACTAGCTGCCAAAGCAAAATTAAAATGAAAAGATCTATCACCCAAGCACAAAACAGAAAGGAAGATTTTACAAAAGGAAAATCCAATGCAGACGATTCCATCTGACTTCAAGCTAAGTCCAGAAGTAGAAACACTTTTGTATTAAAAAAAAATCCAGTTGTGGTGCTATTCACATTTGACACTGACTTTAAAAAATATACAAATTATCAAACATACACAAAAGTAGAAAGAAAAGTATAGTAAAGTGACTATTATTTTTAAAAAATATAAAGATAAAACCTCCACGTTGGAAATGTAAATATGCCTTGGACTCCTGAATTTTGTAATATCTGGGAAGAACCCACTTATATGATATCTGCAATAGACAAAGGTTTTGTGGTTGTTACTGTTAATGTTGTTAGAAATCTAACTTCCTTTTTAGTTCTTATCTTCCAATTTTAAAAAATTGAAATATAATCAACATATAACATTGTATTAGTTTCAGGTACACAATATAATGAGTTGATATTTGTATATATTATAAAATGATCACCTCCATAAGTCTAGATTAACATCCATCACCACACATAGTTACAGTTTTGTGGGTGTGATGAGAAATTTAAGATCTCTCTTTGCAACTTTCAAATATACAATACAGTCTTATTAACTCTAATCACCATGCTGTACATTATGTAATCCCCAGGACTTATTTTCTAACTGGGAGTTGGACCTTTTGACCATCTTCACTCATTTTTCCCAGCTTCCAGCCCTGCCTCTGGCAACCACCACAAATTCCCCCCTTTTTTTCCGGATAGCAGAAAGAAAGTACCCAAGTAGGAGCAACTATCACTGGAGCTAATGCAGGGCCAGTCCTGTGTTCCCTCTGCAGATGCTTGTTGTGGTTCCTCCTGTACCATATGGGGGTGATTAGCTAGGTCATCCTGGAATTCTAGAGGAATTCTATTCCTTTCCTCCCCACCTTTCTTTAAGAACGAAAATTTTAACCAGGTTCTGAGAATCCATGTCTCAGATGTGTTGGCTCTATTGCACTATAATATATTTTGGTGTATTGAGCCATTCTACGTCTTCCTTTGTTTAAGTAAACTCATCATCATTCCTCTTTTAACTGGGCAAATTATAACAACATCTGATATTTACTGAAAATTGATTGCTTGCTAAGTTCTTTAGGTGGGTTTTCCAATTTAATCTTCACATTAGCCCTATGAAGTAGATACTATTATTAGCTCCATTTTACTGATGAGAAAATTGGGACTGATGAGGAAAACGAGGTATACATTAGATTGTATACCTGAATTGGATGGTTGATTACCTCATCGAAGATTTCAGGGTGGCAGAGCTACATTTTGAACTGGGTAGGCTGACTCCAGAGTCTAAGGTCCTAGACATAATACTGCAGTGCCTCCTGTACATGAAAACACTTGGCTCCATGCTTAATTAAAAGTCAATAATAACTAATAAACAACTGGTCTACCTACCTTTAAATAGTTTGTTTCTGGCTTGTTATTATTTCTTGCTGGAGGTCAATTCTAAGCTTTCACAAATGGAACATAGTCGTTCTTCCTGTTAATGTTTCTAGCACAGTCCCATGTAGTACATGATATGCTGATAGGCTTCTAAAAGATTGTGTTTTTGTTCTTGAAGTCTTTATTTTTTAACAACTTTATTGAGATAGCTTTTATATACAATGTTCTTGAAGTTTTACTAAATAGCAATATTAATTTGAATCTAGAAAAGAATTGTCATTGTTTTCAAACATTCATAAAGCTTGAATATAATTCCTATTGAAGATGAATCATTAATTGACAGTCCTCTTTCAACAGAGAAGAAGTTGGTTGTCCTTGGAGCATTTGTTTTCATTCATTTACTGCTTTATATGTCAGGTTGCTCCAGCGTTATTCAAATGTTCCTAATTTCTCAGCCTTGATGGTGAAAATATAGACCATTCATTCATCAAATAGTTTTTGAATGACTACTCAGGGCTGACTAGTCTCTCATTGGGAGACAATGATGACTAGGCACAGACTTTTACTCAAATTTGTAAGAGACAAGTCAGGAAGTAGGGCAGACATATAATTAAAGTACAGTGTGTAAAGTGCTATACTAGAGCTAGATACAAAGTTCTAAAGAACTAGGGTAGCGTGAAGGAGAGAAGAGAGGAAAGGACATAATCTACTCAAGGATTGAAGAATCAAAAAAGGATTCAGAGAAGAGGTGCTTTCTCTTAAAGGTAGAAGCTGTTCCTTAATTGAACCACAGTCAAGTACTGATCAGAAGGAGGTGGGTGGTGGTGGGTATATGATCAAGAGGGAACATTCAATGGCCAAGGTGCAAAGACATGAAAACCAAAGGACTTGGTGCATTCAGAGAATCACAAATATCCGGTTAGGCTGGGACAACACATCTGAAGTGGAGGCTGGGAGAGAAGAAGCTGGAAAGGTAAAGATGGGTCAGCAGGTGCTTAGAAGGCTTGTGCGTGGCCTACTGATGGATATGTGTTCTACACTGTTGGTACTAATAAAGGATTTTAAGTGACACAATGACATGATTTTTGAATTTAAAAGACAGCTCTAGAAGCAATATCAACAGTGATCCCAGAGAGGAAAAAGACCAGTTATGCGGATGCCAAGTCTAGGCTTGACATAATCTTCAGCATTTACAGTGCTAAAGATCATCTTAGCATGCCAGCATTAATGTTAAGCATCAGACTTGTCTACTCAGGACTCAAAACACCACACCTTCTGTATGTATTAACTAACAACACAGATTTTTTTCCACATATAAGAAAAGAGAACTGGGCAGATTCCTTTATAAGAAAAGCTGAAATAAAAGAATAAGACATGCACAAAGAGCTTTCTACCAAACCAAACCCCGTTATTGGTAACGCCATGAAGGGAATATCTCAGGCTATCAGAAATCATAATTTCAGTTTTGTTGAACATCAAAAAAAACCATGTAATGGTCTCCAGGAGATGGATTTATACATTATTCAACATTAAATTCTGTCTTGAATGATGATACTCACATGCCATTGGATGATATTAAACTATACACACTTTGAAATATCCCTTTTCATTTTTCTCTAGAGTTATTTACCTAGCTAAAGGAAGCCATTATTTCCATGGCTAAAAGAAGAAAGTAAACGGGCTTTCATATGCGGAGAAAGTCCATTCTTATTCTAAATCCTAGCCAATGAGCCCATGAATAATGCCAAAACCTGCTTGCTATTTAATCTTTTATCTTCACACTAAGTTTTCATAGACTTAACTGTAACCTTCAACTATTTACTACCAGCTTTTTAGCAGAAAAATGCATAGTCAGAAGCATTGTACAATGATTTCAAAGTATAGTTCTATGGGTCAGAAAAAATAAGTTTTTCTCTTTTGAGACAGCTAAAATGTGTTTGTGGAAAATTACACAGAAATAATTATATATCACACAGAGGACTAAGAGAGGTAGTAATGTGCCAAGACTGGGAATTTTGAGATCAGGGATTGAGGAGAATAAAAAAGGCTTAGACAGTTGCAGTGGGCAACAATGGTACCTTTTACTTTTACATTTCAATGGTGCCTAGATAATGAAGTTTGTTTGCAATAGAACAAACTTATCCTACTTCTTATCCGAAGTAAGAAAGGAGCAATTAGAGGGCTGGCGAGAGGTGAGGGCAGAATGAAGAGTAGAGGTCGTGGCTGAAAATACAGAGCACTGGGTGTTATACGCAAACAATGAATCATGGAACACTACATCAAAAACTAATGATGTAATGTATGGTGATTAACATAATAAAAATAACATATGTTATTATGATTAACATAATAAAATAAAATTAAAAAAAAAGAAAATACAGATGTGCACAGTTAGAAGAAGCTGTCCATTTAGAGGCAACATCCCCAATAGAAAGAAGTGATTAAACAGAATGAAAATGCAAATGTATATCCAAATCCCCCCTGGCAGATGAGGGCATGTTTGTGGCCAACATACAACGTTCCTCTCCTAGAAGTATTGCCAAAGGTCAAATGAAGAGTTTTCTGAAGTCTGGCGATCCAAGGTTCAGATTTAGATTCAGATGCAACTAATGGTTATTGAGGGCCAGACATCTTGCAATGAGTTTTCAAATAGCTTAGTTAACTGACTGAATTTTTGCAATCATTCCGTGAAGTACATATTAAATCAAATAGTTTTATAGATCAGGAAACCGATTCTCAGAGAAGTTAAGGGACTCACCTAAGATTCAAGAGATGATCATTAGAGGAGTCTGGATTCCAACTGCGGTCACTCTCCTAGTTGAGATGGGTGCCTGTCCTCCCTCCGAAGGTGCTGCCTCTCCAGGTTCCATTTGTGTCCCATGATTCAGTGAAAACAGAAGCTGCGAAACGTGGTCAGCGTACCTGGCAAGGACAGATTTCTCTGCCAAGTCTTAGGAAGCAAGTCAGAGCCAAAACAGAACTCCCCACTGCACCACGCTGGTAGCACTCCGGGGGATTAAGAGATGAGTTAGAATCCAGAGAGTGTTCAGTTCCTCTGAGGGTACTGTTGGCTCTGTTCAACCCCTTCGGCTGCTCTTAGAATTTAGGAAGCAACACAGACGTCGCTCTGACAGTTCTGGCTGGCACACCATTGCGCGTCCAGAAACTGAATATGGCAAGGTCGTTTGAGAAATATTGCTCCTTTAAGAATATTTCTCATTTAAGAGTTGGGTCTGACCCAGACCCAGCAGAGTCAAAGTATTCTGAGAAGAGTTGGAAGATCCACTCTAACAGTAGTAGTAATGGTGATGGAGGTGGTGGGCGTGGAAGTAGGAATAGCAGTGAGGGAGGGGGCGGTGGGAGGGGCGGCGGCCACAGCCCTGGCGGTCCCAGCAGCCCCAGCGGCAGTGTGGGAGTGGTAGTCCTAGCTCACACATATATAGTGCTCAGCCTGCGAAGGCACTGCGCTAAGTGCTGTGATGGATACTGACATTAAGTCTCACACCTCCACGAGGTAGGTGCTATTACGATCCCCATTTTTCAGACACAAACGTAAGGAAAGGAGTAACTGAGTAACTGCTCAAGTCACGGGGCTGGGATGCCACAGATCCAGCATCCCACTCAGGCAGCCTGATTCTAGAACCCCACTCTCCACCGTGAAGCTATACTAAACGTAACAACAGTAATGTAATGCTTGATAAATAATCATCATGATCGTTTAAATAATCCCAATTTAAGTATTTTAATACCAATTTAAAATTCTTTATAATAATACTTCTAAAGCGTTAACAAGAATCATTAAATAATAAAAATCTAGCATCGATTAAACTCTTACTAAATTTCAGGGGCCGTGCTTTGCGGTGTGTTTCGTTTAATCCTCATAACGACATTCTAAGCTAGATGTTATTATGATCATCACTTGCAAATGAAACAAGTCAATAAGCTTGGGGTAGAGCTGTAGCAGTCTAAGGGGGACGCGTGGGATTTGCGTCTTCACCGAGTAAATCTCGAGGGGAGGCCCTTACATATGCTTCTTTAAACCATAAGCCTTTGAGATATGAAGCTACCTTACCTGAGGAATAATCAAGATGTTATTGTCTACCTATTGTCCGTTCAATATCCTTTCCGTGGAAGACAAAGAAGTACAAGGCAGAGTATTTTACCGTGATTGGAGAGGGACCTGAAGCCACCTCAGGGAGGGACAAGGGGCAGTGGGAAGCGACACTGCAGGGCTAGCCACGAATCCGCAGGCACTGAGATGAGGACCTGGGGAGTGTGGGCGGGTAGGGATCTAGGAAGACAGGAGAAAAGGAGTCAGTCTTTATTCGGCCTGCTGGTTCATTCACTTAAAGCGGATCGACCCCCAAATTGAGTTAACTTTGCCCGAAAGGCAGCAGGACAGTCTACTGGGTTGGGTTTTCCGCAGGATGGATTTGGGCTGCGCAGGCTGGAACCCGCAGGCAGGATTCCCCTCCCGCGAATGGCGGCGAATGGGCAGCCGGGCCACCGACCCCGCACTCGAAGGAGAGCTGCTCCGCTCCCCGCCGCTAAACGGGCTCCATCTGGGATGGCTCAGAAAACCTTGTATTTAAGAAATACAAGCATGTTTTTGAATCAGGTCATTCTCAGGACACACTTGAGACAAATTCAAATACTTATTTTCAAACACTGCCTGCGAGGGGGAAAAATGTCGCGAAGGGTTTAAGTGTCCTCTTCTGTGCAGAGGATGGTGAGCTCCAAACCCAGGCGCCAAAACCCTGCAAGGATAATCTGAGATTTCCAGTGACTTTGTGCCAGGACGTCCTCTTTAATTGCATCTTCCCATGTAGTCTGGCTTCCATTTACTTATAGGGAGCTCCAGCATCACAGCCCTAAAAGGCTGATAGGAAGGCACATATTTGCCCTTAAATAAATTGATAAAGTGGAAGGAATGAGGAATTTCCAGTAGAAGATAGAGGTTCAAATCTTGGTTGAGATTATTATTTCCTGTGAGACTTGGGAAAATGTTACTCATACATGTATTCATTTTTCAGATCTTTTTTGAGCACATCTGTGCCAGACATTATGCTGGGTGCACCATATTTCGTGATAAGCAAGGGGGCCAACGATCCCAGTTCTCAGGAAGTTCACAGCCCAGGCAGCGAGACAAACAGTTATTAATTACAACTGTGGTAAACACCATAAAGGAAACATTCAGGGTGCTGTGAAAATTTATAAAAGAGGATATCAACTCAAAACAACCCTGTCTCTCAAACTCTTCCTTTAAAGCCTGGGAATGCTATTTCTTGCTATTTCTTGGCTTCATTTAATTGTGTGGTGATAAAAAAAAGAGTAAATATATCAGAAAATGCTATATGAAAGTAACAAGTACAAACATTTTTTTTTAAAAAACTAGCATGGTGATTTCAAGAGCGTGCTAATGTCCCTGATGCCCTGCTTCGCATGGGACTACCACACACAGGTCGCCCCCCAACCACCACCACCCAGACCCCCTTCCCCCACACAGGAAGGGAGTCCTGATGAAAGGCAGGCAGACATGTTAACCTTTCCCTCTCCACACCTGTGTGCACGCTGCCTGAAAAGAACCAAACCTGCACTTTCTAAGCCTCAGTATTCTCCTGTCTTGTAACTTCGTTTCAGAAATCCTCCAAAAGCATACTTGGAGGCCATCCAATAATCTTTGTAATCTTTTAACCAGGAAGTTTTGCTATCTGATTTGACTTTTTAATTTTATATATTAAAAAAAAAAACCTCTCAGATGAAACATTTTCGATTATACATTTTGAATCCAGGATTTTAACATGTCTGGCAGACAGAAATGTCCCAGAAAGCAAGAGGATTCATGTCCCTGTATTTTATAAATTCGTGTTCAAATTCTGCAGCCAACCTAAGTATTTTTTTTTTCCTTGAGGGTAATTAAATATTATTATAGTGGCTACTTCTGCCTGAAATAATTTCTTCAACTTGGAATTCATTGCTGTCTTCAGTTAGAGAAACACAGTGTTCAAGTTCCCGAAAGTCCAGATTTCCACATATGTACTTTATTCTTTTAATGATGAAAAAATAAAACCCTTTGTACTTTTAAACAGAGGAGGCTTGACTTTTCAAATTGTGGGTCCTTCTTATTACTACAAGAAGGCATTCTGCTGAAATCTACCTTAGTTCCATGACCTGGTTTATGGTTGGGAATAATAGGCAGCATAGCAGAAGAAAAAGAGAGAGAGAGAGAGAGACTTCAAGTTTATATTCATATTTAAATGGTTATTGCAACAATTTTCTGCGTTGGGTTCATGAAACTCTTTGCTTAAGCCTCATTGCTTAGATCGATCTACATCTGTGTCTATATCAATTAGTATAGTTTAGTCAAAGGGATCTTTCTTGGGTTTCTATTGAGATTTTTGTTGTTTCTTTTTTCTTCCTTTCTTTCTTTCTGTAATTTGCTCATATATCTAAAACCAGATTTCTGGGTGTCCTTTCACAAAGGAAAAGTTTGAGCTTTCGGAGAGTTTCTCAGTGAGAAGACATAGTATTCACATCATTTCATCTCCTCTTTGGATCCCAAACAGCTCCTGGGATCCTTGGATATCAAGTGAGAAGAGGAAGTGCTTTATAGAACGCCAGAGGCTCTCCCTCCCTTGGTTTATTTACTTCTTTTCTCCATTTTCCTTCCAGCACACTGTGATCTGGGTGATGGCCGATTCAGGGCAGAGATGATGTCAAACCGCTGTCAAGCCAATTGCATGGAAAAAGAAGAATGAACATGTTCTCTCTTCCAAATGATTGATTCCGTGGCTCCACATTCATCATCTGGCTCATCGTGACCAACTCTGCTGAGCCCATCACGGGGTGACCTCGTTAGCACTGCCTATGCCCTTCCTGCCACCATGGCCACTGGGAGGCTCTGCGTGTGTGGTGTTGTGTGTGGTGTGGACTAATGAGGTCTGAGTCATGGAGTTCGGCTCTGTGCTTTCCAGCCGGCAGGCCTACAGGTGCCAGAGAAAGTCAAAGGGCCACACTCAGACAGACGTCTGTTGACGAAAGGGAAGTGTCCTCATCTTCTTGGTGAGATCATCCACGTGCCTTTGCTGAATGATTGTCAGACTCAAAAAGTCCCGACCCTTCAGTAAATTCATGTACTATCTGGAGGTAAATTTATCATCCAAGACAGCCTGCTTTGCAGAATGCAACGTGCATATCCTTAGAGGGAGAGGTGGCTCCGGGAGAACACAGCACGTGTCCCTGGAGCATCTGTTTTATTATCCTGGGAGATCGAAAACCTTTTTTAGAAAACTAACGGTCTTCTTTGATGTCTAATGCCAAAGTGGGATAAATCTTAAAGGTGAATAAGGAAACTTCAAAGAGATTTTGCACTTGGGCAAGGCCCTCATATTCCTTCTCTCAACCTTCTCTCCCAACCTCCCCCAAAACTTTCCCTTTTCTCTGCTACTTCAGTGAGACAGCTTAGATCAAACATCCTAAGACAGTGTTTTACAAACAGTGGGTCATGACCCATTAGTGGGTTGTAAAAATAAATTTAGTGAGTCACAACTAACATTTAAAAAATGAAATAAAATAGAACATTTGGGTCGCAATGAAATGAATTCCTTACTGGGGACCATGGTAAAAAATGTTTCAAAGCTGCTGCCCTAAGTGATCAATTTCCATAACTCTTTCCTATACATAAAACAATCATTTAAAAAATCCTGACGATGATTAAAACAACTCTTTTTAATGACACACTGGCCATGTCTGCTGATGAAGAAGAACAAGAAGAAATCATATGCTTATCTGAACCTCAGCCTTGGTATCTTATTATTTTTTCTTAAAGCAACCTCTAAATTTTCCATGGTAGAAGATAGAAGCGATTCGGGGCATGGTGTGTGTGAGTGTATGTGTGTGTGGCTTCTAAGGAAAGGAAATCACATTGCTCGAAAGTGAAGTCTTTGGACATAGTTTTTTATATTTCAGGGCTTTTCAGTTACATGGCATCTTTAAAAAATTTGACATACAAAATTGTTTGGATGTTGGAATCCAAATCACGTCATTTCTCATCCAGATGTTCTGTTTATTTGTGTATTTCTTTTTAAATCTGTGTGTATAAGCCAGTGCTAAGGAGTATTGCTGTATGTTCGAATCATCTGTTTCTATGACCTTTGCCTTTATTGATTCGTTTTCTTTTGCCCTATTTTTAATGTTGCCTTTGAGATTAAAGTCATTTTTCTTCTGCAATGGTAGGTGAATGGTGACTTTGCCATTAAGAAGAGAGATTTTGATAAAGGAAAAAAAAAAAAGATAGGTAGCCCCATAAGGCATTTTTTTTTAAATGAACCTATTCAGAAAGCAACGAGACAAACAATGTATACCTCCCTTGTAAAAACAAAGATGATACAGTGGGAACCAAAAATGATCTCAATAATAGCTAACATTTTTTGAGCACTTATTATGTACCTAGCACTGTTACAGGCATTTTAGAGGTATTATCTCATTTAATTCTCACAACAACCTTAAGTGAGAGGCATTAATATTATCCTAGTTTTTCCGAAGCTGAAACTGAGACTTGTAGAGGTCAAGTAGTTTGCCCAAGGTGCTATCAGTGATGAGCAAGGTTTCTAGAGAGGTGAAATGACTCTGCTGGCCTTCTCCCCAACCACTGACTCCTTGCTAAGACTCAATCACTATGCTCCATTGCCTCCCATAAAAAAATAAATAATGCAAACAACAGAAAATATTTCACATATTCCATTCAACAAATATTTCTCGACTGCCCACCACATGCCAGGCTCTATGCTTGATGCTAAGAATATATTGATCAGTCGAGTCAGAGATACTAAATCTATAGTGTACAGCAAAATATATAAAGATACAGGTTTCCCAGGTTCAATTCCAACGATAGATCTCTGTGGCTAGGAGGGAGGAATGGGGAGAAGAGGAACTTTCTGTGAAATCAATTTTAAGAACTTTAATACAGCAGCATTTTAAGAGTGTACCACAAATTAATTTTGTAGCCAGCATCCAGTTATTTCTAGACATTCTCCGTAAGAGGAATTATGCTTGTGTTGGAATTTTTAAAAAATATTTTATTTATTTATTTGTCAGAGAGAGAGAGAGAGAGAGAGCAGAAGCAGGGGGGAGAGGCAGAGGGAGAGGAAGAAGCAGGTTCCCTGCTGAGCAGGGAGCCCGATGCGGGACTCGATCCCAGGACCCTGGGATCATGACCTGAGCTGAAGGCAGACACTTAACTGACTGAGCCACCCAGGCGTCCCGGTTTTTTTTTTTTTTTTTTTTAATATAACATTCTGTTCTATTGTTTGGGGGAGCTTGAATATAGCGGCAGCAACAGAAGCAGAGAAGGGGACTCTGGTGAGCTTGTTTATCATTCCTCTCAGTGGCATGGGTTCCTTCATCATAAGACTCAGGCCCCCTTGGTTCAGTCCTCTCTGCCGCACCACTACGCAATGGTGCTCAGTATAGTCACGGGGAGATTCCTGATCAGCCCCTTCTCTCCCAGCCAAGCTCTGTTTCCCCAAGAAGACTTCTGCCTTGTCCAGCTGGTACGAGGTCTAAGTAGGCAGCCTCTAGTAGCAACAGACTTGAGGTTGAACCCAGCTCTGTCTTCTCCTTCATCGCTATGTGCCTTTCAGCCAGTTGCTGAACTTCTCTTTTACTTTTTAAATCCTTAACAAAATACTTCAGCCAAACAAAACTGTGAGGGGAATGATATAATGATTACCCATCTGCTCAAGTCCCAGCCTCAAAATCAAACATAGGGGTGCCTGGGACACAGTCAGTTAAATGTCCAACTCTTGATTTCAGCTCAGGTCATGATCTCAGGGTGGTGAGATCGAGCCCCGCGTCGGGCTCCACACTTAGCTTGGAGTCAGCTTGAGACTCTCCCTCTCCCTCTGCCCCTCCCTGCTCTGCTTTCTCTCTCATTCTCAAACAAATAAATAAAATCTTTAAAAAAAAAATCAAACATAGAAGAGGAGCGGCAGCCCCAACTGCACAGTCTGACCCCATCTTCTTCCACCAGAAGAGAATCAATTTGAATTTGATGTTTGTCATTCCTGCCCATATCCTTAACACTCACTACGTATGTGTTTATGTCTAGGCAGTATGTACTATTGTTTGGCATGTTTTGAAAAGAAGTACATAAACTGTATTATCTTGTGGATAGCCTATGTATCTTGCTTTTTTGCTTCAGTTTTCTGTTTAGGAGATTTATTTATCATATAACCTCTCTGAATCTTAGTTTCTTCATTGATAAAATGAGCATTGTAGACATATTGCATAAGGTTGGTGTGAAGATCTTAAAGAAAACAACATATAGGCTGTAAGTGGTAGAGTGTTTGGCACATCATAGATACTAAAGAGAATGCCATTCTCTTTCTGTCTCTCATGGATCAGTGTGCTACATCTGACAACTCAGAAGAAGCAGCCACTTGGCTTGCTCAGCTGTAATGTGCACATTACAGTTTGCCACTAAACATTCCCATTGGTATCAAAATGGCCCCACACAGGACAGGCAGGCTAATTATAAGCATTAGCATCTAATGTTTCCTGAGAGGATCCAGCCTAAGTATGCTGCTTCACATAGTTACAGTCATAATTTCCTTCTGGTTCTTCAACATCAGAGTTAGATTTCTGAATATGTAAAATATAAAAATACCATACAAGTGCGATTTATACATGGAACATTCTGAAAATTCTATGTTAATCATCTCTGATGAAGATATTATAGAAACATAAACAAACAGCAGTGTGATTTAATACACTCGACTTCTGTTTTTCCTCAACCTATTCTTCCCACACTCTTGTGTACAATTCTCTATTTTTGTTATTTTATATTTAATTGCTTCTGCTAAAGTAAACATATTGCTAGAATTGCCAATTACCTTATAAATATTCAAATCATGCATTGCTTTCATTGAGATGGTTTTAGTTTTCCTGGAATCCCAACAAATTTCAATCAATCATTCATACTATAAAAATGTGGTTAGAAACCTTTGAATAATTTGTCTGAGATTTAGGTTCCTTATAACATTTGGCCTAATGTTGACTGAAGGGATGCCTGTCTACACAATGTCAAAACACGTAGTATTTCAATCTTTTTGGTAAAAATTGTTGTCATTTTGTAAGATGGAAAAGGGAGGAACATAAAACTGATTTTTGAGTTTTGTACAGAGAAAACAATGGATTTATTAATGAAATATTTTGCTTTTCTCCAGATTATTTTTTTCTTGTGTAAATGTAAGCACGATCATAGAGAACATATTTACTTATGGTAAACAACATTAAAAAAGAGAAATTCTTACAATCTTAATGTAGTCAATACATGCGCTGAATCATATATTAAGAGTAAGTGTTAGGTGGGAGGAATAGAGCTTGCTTGTATGCCCAAGGTTTATTATTTTCCCATTGAACTTGACTTCCAAGTAAAAGCCAGCACCTAGCCTTCAGCATGAAATACAGAGGATGGCAGTTGTGTGTAAATCTAATTAATAACCTATTGAAAATCCTTCTTACACAACTGGTTAAAGATGAAGCTGATCATCTGATCAAAGGGAACCACTAGATCTCTAAATTATATAAATAGGCAGAAGAGGTAATTGTTTTAAAGGTAAGGCTTAAAGCACTAATTGGTGGTACTTTTCTTGAAACAAACTCAGCCCAAGGTAGATTAATAGTGGTTTCCAAAACATCCGGAAAGAATTATTACACTAAAACTATTAATTTTGCTTAATTCTTTTTCCTTTCTATAATTATGATATAGTGTCTCATTGTTAAGGAGATGTTAAAAATGTCTGCCTTATTTACATCAGCCATTATTCTTTACAGGTGGCAAGAACTATCTACAAATTGTACAACATGTTACCAAAATATTTATTTGAACTAAATATTTTTAACTGAAAAATTCAATTAATATTGATGAGCTTGGCTCTAAGACTTCATGCAGTTGATGGGACAAAATCTTTTTCAATTACTGGACAGCTTTCCTCACACCCCTCACTGCCCTGTTCTGTTTCACCAAAATAATTGATTGCTTTAGAGGAGTTCAGATGGGATCCAAATTCATGTGAAATGGGCATCTCAGGTATTGTTTAAACAAATAATTAGACAAAAATGAGACCAGTGATTTTAGATGGATTTTTGGCAATAGGCAACACAAAATTATCCTAGTTTGCTAAAAAATGAACATCTTCTTAGCTCATTTACTACTACTGTTGATAGTCCAGAAATAATTGTACATTCATGTTTCCCATGGGTTATACAGGTACTCCTTGCCTTGCATAATGCAGCCAGGTATAAATAACCCTGCGAAATGTGTAAAGCTATCTTAATAATCAATGGGAAAATTATGACTCATCTTGGACTTTAAAATCTTTTCTCAAAACATTAACATTACTGTTAAGGTTATTGCTAATGTGCCATTTATCTTACCGTTTGTTAGAAATGTGTAAGGAAAATTTTAAAAGCAGTAACACTAACAATTATTTAGTATACTATAATTTAAAACATTAGAACCTTGAGAAGTAAGGTGCTTTATTTCTTGGTAAAAACAACTTATCAAGGGACGCCTGGGTGGCTCGGTCTGTTAAGTGTCTGCCTTCGGCTCAGGTCATGATCCCAGGGTCCTGGGATCAAGTTCTGCATTGGGCTCCTTGCTCAGCGAGGAGCCTGCTTCTCCCTCTACCTGCTGCTCCCCCTGCTTGTGTTCTCTCTCTCTGACGAATGAATAAATAAAATCTTTAAAAAAATAACTTATCAACAGTAGTTTGAACAGTACTTGTCACGTTCTCGTCATACAACTTAGCGATATGGAGCAACCACCGTTTCTATGTCCCGGCTCATTGTCACACACCTTTCTACCTGGTTAACTCCAACATTTTCTCTTTCACACTTTCAATGTCATGAAATATCTCTGATAGTTCCTTCATTGTGAAGATTTTTGTCTCTGCCTCTGGGGCATCTTCATCCTTTTCATCAAACCAGTATCCTCATTTATGATGTTAGCTTCACTAAGTGCTACCTACACGTCTAGAGTCTCTCTGCCTGCAGCGGTGTCAACCTTCCATGGGCAGCCAATTTCTTCTTATAACTCTATTGACAGTAAGGTCAAGAATCACTTCCAGTGCTCCTACTTCTGTTTCTTTGCTGCTTTTTCACTCTTATTAGCCGGTTCCCTCTTTCAATGATTTGTTCTTGCAAAATGCCACATGAGTTTGTCAGTGGGAGACAGGGAGGCAAGCCAACCACACGCTTTGCTGTCTAGACTTAAACTGAATAACAGATGTGCGGTGACCAAAAAAGTGATAAACTTTGAAAGAAGAGATGTGATTAGTCCCTGACTATGAAGCAAATCTGTTATTGACATAGTGATTTGGGGATTGAAGAGCCAGCAGCAAAGTTTGGACTTTACACAATTGTTAATATGCCACGGTAACTGAAATTTGAACTGTGTTGTTGGGGGACTGGAGTTATTTAACTAAATCATGGCAACTGAAATTTGTGTGTGTTAGAACCATGGAAAGCAAGAACGGCCTGCATTTGACCCCTTAAAACAACTGTTGGGGCAAAGATCAAAACTGCCGTGACTGGTATTACAATATGAGAACCTAAAAACACTTCCTTCTGTGTATCAGCAGAGCTTGTGTCTCAATTTTAAATCTTCAATAAAAATGTGATGTCATCCTGATTTTTCCCAGTGTAGATTAAGAAAAAAGCTAATCTAATTGTCAGTCACTCCTTAGAATTAACAAATATAGATATTGATCAAACTCACAAATGAAATGTTTTGGATTGACATGTTAATGTACTATTTGTCCTAATAGGGCTTACTGTACATTAGCATAAATACACACACACACACACACACACACACAAGCGTGCACGCGTGCGCACCCACACACAGTCTCTTGTCCGTTTATGCTTGATGTTCTATAGAAAACAGTGTTATTGAGCTCACAGGATAGACAAAGATCAGCTTTCAAATGTAGGAATAACACTTTATTTGGAACTTTTATATGCAACTATAACATTATACACAACCTCACATAAAGAGAATCAGCTCTGCGATAATGCTTGTTTGTATAATGCTTCCCATTAGGGAACAATTTGAGCATAATGCAAATTTTTCATTTGCTTATGCACAATTTCACAAGAGAGAAATAGTATGTGAACACAGAAAACTGCACCCAGATGAGCCAAGCTACATATGAATACGCAAAAGGCACTGTGCACACACCTCAAACTTCTATCCGCTTTGTTATTTTGCCACAGGTGTCATGAGCACCATTCATCCACACCTAATATTACAACATTTTGTCACGTTTCAGATAACTCTCTCATTTCAAAATAACTCACAACCTACAGTCCTGATGCTCACTTCCACAAGCGAACTTCAGGTCCCTTTCGAGATAAAATGAAAGGCTTATTGCAGTGTCTGTGCATTTATTAACCATTTAAGGTGGGGAAAGCTATATTTCTGTTTTTATTAGGTTTCTATCTCTCTTTTTTTAATGTATCACTGACACACCAATTTTATAAGGCCTGCGGTTTTTATGGTGAGACTTTGCATAGTGCAGTGATTTTTAAAATACATATAAATATTACAAACATATATGTAGACTGTAACTAGAATGCATATGCCTTTTTTTCCCCAAGATAACTCACTAGTCTAAAACTGTTTAAAATATGAGTGCTTGGGTCCATTTTATGATGTTGTTTTTCAAGGCTTTAAATATCTTCTATGTGATAAAGCCAATTGGACAAATAGTCAAAAGGAGGACTGCTCTTTCTTGACCTCTAAAATCAGACCCATAATAGTGGAGGTTATTTGCTTATCCTGTCTGTGAAACCTGGAGCTGGTAAAGAGAATTTTTAGCTTCTTCAGGGTAAGGTTCTACCTAGCTAGCTTTGAATTGTCTAAACCAATTTTTTTCAAACTTGAATGTGGTTTGGAATCACCCAGAGGGTTTGTCAAAACACACATTGCTGAAATTCTGGTTCATTAAATCTAGGGTAGGACCCAAGAATTTGCATTTCCAAGTTCCCAGGCAATGCCAGGACCAACTTATTCATGAGACACAATAGGTATAGCACCTATGGCATACTTTACTTTTAGTGGCCCATGAAAATTGTTTGATTTTAATCTCTTTTAAATTCAGAAGAAAAGAATGGATATAATAAGAGTGAATGTATAATAATGAATCCAACTTGGACTATATACATTTTTATAGCAGGTGCAGCCTACAAATATTAATGCTAATTTTATTTGATTTTTTTAATGGAGGCAAAAGTGGCCCTGGTCCACCAAAGTCAGGACGTGGCCGTGAGCGACGTGGTTGTTGCTGACAGGAAGTGCACTTTGAAAACCACTGCTCTAGGGTGCCTGGGTGGCTCAGTTTGTTGGGTGTCTGCCTTCGGCTCAGGTCATGATCCTGGGGTCCTGGGATCGAGTCCCACATCGGGCTCCCTGCTCGGCAGGGAGTCTGCTTCTCCCTCTGCCTTTCCCCTTAGCTTGTTCTCTCTCTCTCTCTCAAATAAATAAATAAAATCATTAAAAAAAAATCACTGCTCTAAACTTACTCGTCTTTTGGGATTTGTTAGCGTTCAAGATTTTCTTCTTCACTGTTTCAACTTTGTGCTGTTTTTACTCAGAAGAAACAGTTTTTAGGCACTCTCTACAGTATGAAGGAAATCAACTGAACAGCAAGCTAATCTAAGTTCACGAGAAGACGTGGGGCACCAGACCTGGTCAAAAATGTTGCATCCGACGGGGCTGTCTTATTCCTTACTCAGCTATAAGTTGTGCCTCCATGGCTGCCTGGGAGTGCTGTGTTGAGAAGGGTCCTGAAGCCACAACCAGCATAGGTGGAGCAGGGTTGTGACCAGCTGGTCATGTCTGTTATGGGGACTGGCACCATACATACCTCATATTTATCACACTTTTTCTGTAAGTTCTCTTTTAATTAATTCCTTCCTGTTGGTCACCAGAACAATACCCCATTCAGTTACCTGTAGTCTGGTCCTTGCACACACCTTGACCTCTTAGAGTGATAGGAATTCACCTGGGCAAGACTGCAGATTCCTTTCTTTTTCTTTTTTAAAAATAAGTGGAAAAAAAAAGTGAAAAGCACCTTATTTGTATGTTTACAGTGTTTTCCTAATTCTTCTGTTTATTTTCTTTTTTAAATAAAGAAGGTAAAACAGGAAAATTTCTATTAAAATGTCTTTCAAATCCATGTTATGAACATTTGGTATCAATTAGAAAAAGAGGTATGTAGGGAAAGGGGAAATGGGGGGGGCACAGGAGAAAGACCAAAGGTGAGGGAGATGCCCGATGGAATTTGAGGAGGGGTGCGAAGGGTATAATTTATCCTGAAGAGGAAAAAATGAGGGTAAATGTGGACACAAGCTGGGAAGTAACAGGAAATAGGAGGAAGTGAGTGCGGAAGGAAGAGATGGGTCCCATGGTTCTTGAAAAGACTTCTAAAAATGAGCAGAGTGAGCCAGACAGAATGAAGTTGCAACTTAATCTTACAGAAGTCACTGGAAGTAAACTTTGAGATGTCACATGTGGACCCAGAGGAACTTTGGTTGAATATGCAATTACATGTTAAATGAAGAATCTAACAACTTGTATTGGCCAGTCTCTTCTAACAAATTGCTTCAGGGCATCCTTAACTTCTATTAAGCCTGAGAGTCTGCTTAATGAATCACAATGGTGACATCTCATAATATTCTCATGTACAAATTCCCTGAATTCAATAGAAGGAATAAATGCAAGTCCACTGGCAGAAGCTATAGCCTCTGGCAAGACATGTGATGTAAATAATCGGCGTGGGGCTGTCATGGTCATAGCAGGCATTACAAAAGGATCTCACGGCACTGGGGCCATTTTGATTAGTTTGAGCACTCGGAATAATTCTGTAACGTCAAAAGGTAATTCTGACAAAAAATTTCTTGAGTCACTTTCTGTAAAAATGAGGGTGTTTGGGGAGAGTTATTTTTAATTTCTTGGCATGTAGTAGACCTCTATGTGGTCTTCTGTTTTCTGATTCTTCTTTGAAAAAACAAACCGGTTTGGAATGTTATAAGCCATACCCATCTATTTTAATATTCAAACATTGTATTAGTGTATAAAATTAAAACTGAATATCCCTTCGAAAAAGAAGGAATGTTCCTCATTCCCCAGGAGTAAGTACTACTAAGTTTGATGGGTATTTTTCTAGACTTAAAAAAATTCACACACAAATATGTAGAGTTAAATACCTCTTCAAATGCTCTTCTATGCCTCTTTTCCTCACTCACTGCTTTAACCACACTACTACCCCAGAACCTTCTCTCACACATTAGGCAAATTTCAGCCTCAGGGCTTCCTATTTCCCACACCTGGAATGTTTCTTTCCCAAGTATGCTTGTGGTTTACCCTCTCCTTTAGGTCTTTACTCAATTGTCACTTTCTCAGTGAGGCTTTCTTTGACTACCCTATGCAACATAGTACCTTGTGTCCAATACTACCCCCTTTTCTACATATTTCACCTTTTAGCATACTATATATTGGACTAATTTCATTTATCGTCTGCCTCCCTCCAGGGAATGCAAGTTTCATGAGGGCAGGGACTCTTTTCTGTCTGTCTCGATTCCTGCTGCATCCCCAGAGCCTAGAACAATGCTTGACACATAGTAGGTACTCTATGTTTGTTAAATAAACAAATTCACATTTACCTTGGAAATATTGGAATATATGTGCAGTTTGACAACTTTTCTTTTCTACTCAAAGCTATGTTATAGACATCTTTCCATTTTGGCGTTTAAAAATATTCCTCATTCTTTTTAATGACTACATAGTTTTCCTTATAAAACACGTACTTATAATTTAACCACATCTTTTCTGATGGACCGATGACATGACTTGCTCCAACTTTCTTATGTAGAAAATAATGTTGCAATGAATGTCCCTTCTTATATATTTTCTTTGGATCCTTTTAATATCAACATTCAGGCCATCACACGTCACTTCCTGGCACAGCTTTCCTGTATATAATTTGCAATGTGTTGCCTTTTTTTGTGGCCAAGAGTATATGATAACTACCTTATGAAATACCACACGACTTCTTTATTATTCATTCATCAGTGAGCTAATAATTCGTATTCTTTAAATTCACTGAATAGCGTATCCATCCGAGTCCCCAGCAAGAAAGAAATGACACAATTCAAACAGAGAAGCAGAGGGAAGTTTATTCAAGGAATTATTTTATGAAAGTGTGGACAGGGCTAAGGGAAGCTAACAAGAGTCAGGGAAGTACCCCAAAGCTGGCAAGAGTGGGAGTCTATTATCAGTCCCAGCTGAAGGGGAAAGGGAAGGGATATTTACTGGAACCTGGTAAGACCTGCAGGCTGAGGGGAAAGCTTCTCCCTCGGAATTGTGTTCTCAGACAGAACTGTGTAGCCTCTGCTAAACAATGGCCAGGCAGAGAAAGAGCTAGGAGGGATAAAGACCCGCACTTCTTTCTTCTCTTATTCTTTAGGTTCCAACCAGAGACTTCCATTGGCTAGATATGACCGGAAGCGGTAGGGCAAGGGAGCCCTAATAAGTAGTCCATAGATTGTCAGTACCCTGAGAGCAGAGCAGAGTGGAGAAGAGCTGAGAGGAGATCCGGAGGGACAAACATGAAATATCTAGCCCCAGTGATTTCTCTATTAGTTTTGTTTCCTACGTTCACATGTGGTTAGCTTAGTGGACATAACCAGGGAATTCTAATACCAGCATAACCATAGTAGGTGGCACTGCCTAGGCATTTAGACTTTTCAGTGACAGATTGCTCAAGGCACCCACATTGAGTGCTCTTCTAGACTCCTAGGCAAGAAAGTAGCTCTAAGCACTAACCGAAAGGTGGTAATGGTGCAAACACGACAACATCCTTTAGGAGGTCCCAACTAGGACTAAGTTTTAAAACAGGACTCTGGAGCCAGATAATCCCTGGATTGAATCCAGACTTCTGGTATTTGCCAGCCATGAGAACTTGATCTTCTTACTGTCCAATAGGATAGCCAGTGAACCACATGTGGCTATTTTCAATTTATACTTCGATAAACTAAAAATCAGTAAAATTTAAAAATCAGTCTTTATTTGCTCTTGCCACATTTCAAGAGTTCAAGAACCAAGATGGCTAGTGGTTACCCTATTGGACAGCACAGATAGAGACCATTTTCGTTATCGTAGAAAGTTCTAGTTGACAGTGCTAGGCTGGATACTTAAACTTTTTAAACTCATCAGATACTAGTACTTAACTTGTGGGCTTGCCTGAGGATTAAATAAGATAACATACAGAATGTTCCTAGGAAACCGCAGGGCCCAGAGTAGGGACTCAATAAACGGTAGTTCTAATAATGACAACAGCAACAACAGAAGCAGAAACATGATTGTGTTGTACCATATCCCTGGTAGGTACTTCTGGCAATGTTGTTACAAGGCTCTTTGCCAAAGCTGTTGAGGCTGCCAGACTTTAACAATGATCACGCAGCCCTTGCGGCTGAGAGCTGTGTGTCATTGAGCAGAGAGGCTCCTTGTTATGAAAGATTCTCAGTGTGGCTAGGATCTTGCTAGCAGGCTTCCATCTTGCAAGTGTGGTCATGCATGTCTCTTGCTGAAAACGCTGTTCTATCCCAAGACATTTTGTCCTAAATCTTCTGAATATGTTATGACTATGATTTTTTTCAGGTGTGGCATGCTCTGTTAACATATCCTTTACACAGAATCTGATTTTGTTTTCCTTGTATCTGCAGACAACATGTGGCTCAGTCTTCTGTAGGCCTTCTAACTATCAGCCTGAGCTAATGTCCAGCCATACAGTTGCCTCTCTATATCATCAAATGACCAGTTTGATTCATATTATCATGACATTGTTTAGGTATCATGCAGTCTAATCTATAGAATTTGCTAGTTACTTGGGGGATTATAATCTCTAGAATGGATCTTTTATTTCTCTCTTTTTAAAAAATATTTTATTTATTTATTTGAGAGAGAGAGACAGAGTGTGTGTGAGAGAGCACAAGGTGGGGGCAGGGGGAGAGGGAGAAGCAGACTCCCTGCTGAGCAGGGAGCCTGAGGTGGGGCTTGATCCCAGGACCCTGGGATCACGACATGAGCTGAAAGCAGACACTTCACTGACTGAGCCACCCAGGCACCCCTGGATCTTCTATTTCTTTAGTGGAGTGAGGACACTATTGATCAGCAACCAAATATAATTCACTTCCTTCCATGTTTCTCCATTTCCATCTCCACCTCCCTATTCCAAACCATCAAACCTCTTGTCCTCCTACAATCGTCAACCCTGCTTAAGACATTCCATAGTCTCCTGGTACACTTAGAAAAGTCCATCCAAATGCCTATCGATGCTCTTTTATTTTCTTCATAGAATTTACTTCTATCTGTAATTATTTATTTGGTCTCTTGGTTTAGTTTCCATCTCCCCTCTCCCCACCTCACCCCTCTAGATGTAAACCCCACGAGAGTTCATTGAACTGCTCATTGCTTGTTCAGTGAGCATAATCTTCTCAGCACCTGGAAAAGTGCCTGGTACAGATTAGAAGTTTTCAAAAGAGCTCAAGGCTATCTTTAGGCAGGATGTAAAGAGGAAGCTACAGATCTCTAAATTACAATCTAGCATCATTTACTACATTCCAGTGTCTTTCTCCCGAACTCCAATACACTTAAAGGGCTTCTTAACCTTGTTGTATTTGTGCCATGGCCCCACTGGGGGAATCTGATGAATCCTAGGGGCTCCTTTTCTGAAAAATGCTTAAATGCATAAAATTAAAAAAAAAAGAATTACAAAGGAAGCCAATTATGCTTATATACAATTATCAAAATACCTAGAAACTTCAAATCTGTGATACAGTAAGCGATGTGCTTCTTTATTACTGTGTTGAAGAATAAGATCTAGTAAAGGGTCTAAAAGGACTTATTTTGAAGGTAGAGAAGTTCCTAAGAATTATTTTGAGATGTCTGTAACGATTGCAATGAGATGTGAAAATATCTGTGATGTGTATTGGTGATAAAGTTGCAGGTAGAGGCTTGTTGCCTATAAAATTTAGAAACTGCTAAGTTCCAATTTAAGATTAATAAAAAGCAGGCGTAATTTTTTTTTCCCCTTTCAAGTTCCCAGACCCCCTGAATTCTATACACAGCTCTTTGCTGGTCTCTAAGTCCCAGATGAAGGGGCCTGAACTAGACCATGGGAGATAGCATGTGTTCCGGAGGGCATGCATGTAGATCTTGGCTACAAGTGCATTCTTCGCCATGGGGCTCGCGCTGGATGTCATCTGCAGCCTCAAGTAAGATCCTAGGCCTGGAATAGTCACTAGCTTTTTTTTTTTTTTAAATCCCCAAAAATGAAAAACAAAGCTCACCCGTTGTTCCACCATTTTAAAAAATACATAAAGCAAGAGTGAGGATCACCTCCTTCCCTACCAATCCTACCTCCCCAAGATAATCACTGTTAAGAATTTGGTGAATACCATGCCTGATTTTTAGCAAGCTGGTGTGTGTGTGTGTGTGTGTGTGTGTGTGTGTGTGTGTGTGTTTGTGCAGTAGTGGCAGGGGGTGCGGGTGGGGGGAAGATGCCAAATATATATATTCACAGCACTGGAACGGTATTGAACAAATTTTTTGCTCCTGGCTTTTTTCACATAATACTATATTTTAGACATTGTTTTTCAAATCAGTTTATTTTTTATGACAATTTGATATGCCACTGTGTGAATGCACCACATTTACTGAAGTTTTCTAATAAGTTTTTTTTATTTGTTACTACAAATAATGCTTTAGTAAGCATCCTGTACATGTATTTTTATGTATCCTTGGTAGTATTGTACAAAATAGACCCTAGATATGGAATTGTCAGGTCAAGGACTATGCTTATTTTAGATTTTAATATAGATTACAGATTAGATAGCAAAATGGAACCTAATTTTTACACTCCAATGAGAGTCCCCATTTCCTCAGACTCTTGCCAAAATATATACATGTATACATTTTTGCCAATATGATGATTGAAATTGTTAGCTTGCTGTTTTAATTTACTTTTCCTTAAATACTAGAGAAGTTAGGCATCTCTTCATAGCTTTATACACCATTTATAGTTCTTCTTCTGAATTCATAATCTATTTTCATAATCTAGCCTCATATATGTATATGCATATATACCCATATATGTGCAGATATAATACATAAATATTTATGAATAGGTGGTCTCCAAGCAGAGTTGATACAAGAGGCCTACTTTCAGGGACTCCACTTTATTCTCTTGCCTAAGGACTGCGGTGGTAGTTTTTAACTCATCCAACTCTTTTGGATCCTCATTTGTCATTGACTTTGCTTATGATTCAGACAATTCTCCAACATCACTATAATCAACTTCACAAATTCCTGAAACATTTCTCTGATTTGTCTTCAACTTATATGGAATTGAAATTGTTTGTTCATTGTTGGCAACATTAGATAATCATTAATTCATTGACACAATGGGTGGAAATAGTATTAGTATTAATCATGGAAGAAGTAGAGGTATACATATTTATTAGCGGGTATTTTTATATTATGATAATTGAGTTTTCTGCAGAAACTGAAGGGATTTGGATAATGAATACTCTGGGAAGTGGGACCTTTAAGAGCACATCAGTTCTTTCATAACTTTTCCCCATTATGGCTTCTGGGTTTCCTGTCTTGCTTAGAAGTTTTCCCCAGCCTGATGTTCCTATCTCCCTACTTATTTTTTCCGATGGTTTTTAGTGTTCTACCTTTTGTGATTACATATTTATTTGATCTGCGGTTTATCTGTGAAATATCCATGAAACTTTGTTAAATGACTTTTGTCTTTTTATCCACAGAATAGCTAGTTTTATCAACCATTTTTTAATAAAATTTTTGGTAGCAAATTTTGGATTTTACAGATCAACAAAGTCTAAATCATTGTGGAGCTGTCAGAGAGCTGTCAACCCTTAGTTTATCTAAGAAGAGTATTCAAAATGAACATAGTACCATCTACTACACAATTTTGTACAAATGATACCATACAGTAGAATTTCAGAATTAAAGCATAATAATGTGGATGTATTAAAACCTCCCAACCTTAATGTTATTTTTTTCTTATTTCACAGTGGATGGGTAAAAATTTGGTCACAGAGTAGACTCAGTGTGGGGACTAGTAACATGGAACCAGCGGCTTTAAATTATAACTGAACTTTTCCATGTAATTCAAATGCACAAGCCCTAATCTTTAGCCAGGGAGGCCGCGTTAACTCCTGCATCTCAGAGCCGACAGATCCCCTCCCAGAATTGAGCCATGCTCTTATATATGATAATGGCAACACTCCATCCCTTTTCACATTGTAAAGATTCTGAAGCTCTGAGCATGACCACATTTACTGGAAGAAATGAAAAGCTGAAATGGATGGGACTCGCGAGGAATCACGTAGAAGACACTTTCGATAGAAAGCACCTAATACTCAGCACAGTTCACAAAACCCAATTATGAACAATTGGTTGTGCTGAATGAGGTCAGTCCCACTTCGGTCTGATGTGATGAGAAGGTCATTAGGGATCTCTAGTTGCTCAAATAAAGGAAAGGGGTGAAACGTGGCAAGAAAAATCAGGTATTGTTAGCATTTATTGTAGAGGATTATATTGCTGGGTGACAAACTGTTGAAAATTGTGTACTTGGTTAATTTATTTTTCTGTTCTCCTATACACATTTATATAAATTATTTCGCCCCATACCCAGGAAGATTACATTAACGCAGTAATGAGATTTGAATGTCAGTTGACATATTCCTTTGTTTGTCCCTATGTCTGGCTATGCAAGCTACTTATTTATATAGTAGTTTTGAATAGCACTTGTAAAGCTATCATTTTATTCATCTTGAGTTCTCTGTTATCCAAATAAAAACAAATCTCCTTAGGCATCAGTTTGGGGTTGTTGCCTTTGAAATCTAATAGTAAACTGGCTGCCTCAGCATCTGTGGAGCTCAGCTAATTCCATCACCTTCCAGAATTATAATTCTCCATTTGGAGTGTGAGAAATGGAGTGATGGGGGGAAATGGCTATGAGGAAAGAGACAACCGATCAAAGAATTGATGGTGCTACATAATGAATTTTTCTCTTTGCTCCTTTTCTTCTCGGTCTGAGCTGGTGCTGCATTTTGCAGAATAGCATGTTTTTTAAAAAAGTCGCCTAGAAGGTGAATTTCTATACAGCAAATCACAGTAGTCTGTTGATGTGTATAAAATTAAAGGTATGTTTTTCGGGGGGGAAATACTGATCTCCCATATTAAAACTTCTACATGTATCACAAGTGCATTTTAAAAGCAAATGCCAAAAATTTTAAATAAAACATGAGGAATAACTCCAGGAATAAATTATGGAATAAAAACACAAAGGAGCTTAGGTCATTTTTGCATTTGGAACAAGAAGCCTGCAGACTTAAAAGAAAAATAACAACAATGCTGTACTGAACGGAACATGCCAGGGGCAGAGCTAACGATGGTCTTATGAAAGACATTTTTCATCCTTAACCAGAGCATGCTTATGTGTACAAGATGACAAAATAATCAAGTGAAGAGTGAATAATTCAGCTCATCACCAGGTTGTTTTGTGTTGAATTGATGCAATGCCAAGCAGTTAGTTTGGATATTTTTCCCTTCGGAATATTTGTCTAAACAAATATTCTTAAAGGGAGAAAGCAGCTGAACTCCAACAAAATAAGCCCCGAGCCTCTATTTGGAAAGCCTGGATTCTGTGCCGAGCTTTGTCTCTCTAAGCCAATTACTTGAGATTTCTGAACCTCCATTTCCTCATCTGGAAATGGAGGGCATTACGGCCTCACAGGGCTGGAGGGGTAAAATGAGAGAAAGAACATAAAGGTCTCTGGCGAATAATACACATTCCATCCAGGGCCCAGGGATGGCCCAGACATTTGTCTTTTATGGCATGCTGTGTGTTTTATAAAATATTTTATAGTTTGGTTTCTGTATTAAGCTAATAGCTTACGTATGACCTACAAGGAGAACCATAATATAGATAGAACTGCCTTTCCAGTGACGAGGCTGCGTGTGTCCTCAGACCAAAAAGAAAGCTTGGATACCATTAGTCTAGATCCAACTACCAAATAATTTTTAATTATTCACTAATTCATTCACTAAGACATGAGTTTGTTGTCTACCACACGCCACATGGACACTAGGGCTGACCGGATGGGCCTCCGTCTTCTGTGCCCTTATTCTGTTGAGGAAGGTAGATGATACGCAACAAACTATATTAAATAGCATAAATGCTATAGCAGAGGGTGGAAAAAAGTATAAAAGGAAGAAATCGGTATCATACTGAAAAATGTCACATACAGGCTGATATTTTGGTAAAGATTTAAAAAAATAGATTTAGCGATTATAGAATCATCTTGCTATTCCCGTATAGATGTCTACACGCACATATGGATATGTATGTGTGTGTGTGTTTTTCCATTTTTTTAATTTAATTTTTACATCTGATAATCCAGAAAGTTTTTCTTGATGCTTGTTGTTCACTGTCTAAGCTCTCACATGAACACTGACGCTAGGTTTTGAATCAGACACAAAGGACAATAAAGCAGCTAATGCAATCCTTTCCATGTTGATGTGACTAATTTTGCTGTTTGGTCAAATAATGCGACTCTGGGCTGACTGCAATAGTTAATTTATACAGCTTAGATGAGTGTTTTTTAATGTAAAGGAGAACTAAAAAACAAAATCAACTGTGGTGTAAAATCTATATGTGATCTCTATTCCTATATTTTTATTGCTTGACATTCAGAATAAACCACAACCATCAATTCCCCAGATCCCTAGATTATAAGTACCTGGAATATTTTTCTCTTAAAGATGTGAGAATGTCTAAGCTTATCTGCTTTTATACAAATTTACTTGCAATGGAGATTTCATGAAAAGCAATTTAATTCTGGGCCTCTTCAGGATGTATAAAAGGAAAGAAAGGCATCAGATTTTCAGTTTTGTTCCCTCCACCGACTTTACTCATCTGGTTTTACTTTTTTATCCATGGAGATTCTAAATGCAGTGTTCTGTAGAAATGATTTTCTTGCCCCATTGCACTGTTTGCATCGAGGCTTTCCCTAAACCTGGGTGTGAGATCCCATCTGTGTGAAGGGGCAGAGGATAAATGGAGAGGTCAGGGGTGATCGAGTACCAGAATCACCAGGAAGCTTTTCCAAAATAAGCATCCCTATTTACCTACCTCCCCACCTGGAGCAGTTGTAGACTCAGTGGTCAAATGAGCTAAAATGGCCAGTATGTTCTTACAGAGAATATAGGGCTTAAACCATTCAGGTACAGACATTACACATCTTGCCAGGGATGGTGTTTCCAGGGGGCAGAAGAGAAGTTCAAGAAGGTAAAAGAATAGCTATGAATTTGTTACTATAGATATTTTTCATCAAAGAAAGATTTTAGTTACTCTTTACATAAGAACCATTAACCAACAGTCAGGAGACTTTGGACCCAACTCATCTTACTTAGCAGCTAATTAAAATTCCGTTATGAATATGAAACAAATAAGTTCACACAAATATGTTGGTAATGCATTCCAGAGGGCTGTCTATTCACAAGTGTTATAAAACCACTGTTGAAGCCAAATCAACTGATCAAGAAACCAAATAAACTTGATTAATCCTTGTACACAATGATATAGATGTGTAAGATGTAAAACTATGTTAAAATTCAGTAAATGCACTAATTCAGACTCACTGAGAGGTAGAGTCAGCCTGGGTTCTCCAGAAGCAAGGGCTGAGTGAATCTTGTTTGTGTGTGGGTGGTTACTTCAGAAATGGATCCCAAAGAACAGGAGTGAGGGACAAGGGAAGTGAAACAAGGAAGAAAGGAATGGATTCAAGGATGGCTTGTCCAGTGGACCATTGCTGTGGTTAACAGGTGCTTATCTCTATAGATTTTTCTGAGGAGGGTTAGCAAATGTCTTGGGGAACTGTCCACGGGGTGATATGAGGGGGAAGTGGTTCATTGCTCCTACCCCACACTGGTCACGGGTAAACTCCAGGGCATTAACTCCCCAATGTTTCTGGATTGTGCAAGCATGAGAGACATGGCTTTCCATGAATGTTCTAAGCTGAGTACCAGACAGTTGAAGTGAGGTACATCCATCTTGCACCTGCTAAAGCTGGTCAAAGCTTCATGGAACACTGAAGAATATAACACCTTTTAAAACCAGCACAGAGCTTTTTCACATGTGTGTATTCAGGACTCAGACCAACACTGGGAATGTTTAATAAACAGAAAGCATGAGAAATTGATTTGGAGTAACAACACGTCCTAAATCTGACACTTTCTGGCAGTGTGAACTTAGAGCAGCTACCTTCCATTTTCGTGAGCCTCAGCTTCCTGATCTCCAAAGATGGGGATGACTGATATCCTCTTCATGGGATTCCTAAGTCCTAAAGGAGATGGTGAATGTAGTAGCACGGTTAGCATTTCAGTAGATGGGCACTCGTGGTAATGATCATTAGTGTTCAATCAAACCAGTACACAAGGCAACTTGAAGGGGCCACACCGTTGTTAGTGGCTGCAGATTTCAGTTGACTACAACCTGGAAAGCGAGAACAAAGGAGACAACTTTGGTGGGAACTGGTGGGAACTAGAGAAAGGGCTTTTCTGGACTCTGGGGGACTACAGATTGTGCACTACAGCCAAAACCAAGTTAGGAGTCAGAGATCACACTGAAGCCAGAGGTCAAGTGTGGTGACCTCTGAACCAAGGGTAGGAAACAGACCGTTCAGAAGCTGGAGGTCAAGTCGTGCCAAAGGTCAAAGGCAGGCAAATGGTCATTCAAGCGCATGTATTGCTCTATTGGTGGCCTTCTTTGTCAGAAAGCCTGTCATTGCATTTCCTGCCACACTGAAAATGAGTAGCTGATTTCCTAGGTGTGGTCAGCCAGAAGTCTGAGCGATCAGGGATACACAGCCCCACAAATGATCAGAACATGCACCGGGTAACAGGATGAGTGCTAAACAAAACGTCTTTATCTTGTCCTTACTGCAAAAAATTATGCATTTTTCCAAAGATGCCTAGTGCCTGAGGAGCTCTTGTTTATAGTGTATAGGGTGTGAATAATTTTTCTGTTTTTCTTTGGACTTCCCGTATCTTTCTGCCCTGGCCCAAGGCCTTTAAATAGTTCTTGTGACCCAAATTCATTTAAAACAAGCTACTTGACTTCATGCTTGTAAATGCCCCATGCTTTAAAAAGTTTTACATATTCCACACTTCACTGATTCCAAACATCCTTCATCCATCCATCCATCCATCCATCCATTCTTCCATCTGTCTTCGTCCATTCTGGCTGCTATAAAAGAATATGTAATAGAATACCATAGATTGGGTGGCTTGATAAACAGACATTTATTTCTCACATTCCTGGGGGCTGGGAAGTCCAAGATCAAGGTAACAACAGATTCCAGGTCTGGTGAGGTTTGTTTCCTGGTTCATAGATGACCATTCTCTTGACATGTCCTCAGAGGGTGGAATCGTTGAGGGAACTCTCTGGGATCTCTTTTATAAGGGCACTAATCCCGTTCATGAGGACTTCATCCTCATGACCTGAGCACCTCCCAAAGGCTTACCTCCATATACAATCACAGTGGGGATTAGGTTTCAATGTGTGAATTTTGGGGGGAAACACAAGCATTCAGTCCATAATGCCATCCATTCATTCATGCATTAATTTATTCATTCAACTATTCAATAATCTAATAATTTAATCATTTAGCCAGAAAATAATGATTATGTGTTTTCTACATTATTGCTGCAAAGGGTTATGAGAGCAAAATAATATAATTCACACAAAAATATCTGGCAAATAGTATAGAGCCCAGGGATGGCCCAAGAATTTTTCTTTTATAATATTCTGTGTATTTTATAATTCTCCATACTTTGGTCTCTATATTAAGCTAAGAGTACTGTTGACTTTTGAAAATTCTTTTTTTTCTATTTATTTATTTTTTTTAATTTACTTATTTTATTTTATTATGTTATGTTAGTCACCATACAGTACATCATTAGTTTTTGATGTAGTGTTCCATGATTCCTTGTTTGCATATAACAATCAGTTCTCCATGCAATATGTGCCCTCCTTAATACCCATCACTGGGCTAACCTATCCCCCCACCCTCTCCCCTCTGAAACCCCCAGTTTGTTTCCCGGAGTCCATAGTCTCTCATGGTTCGTCTCCCCCTCTGATTTCCACCCCTTCATTTTTCCCTTCCTTCTCCTAATGGAAAATTCTTTATATAGTCTAGATACTAGTCCTTTGAAGATGTGGCTTACAAAATTTTCTGCCAGTGTGTAGCTTGTCTTTTCACCCTCTTAGCAGGACTTTTCACAAAGCAAAATGTATAATTTTGATTAAATCTAATTAAGTTTAACTTATCATTTTTTTATGAATTTTGCTTTTGATTTCAAATCTAAGAACTCTTTGCCTAGCTCTAGATTCTGAAGATTCTCCTATATATTTTTATAAAAGTTTTTAAGCTTAATGTTTTATATTTAAGTCTACAATTCACCTTAAGTTAATTTTTGTATAAGGTATAAAATTTAGGTCGAGTTTCACTTTTTGCTTATGGATACCCAACTGCTGCAATACCATTTGTTGAAAATGCTCTCTTTCCTTCATTAAATTGCTGTTGTACTTTACTCAAAAATCAGTTGGGCGTATCTGTGTAGGTCCATTTCTGGGTTTTCTATTCTGTTCCATTGACGTATGTGTCTATCCCTCTGCCAATAGCATACATTTGTGATGATAGAAGCTTTATGATATCTTGAAATCAGATGATTCCTCCCACTTTATTCTCCTTTTTCAAAATTGGTTTGTCTATCTTAGTTTCTATGCCTTTCCATATAAATCTGAGAAATAGTTTTATTTATATCTACAAAACTCTTGCTGGGATTTTGATAGGAATTGAGTTAAACCTGTATATCAATTTGGAGAGAAATGATATCTTTACTATGTCAAATCTTTCAATGCATGAATATGGTATGTCTCACTATTTAAATTGGTCTTCTTTGATTTCTTTCACCAGCCTTTTGTAGTTTTCAGCACATAAGTACTACACATATTCTGTTAATGCATAAGTTTTTATTGATTGTAAATGGTATTTCATTTTTTAATTTTGGTATTTATTGCTAGTATATAGAAATACAATTGATTTTTTTGGTATGCTTTTTGCACTCTGCAACCTTGATAAACTCACTTATTAGTTCGAGGAGACTTTGTTTTGTTTTATATTTTTACTTCATGGGACTTTCTACATAGAAAATCGTGTCATTTGGAAATAGGGAAAGTTTTATTTCTTCCTTTCTGATCTGTGTGCCCTTATTACTTGTTTAAAATTTAATTTGCTTATATATTTCCTCAATGTACGTTTAGAGCCACATAAGATAGTGTTACACTTTTGGCTTCAACCATCAAATATAATTTCGAAAACTCAAGAGAAGTAAAGTCCATTGTATTTAACCTTGTTTTTGCGTACCATGTTCTTTCTTCCTTCCTAACATTCCAAGGTCCTTTTTTTTTTTTGTTTTTATCATTTCCTTTCTTTTTAGAGAACTTCCTCTATCTACTCTTTTAGGGAAGTTCTGCTGGTGACATTCTCATAGTTTTCTTCATCTGAAAATTTCTTGATTTCCCTTTCATTTCTAAAAAATATTTTCACTGAATATAGGATTCTCTACTAACAGTTTTTTTTTTCTTGCTGCACTTGAAAAATGTTGTACTACTTCCTTCTGTCATGATTTCTGATGAGAAATCCACTGTCAATCAAGTTATTTTTCCCTTATAGGTAACGTGTTGTTTCTCTTTCACTGCTTTCAAGATGATTTTTTTTTTTTTTTTTTGGTGTTTAGTATTTAGTAATTTGACTATGATTGTCTTAATGTAGTTACTTCTTCGCATTTATCCTTTTTGGGGATAGCTCAGCTTCTTGAATTTATAGGTTATACCTTTTGGCAAATCTTGGAATTTTTCAGCCATTGTATTTGAGTACTTTTTCAGTTCTATACTCTTTTTCCTCTCCTTCCAGGACTCCAAAGACATTGTATTAGTTCTTCTGGTATTAATCTTACATGTTCCTGAGGTTCTGTTCATTTTGTTCCTAGTCCATTGTTTCTTTCTTCTTTATATAATTTTTTTCTTTTTCTTTCTTTCTTTCTTTGAGAGTGTGTAGATGCATGTGTTAGTGGGGTAGGGAGAGGCAGAGGGAGAGGGAGAGAGAGAATCTTAAGCAGGCTCCACACCCAGTGCAGAACCTGATGTGGGGCTCAATCTCATGACCCCTAGGTCATGATCTGAGCAGAAATCAAGAGTCAGACACTTAACCGACTGAGCCACCTAGGCACCCCATTCATTTTTAAAAAGATAAACATATTCAAAAGTCAAAAGGTAAAATATTTTGAATGCTTCCTGATGAATGAGGTTAGAGAACAGTGCCCATTAGCCTAGGAAATCTGTGACTTTCAGCTCTGACTTCACCCCTATCACAGGTCAACCAGTAGGATGGGTCCAGATCCCGTATTTTACGGAAAAAGTTGGTGCTTGTATGCCCAAGAGGCTCAGAGAAAAATAATAATATACTCATCTCATTTAATGCACACAATAGAAGAGGCACTGCTGTGATTACTATTTTATAAATGAGGAAGATGAGGCTTAGAAAGAGGCAGAGTAATTCGCTGAAATAACAGCTAATTAATGGTGGAACTAGGATTTGACCTGGATTTGGTGGAACTAGGATTTGACCTGACCCTATGATCCTGAACAACAGGATGCATTATTGATCAAGATGCCCAGCTGCAGCTCACTGAAATCCATTGCAGGGATGCTATGACAAGTCCATTTCTGGATGATATGGGGTTCTCTGACAGCTCACTTTGCCTTAAGGACGCCTCAAGATCCTTGCCAAATCTCTGTTAGACTTCACAACAGTCTAGGATGCTTCCACCCAACCCTCCTTCCTTCCCTTCTTCACTTCGGGTCAGACAAGCATCACTGATGATAGCTCACCCAGCCTATCCCAGCTCTCTCCTCCATTGTCTCCAACTCAGGCGTTTCCCTTAAGAAAATTCTTGCACGTTTAATCCCATTTTGACATCTGTTTTCCAGAGGACCCAAATTAACACAATCCAGCAATCTGATTTAAGAGTCCAAACTATTGACTACCATTCCAGAAGTGGTAGAAGGAAATGTTTCTGTGGAATTCCTTGAGATTCCACTTTGAAGATCAAATAAAATACGTGGGAAGATTTTATAATCTCTTAAATGAATTCAAGTGTAAGTTGTCCTTATTATTCAGGGTTTACACAGCATGGTTTGCCTTGGGATCTGCCTGCTCTCAGCCACCAGCTTAGGTGTGGATGATTTCCAATTTATCATTTAATCTAACGATTGCTTCTTTGTGAGAACTGCCGTCTTATCACTTTAATGTTTACAACCCTTAGCATAGCCATGATTTATGAAGCATGTTAGTGACATTAAAACTCTAAATTGCCTTTTATCCAAATAAAGTAGGATTTGGCAACAACTTTGTAAAAACTGATATAATTTGCAACCAGCAATGATCCCATTCATTACCACCCCAATTTTCTAAATTGTCTTTAAACAAGGGTGTGGTGACTTGTTGAAGGACTGATAATAAACTACACACTCTGTCCTATCTCTCCCATACCCGTCATAATTGAAAGCTTACCTATTATTATCTGGTTTCCTCCCCTGGGAAGCAAGAGCCTGAGTGTGAGAAGCTCTAATTCATTTAAGCCACGCAAAATAATTTGAATGAATCACTTAGCTATTTACAATAGCTAATGTAAAATGACTCTGTTATTGTTTTTAAACAGACTTCTGACATTGAATAGCATCAGGATGAATTAAAATTTACTAAAATGCCAAGAACATTAAATAGAATATTTCAAAGTATACTTAGAACAAGAAGGAAAACATGAAAAGGATAAGCTGACTCCATGGGGTAGATGGTACGTGATTAACGTATGACGAAAACAAGTAAAAGTTCTCCATTCCTACGTGCTTTCATCTTTACTATCAAAAAGCAGTAAACTGGAAAATATGGAGATTCATATTTCAGTTTAAGAGAGAATGAAAGCTCAAGATAGGTGAGCATATGATAAGAAAGCACATAACAATTATATGAGCTCAAGTCTGGATGAATTATATTCCAAGATGGTAATAATGGCAAGCACTGATGATCAGATTCAGAGTACTGCTCTAAGTGTCTGATAGATATATTCCCTAACAATCCTCACAAAACCCTAGAAGGTCAGTGCTGTTATCATTCTCAATTTTCAGATGGAAAAAACTGAGTCGCAGGAGGTTAAATGGCTTGCCCATGGCAGGACTGGGATCTGGCCCTAGAGCCTTCCAGTCAGCATATGGTTCACAGATCAGCAGCATTGTTATTACCTGGTTGCATGTTAGAAACGTGGAATTTCAGACCTATGGAATCAGAATCTGCGTTTTAACAAGATCTCCACGTCATTCTTCTACATGTTGCAGTTTGAGAAGCACCTCTCTGGAGCCTATACACTGATGCTTAACCATATGTTCTGTACCTTCCATCACACTAAAGACCAAACCAGCAATGAATGAGAGTTTCTATTGTTCCACATCCTTGCCAGCATTTGGTGCTATCAGGGTTCTGGATTATGGCTATTCTAGTAGATGTACAGTGGCATCTCATTGCTTTGTTTTGTCAATTTTTATTTTAAGTAGGCTCCATGCCGAACATGGGGCTTGAACTCATGACCTTGAGATCAAGAATTGCATGCTCTACCAACTGAGCCAGTCAGGTGCCCTGGTATCTCATTATTTTAATTTTCATTTCCTTGATGACATATAATGTGGGGCGTCTTTTCATATGCTTATTTGCCATCTGTATGTTTTCTTTGGTGACATGTCCATTAAGGTCTTCCAGCCATTTTTAAATTGGGTGGTTTATTTTCTTATTGTTGAGTTTTAAGAATTCTTTGCGTATTCTGGATAATGGTTTTTATTAGATGTGTCATTTGCAGATATTTTTGTCCAGTCTGTGGCTTGTCTTCTCATTCTTTTGAATTAGATGCTTATTTTCACGTTTCATATGCATTTGGGGGTATATTTAGTCTCCAGCTCATTTCACAGATATTTTTGAGCACCTTTTATGTGACAGTTACTGTGTGTAAATTGGGAGATGAAAGGAAAAGAAAACACTCCCTCCCACTGAGGGCTTTAGAGTACAGTGTGGGAGATGGACATGTGAAGGAACATCAGGACAGACAGTGGGAGCAGGAAGCATGGGGATCTATGACAGTGCAGGAACGGGCCCATTAACAGAGACTGGTAGGGAAAGGGTAGGATTTAACCAGAAGGAAGCAAAAACATTCCTAGTAGCAGGTGCAAAGCAATGTGAGAATAAGGCGGTAGGGGAATTTCAAGTTCAATATGGCTGGAATACAATGACAAATGCAGACAGAAAAGTGGATAAGTCACATGTCGTCTAACAGTAGTTAAATTTTATTGAATAATTATTATGTGCCAGGCGCTCTTTTAGGTTCTTGTCATGTCTTTTATTGTCACAACACTTCAAGAGTAGGCACTATTCTTATTTTATTATTCCCATTTTACAGAAAAGGTAACTTAAATATGGATAACTATCCATATATACTTAGCAAGTATCTGGGAAAGGATATCAATCCAGTCTGGTGCTGGGACACACACTTCTGTCTTCCATGCCATGATGTCTCTTAGGGATGTTGTATCATAAAGAGTTTGATCCTGAATGTCATCAGGGAGATAGGGAGAATTTTAAAGCAAAAACATAACATGATCTATATGTATTTGGATCATACATCCAAGAAAATTTGCATCTTTAAATTCCTTGCCTTGGCTATTGCATTCCAAGCCTCTTATAGATGGGGAGTGATTTCTTAACCCCAGTAATATCTCTGGTGCGATGTATCCAGCAGGTGGACACAAAGATTTAATTGAGATAATGAAATGCCAGATTCTCATTTCCAACTAAGCAAGGTGGCAGAGGGTCCCTTCCTGATCTTAGATATTCTCTAGAGATTTCCTTATGTTCCAGTGATGCCTCTATTGGGGTTGCTAACATAATCTAAGATGTTATTTTGCTAGCTTGCTTTGCTTGTTTGATGTTCTGACGATTGTTTGTGGAACCCCAGAATTGCAGCCAAGAGAATAAGTCATGTTAGTCAACTGGAAATGTCAGTCATATTGGAAACATACATCACAGAGAGACACTTGCTCCAAAAGTCACTTTTCAAGGAGGTCAGTGGTATTGGCGAATTAGATGCTGTGGGTTAGACGGAAGATGGATGGCTTTCAAAACTGGAGATATTAAAGACCCTTGGAGATCTTTAGACAGGGATGTTCCATGTACAGTAAACTCTGATATGATGACTTTTTAGTGAGTTGAAGGAATTTGATGGTAGAATTAATACTATTTCATGGATGGAGTCTAAAAACACAAAGATACAGGGATTAAGTGCAAAATGAATTTTTTCCATGCCCACTGTCCTTCTATTCTAGGAAATCGGAGAGTAAAGATTTTTAAAAAGTGTCCTAAAAACTCAGTGAGAGAAATGGACATGTGGGATGGTAGCAGAGATATAGCTACAGAGCGGTATGGGGCATAACAGAGAGGAAGGGTGCTGAGGGTTCACAAGAGGTTTCCTGGAAGAGCTAATGCTTTAGCTGAGTATTAAAGATGAGTCAGGTATAATTGGCCTGTGGAGAAGGGTGGGGTGAGTGTTCCAGACTGAAGGAATAAGTCCCTCAGGGGCACAGAGCGGAGAGCTGCATGGCCCACGCGGGGAATTAGAAGGGTATTACAAAAGTGGAAAGGGACAGGGGGGGTTATTGAGAGATAACACTGGAAAGAGAAGTCAAAGAGGGCCTGCAGAAGTAGTTTACTGCTTAGTTTGGTGCTTAGTAAATGATGGGGAATTTTTAAGGATTCAAAGTGTTTGAGATCAATTATTTAAACTGTTGTGTACAGTCTTAAATGAATTTAGGCAGGAAGAGACCAGTTGTAAGTAAATCAGGATGACTCTAAGAGCTTGGATTTTAGTAATAGTTGTAGGAATGGAAAAAAGAGATATTAAAAAAAAAAAAAAAAACCTCTTCAGAATGTTAAATTCACATGTGATAAATTGGAGGTATGTGAGGATGGGTAGAAGTGGAGGAGTAAAAGGTAATTAGTTCCAGTGACTGGTGAAGTGGGGTGCCACTAACAGAGCTAAGAGATAAAAGAGAACACCTTTAGGGTGAGTTCGTTTCTGAACATGTTTGAGGTGTCCATTTTACATTCAGGTTGAGAAGTCCAGGCTGAAGCTCTGGAGAGAGATACGGATTTGGAGGTCATCACACCATTGGTGGTTGTTGAATCCATGAGACCGGAGAAGGTTACCCCAGGACAGTGAGGAGAGACATGATGAACATGATGAAATTTACTTCATCCAAATTTTCCAAACAGAAGTCTGGTGCTAAGATAGAACAGAGTCACTACGGACCTAACCTATTTGGGCCTAGATAGAGAATGTCATCGCATGCTCCCTGCTGAGGGGCTCAGGAAATTGGTTTAGGGAAGTGGCAAGTGGCCCCAACACTACAGAAAATAAATCAAAAGGCTTAAGCCAAAAGACTGAAACTAGTTATTTAATGAAATCCCTGAGCTCTACCTCTCAGGGATATAGTTGATTCACACACCTACAGGGTATTTACCTTTGGTTTGTCCTTGTTTCACAGAAGTTATAATGAGATAGGCATGAAGGTACAAGATCAAGCCCTTTCTCAATGTGAACAATTTGTCATGGACAGGCTTTGACGACGTGCCCACAGACAAAAAGTTGAGAAGCCTCTCCAGACCCAGATCATTAGGAAGGATTTTCCAGGTGCCAAATAGTTGCTTCTTCTGTTGCTTGTTTCAAGCTCTTAGAAAAGTGAAAATTATCCCCAAGCCACTGGGCAAATGCCATCTTGCCTGCAGGAGTAGCCTAAGTCTGGAGAAGAGTCACGTCGGAGATATCAAATTCCCTAAACTTGTCCGCACATGACAGCTTGTGAGGGCCCCCGAGGCAATCGCGGTTATTGAAGACAGTATCATGATCGACTGGCATGCAGGTCTGTCTTTCCCACCTCTTAGGCCTTTTGCTACAAAGCAGATGGTGCTATGGCACTTGTTAGAAGCCCGGGCCTAATTCAAGAGCATATTTTTGCTTTCACTGAAGCTACTGAATTTGAGGGGGCCTGGGGAGAATTAATATACCTCAGTATTCCTCTAACATCTTTTCCCTGTGTGATACATCCATTCTCACCTGCTGTTTTCATATTGTACTCCTTTCATCCCTCTGTGTCATATTGAAAGCCTGCTGTGCCGGAACACCGCCTCTATCATTCTTAACAGGCTGCACACACCGTCAGAGTTTGGCAAATGGCAGTGCCCTTCTAGTGGAAATCTTTTCCCAGGGCCTTCTTCCCAGATGTTCCAGTCTAGCAGGGGTTAACTAGAGGCCTGCTCATGAGCCCATCTCTGGGAAGCTGACTTGCTCCTACTTGCCTGGCTTGGAACTTTCTGCAGCCTGTTTCAACACCTTTTTGAGTTGGGCCAGATGGCTGTGGGATAGCTGTGAGGACTATTCCTAGTGAGAAAGTCAAAGCAAGAGTAGCAATTAGGTACTTAAATTGGAAGGTGTCCTTTAATAAACAATTCACCACAGTTCCCAATCATATGTATATTCCGCCTCTCCTCCAAACTCCCCTTCTGCCCCGGGAGCAATTACTCCACTCAATTCAAGTGCGTGAAAGGAGCCAGGATGGAAGGCAGGACTCAACTCCGCTCCTCGTTAGAGCTGCTGGATTCTCCTACAGTCCCAGAAGAATCTTAATAGCCCAAGTCAAAGACTTGTCACTAGGTAAAAATCCAATTTGGCACCTTTATTTTTGGGTCACAAACTCTTTATAACTCATTGGTCTAGATTTATATGTAGATAATGGTTAATTTTATATGTCAAATTGGCTGGGCCATGGAGCCCAGATATTTTGTCAAACATTTTTCTGGATGTTTCTGGGAAAGTGGTTTTTGGATGAGATTATCATTTAAATCAGTGGATTCTGAGTTAGGCAACTGACCCTCCACAATGTGGGTGGACCGCATCCAATCAGTTGGAGGTCTTAATAGACCGAAGACAGACCTTCCCTGAATGCGAAGGAATTCTCTTAGCAAACTGCTTTTGAAGTAGGTCTGCAACTCTTCCCTGAGTCTCCAGGTTGCTGGTTTACCCCATACTCTAAGCCTCCATAATCATGTGAGCCAATTCCTTAAAATCTTTCTCTCTCTGTCTCTCTCTCTCTCTCCCTCCCTCCCCGCATTTTTTGTTTGTTCTGTTTCTTTGGAGAACTCTGACTAATAAGGATAGATAGATACATACATACATATATGTGTAGATACACAGACAGAGAGATGATAGTTAATGTGCCTTATAAATATTGTCCTAACAAGGTTGCCCCCGGGAGGTGGATAGCTGGATACAAGGGTGGAGGGGTGTGAGGGAACGGTTTGTGATGAGGTGTCTTTTTAGTGTAGACCCAAGGAAAGCCCTGCTTTCTCCCTGGCATATGAAGTTAGCGTCACAGTGGGCCTCGGCATTGGTTTGATAGTTTAAGTGAATCATTGTTTTTTGGTCAGTTCCTAAAATAACAAACTGAGTACCTTAGATAAGCCACTCCACCCAACACTGCAGGACATTCCCTGACTGAGGAACATGAGCCCCCTCTCCCTTCAAAAGAAATTACCTTGGGGTGCCTGGGGGCTCAGTCAGTTAAGCATCCGACTCTTGATTTTGGCTCGGGTCATGATCTCAGGGTCGTGGGACCGAGTCCCATGTTGGGCTCTGCGCTCGGTGCAGAGTCTGCTTGTCCCTCTCTCTCTGCTCCTTCCCGTGCTTTCTCTCTGTCTCTTTCTAAAATAAAAAAATAAAATCTTAAAAAAAAAAAAAAAAGAAAGAAATTACCTCCCTGCCTTTCTGGGACACAAGAGCTTCACATTTGTCTTTTTTGGCTTCCACATATCTGTTTGAATAATTATTATTCACCTGTTGGGCCCTTCATAGCATTCTAGTTGTAAATAGCCCTCATCATCACCCCATCACAACTGGTAATGAAGAGAAATGTGCCGGGTAATGAGGAGAGTGGCCACCATTACAGTACTGAAGAAAAATGGACAGAAATGTTACAGGAATGGCACCTCCACTATTTCCTGGTATAACTGGCATGGGATAATTGCTTTTTTATCCTCCCGGCCTTCATCTTTGCAAACTACTTCCAAATTCCTTACATTCATCACAAAATAGAAAATTGAAGTAGTGTAATAAATTAAAAAGGCAAAAAAGCTCAGCTTCGTGGTGCCAGTCTTAAAAGAAGGAAGAAAGAACATTTACAGGATTAATAAGAGGTGTAATAGTGGGGGTGGGGGGTTATTTCTTCCTGTTGTTATTTTTGTCATTGTAGTCTAAGCCTTCTTTCAACTACATACGAAGATGGACGCCAACAGGAATAACTCTGAATATTCTCTGAATACGTACGCCTCAGCCGCTACTCCCACAGAAATGTGTCCATTCACATGCAATAGAATGAAACACGGGGCAGGTCTACTCTCATTCCTCCTGCTGGTAAACCTAGGCCTGAGAGCAGCACAGAAATTAGGTTTGTATCTATATTGCCTCAGATACCAAAATAAGCCTTGTTAGGGCAATATTTATCAGGCATGTCATTTTTCTGATTTTCCCTTTTTCATCATGTGCTCTGGTTGGGACTACTCCAGATGTAGTCCCTAGAAAGATTCTTAAACTCAGGATTTTATAAAACCTACAAGAGAATTAAGGACCATGACTGAGCCCCATGTAAAGCATTATGTGCAACTGGTAAAATTAACTTCAGTATCTTCTATTCTCTTAAAAATGTGTCCACAAATGCTTTGCTATTTCTCTCCTTCCTCTTCCCTTGAGTGTGGGCTCAATTTAATGACTTTTTCCCGTGAAGAGACACACTTCCAGATTAGGCTACAAAAAGACTGCAGCAAAGGTAGGAACAATCCAAATGTCCATTGACAGATGAAATGGATAAACAAAATGTGTATATACACACAATGGAATGTTATTCGGTCATAAAAAGGAATGAAATTCTGATACATGCCACAACCTGGATGAATCTTGAAAACATTGTGCTAAGTAAATAAGCCAGACACAAAGGGATAAATATTATGATTCCACTTACATGGGGTATTCAACGTAGGCAGAGTCACAGAGACAGGAAGTAGAGAATACCAGAGTTTGGGAGTAGGAGGATGGGGAGTTATTGCTTCACGGATACAGAGCTCCTGTTTGGGATGATGGAAATGAATAGTGGTGATGGTTGCACAATGGTGTGAACATAATTAATGCCACTGAATTGGCTAAAATGATAAATTGATATTATATATATTTTACCACAATAAAAAATGTCGAAAAAAAAAAAAAGAAGAAGACTGCAGCTTCCATATTGTTGTGTGTCTCTGTCTTTCTGTCTCTTGGACCACTTACTCTGGGAGAAACCAGCTACCACGTCTTGAAGCCACCTAGGTGGCTGTATGGAGATGTCCAGGTGGCAAAGAACTGAGACTTCTGAACAACCCTAGTTAGGGAGCCTTCTTGGAAGTAGATCATCAAGGCACATCCAAGGCTTCAGATGATGCAGCCCTGGCTGATATCTTGACTGGAATCTCACAAGAGACCCTGAGCCAGAACACCCACCTAAATCCCTACTGTGGGGTTTCTGACTCTCAGAAATGGTGAGATAATAAATGTTTGTTGTTTTAATCCACTAAATGTTGGAATAACTTGTTACACGGTAATAAATATTGAACACAGTATGAGTATATATACACAAATTCACAATCATATTGAATCATATAAATTCATAATAGTTTTCATTTTAAAAAACCTTCTATTTCTTCCTACACAACAATTGGAAAATGCTAACCGCTGAGGTTAAGAAAAATGTCTATGTCCTGATCCTATTTTGTGTCTCTTCCTTGCATTCATTTGGTTCTTTAAAGTATGGCCCTCTCCTCTCACATTCCATATGGTTCCCTTTCCCACATTTGTCTGTGTGGGAATGGGTATTTTTATATCAGCTACAGAACATTCTTTGTCTCTGCCTGGAGTAATTCAAAATTCATAGTTCAAGTATAGAATCTGTATTTCAACTTTATATCTAGAACTCCAGATACTACTTGGGTGTTGCAAAGATATACACCAAATGGAAACTCCACAAACGAACCCCTACTATCTGTCTTCTTCTCTCTCTCACTCTTCCTAAACTCTGCCTATCTTTATTACAGTGATGATGAAAGCAATTTGTACATAGCTCTGGGCTTTATAATTATAATAGCTATTACCAGAAATATTCTTTCTCACTCACCAATGTCTAGTATAGATTGAGTGGGGCCCACTACAAGCAGCATATAGGAGATAAGGCCTGGGAACCTGGTTGAACCAGCAATAGTGTTACCTATCTGATTTCTCAAGGAATCACTCAACCATTTGGGAAAGATCCCAACAACAGCAAACCAAGTTGAGGTGGCAAGTCATGGGGTAAAGAAGAGGAAGCTAGGAGGAGACTCTAACAGAGGACCGTGTATGGAATAAAGTTGACAAAAATGGAGTAAGAAACAACATGCTATGCTATAACGTCAGGAATCTAAACCATTAACCCATAAATACTGACTATGCTGCAGGGCATTACTTTAATTGAGTCTGGGCCAGATTCTTCAAGAAGCCAAATTATGCTAGTAATCAGAAGGGATTACTATCACGGGACTGCCTCTGTTGCATTATTAAATATCCCATTCTTTTTCTCTCCCTGGTAGACACCACATTTGCATAAGTCATTATGTTTTGGCATCATACATTCCTCTAAATATTTGTAAAGTAGCATAAAGTAGGAGGTAAAAGTTAAGGGCCCTCAACTCCCCTATCTTTCAGTCTTAAAGATAACCAGATACCTTAGATATGGTCTTTAGTCTCCCTGAGCCTCTACTGTGTCATCTGTAAAATGAGGTCATTCTACCCAAGATGTTTGAACTGGATCAAAAGATCCATTGAAATTTCTCTGAACTCTAAACTCTGCAATTCTGTGGCTGAATTCTGATGTCCATATACTTCTCCATGGGTTATTCCTAAGGAACCATTCTAGCATGGCTACCTGGACAGTTCAAACAGTTTCTCCATCTCCATATTACATGTCCTCCAAATCAGAGCAGAAGCAGAGTTTGTTTCCTGAAAACTCAAGAAATATGAATGGTGTAAGAATAAACAGTGGGACTATGAGCACCTTAGCCGGAGCTTTATGTCCAGGGAAGTTCTTACCTTAGCAAGAAGATGGCACTCCAAGGGGTGAAAGCTAGCTGAATGTCCCACTCAATCAGGACAGCAAGCCAAGAAAGTCTGCCTAGGGCAACAAGGGCATTTACATGAAAATTGGTCTGGGATGTGTACAAGGATGATACAAAGCTAAGAAGAAAGAATTCCAGAGGCTGAACTGCATTAACTTCACTGTTTTGACCAACTCTGGTGGCAAATAAGTTTAGCTGGTACTCAGAACATGTTCTGGGGAAGTAAAAAAGTAATTGCCCCTTTCTTTTCTTTCTTTTTTTTCTTTCTTTCTTTCTTTCCTCCTTCCTTCCTTCCTTTCTAAGTTTTTCCATGTCTCATCAAATGGAGGAGTTCTTCTACAAGAGTCCTCAACCAGTCCGTGAGAGTCTGCTTGAAGAACTCAAATCCTGATCTGATAATGCTCCAGTGAGTGGCCTGGGGATTGACAGCTTCCCCAGGGAGGAATGAAACATCTGCTGGAAACTCCCCACCCCCACCCCTTGACCTTAAAGCTTTAGGGGAAATGAAAAGCAGCTTCTCTCGGCAAAAAGATTGGGAATTTCTGCTGCAATGTCTTCCTGTTTCTTTAAGGCTTCCATGGAAATGAAAGATGTTCCCAAGCAAAGATAGGTCAAATCTATTAAGAGAGCAGATGAGGCATTTCCCTCCTGAAAACTGGAGAATAACAGAAAAGAACCTTTTCTGATGAAACAAGAATATCATTTTGTTTGTTTGATTTTGTTTGTTTGTTTCACATTTATTTACTGAAAGTTGGGAGAAATGATTTAATTTGAGTATGAAAATAGCTAATTATTAGAAGAAAAGAGGAAGGGATTTCCAAGATGGAGCCCCTGTAGTTCTTTCTCTCAGCCTTTCCCACCTCCCTTCCCTCAGCAGTTCTGTTCCCCTCCTCTCAGCTCCCAGAGAATCATCAAGAAGTTGACTTCCAGTAGCACTGGCCTCAAAGACATTTTATTCTTCTCTCCAGCCCCCAAATGGACCATCTTACCAGAATTCATTCCATCATTATGGGGAAGGGGATGCATTGAGCAAGCCTTTCTCCAAACTACAGCTACATTTTTATATTAATCTGACACCTGTCACCAGCTTTATTCCTAGGGAAGTTCTTCTTAGCAAGAAGGTAGCACTCCAGGGGTGAAAACCTGGCTGAATGTCAATGAGGATTCATTAGATAATATCCTGAAAGCCCTTTGGAGGGCCTTGCAAATTACAACTAAAGGTGGTACAGTGATTTCCCAAATCCAAGATTTCAGGCTTATCTTTGATGTTCCCTGGGCACTAGCAATGTTTGGTTATAGAGAGGAAAAGGAAATATTAAACAATTTTTATTTCAGCTGACCTTTTACAGAGACCAGAAGTAATTTTGTCTGGATTCTCCATTTCAGTGTGGCACAATAACAGCTGGACAGGGATTCTGCCCAACACTTTGTGAGGTTTGCCCTCGACTGCCTTTGTCAGATTGGCATTTGATATTAAATCAATAGAGCACTGTTATTAAGACACCAGACTACTATAACTTTAGAAAAATCCTAAACCAAGACACTTTTTCTGGACCACTACAGTCTCCATGACTATAAAACTCATGAGGTACTTGAAAGATTCATTGCAGCCTAGGAGGCATTATAGTGGGATGATCTGGAATCAGACTATCTGGATTTGAAAATGAACGCCACCATATGCTTACAAATGCTGTGATTTTGAGAGACAGTAGATCACGGGGCTTAAGGACGTAGGCTTTGGAACCAGACCACTTGGGGTGGAACCCTGATTTCACCATTTACTTGCTGGATGATTTTAGGGAATTCTTCAATCCTCTGGGCCTCAATTTCATCATCTATGAAAGGGGAATATTAATGGCATCTAATCTCCAAATGTTACAGGGAGGATAAAATAAGTTGATGCATGTAGAATGCTTTGAGCAATGTCTAGCACATAGTGAGTGCTCAATAAATGTTAGCAACAGAGATTGGTATTATTTTTTTCCCAAATTTTCAGGGTTTTGGCCAACGCCAGGCAAAATCAATAAAGAAAGGGGGCTAACCAAGGAGAACTCAGGGAAATGCTGAATTTGGTAAAACTGGGAATCTGGCAAAACTTATCCTCTGGCAACCTCTGTTCATTTTACTTTCTCTAGGTTCCTCCCAGAACACTGCACCCAACCTCCAGATTTTTTTTCTCTGCTCCCCTCCACACTCACTCTTTACCAGTCAACTTTACCCACACTAATTCTGTTCCCTCAGGACTTCGCTCTGAGCCAGATGAAAATCAAAAAAAGAAGAAAGAAAGAAAAAGAAAGAAAGAAAGAAAGAAAGAAAGAAAGAAAGAAAGAAAGAAA